>NC_092781.1:54203881-54514517 GCF_047496795.1 Chiloscyllium punctatum | reverse complement strand
TCTGTCTACAGTGTTACGAGCATTCCATGCCAGAAATGGAATTTGCTGAAGAATCTCGGAAGGTCTGGCAACATCTCGGGGTTAACATCTTGAGTCCACTTTGACTCTCCTCCTTGCATCCAAATTCTGCATGAGGTGATATGATGTTGTTCTCTCTACGCAGATGCAACCAGCCCAGCAGAATTTCTCCAGAGGTTTCCGTTTTCATTTCAGTTTTCCATGATCTATTTTATTTTTCCATAATCCCAGCACATATTCTACCCCAAATACGATGTGCCTCAATCTTGTGCACTGACGTTTTATGCCATACCTTATCAAGAGTCTACTGGACAATCACTGTACCCCCTTTATGAATACTATATCATCAAAGAATTCTAGAAAAGCTGTCTAAAATGAATAATTGTTCATTTGCTATAACAATGAAGCAGACCAAAACACTAAATGGTGATTACCTATTCGAATGAAGGAATGGGCATTCGTGTGGATCTGGGACATTCAGTGAAGCTCCTTTGGGAGTATTGTGCAAATGTCCCACCCAGCAAAAATGCTTGAATTTTCTCTAGAAATTATCAATTAAAAATTTAAATAAAATGATCAATGACTGCTTTGAATGTGCTCAAATTTCAATGGATATTGAGTTAACCTTTACACACAGTCATGCAAAGTCTTGTTAAACATCAGGCAAAATTGAGGACTGCAGATGTTGGACATTGGAGTCCAGATTAGAGTGGTGCTGGAAAAGCACAGCAGGTCAGGCAGCAGGAAAATCGACGTTTCGGGCAAAAGCCCTTCATTCCCGACTCTGGTTAAACATCAGCAGACTTAAAGAAGTGCAATAAAAACGTTATTAGATGAGTAAAATGAACCTCCTGCCATCACCCAATTCGCACATCAAACATGAATGGGAGCACATTATGAACAACCTCATAGTAACACACAATGTATGATAATACAAACAGAAAGCAGCCTGGTGATAACTCGTGGACACAAAACACAATAATATTAAATATATAAACATTAACAAGCTCACATGAACACACTGAACACATTGACACTGACTGAAACATTCAAAGATATATCGAAGCAAACTGACCTGAACTTATCATGTGCATCAATCCCGATGTCATAACCAGATATGTACACTACTGAGCTTTCTTGCTTTTTGCACTTTCTCACTTGCATATCCTGAAATACTAACTGGTAGTGGTGTCCAGTGGAAATCCCGCATCAGCTGACAAAACAGCATCAGCTAAAGAACCTCACAGTTAAACAACATTGCCCACTGTTTGCGACAGCCTTGTTATTTGAAGAAACTGTCCAAGCAATCCAGCGCCCGGATTGAGCAATGCCTCTCCACAGGCTGCAAACCATCAGGAATGTGTTCCTTCTTGCAGGTAAAATCAATAGGATCAAGTTTGACAATAAGGAGGAAGCAAATGAGCTGACTCATGTTCGTAAGTCTTGTATCAATCCCGTGTAGGATGTGGATCAGTACCCTGTCAGTTTGTGTGTCAGTGTCTCCTGAGGTGATCATGCACATTTGGTAAGTTACCAGCTATCCCCGAAAAGTAAACACACAATTAGCATAAGCAACAGACAGCCAAAACACCAATAATTTTGCATTACATGTATGCCTGAATGAAACGTGTGAATAAGAGGCTTACATGTGTCATGGGGATCCCTGCAAAGATAGCAAGGTACAATTTCGGAGGCCATTAACCACACTCTTGACGACAGAGGACAAGTAGATAAACAGTGCCAGGACAAGAAGACATTCGTGAATTTAGGCACGTCTTAAACGCTGAGGAGGAACTAGTGGATATTGTTGGCGTGGATAGAGAATGATATCTGGCAGATGATGACACTGGACCACCGAAGAGTGAGGAAGAAAGTTGTCAGTGGAAAACACAGGTGCAGAAACAGGCCATTTAATCAATTGTTTTATGCTTTGCCACTTAATTAGATGATGGCTTCTAATCATTCTCAACTTTACTTTCCTGCCTTTTCAACATTATCCTAAAATTTACAATGTTATGTTCATTGTTATCATGGGGAATGTTTCAGTTTTAGATCATTTTTAAACCTACCTTATTACATATCACCAGACCCAACACAGTTTGGTCTCTGTTTGGAATAATAACATACTATTGTCAGAAACTGTTGAAAATATATTCTATATATTTTCCCTTCAGACAATGTCAGGCCATCTGAACTTCCTGACCCACATGAATATTAAAGTTACCAAGACGTTTGTTACGTGTCTGCAGTATCTACCAACTTAACTCTCCTCGAATTTATAACTACAGTAATGGGAACTTTATATCACTACTAGCAGTGTCATCATCCCCTTCTTATTCCTTATCGCTACCCATATGGCTTCTGTACCATCCCATCCAAGATTCCTTTGTACTTTCTACTTTATACACCCGATGCTTCAATACTAACCCACCAAACCTTTCTTCATACTTGCCCGTTACAAGAAGTTAAAGAAGAAGATTAATTTGCCAGGTTTGATCTTCATGTCCCTGTTAAAACAGTGATAAAGTCAATCCGTTGACATGTGTCGTTGAATCATCCATTTTGCTCTGAATATTGCACATATTCGAGGAAAGAACTATTAATGTGGCCTTCTTACCATTTCTTTCCAATGTGACCTCATGTACCTTTGCATACACTGTCCTTTCTTCTCCCACTCGGAGTTCTTTTAGTCTGTTCACAAATATGTTATTGTGATTCATTGCCTTTTACAACCATTTTCAACATTTCTGAAATCGTTTGTTGGCTCCTTCAACTTTGGTGTTATTGAAAACAGGAATATGAACAGATTTGTTGAGAGACTGAGACTCCTCTGCAGTCAGGCTGTCCCCAATCTGCACATTCATGAAGCAAGGCGACAAGTAACCATCCATGTTCGAGTTATTTTTTATCAAAAGGGCCGACCTTCTTCTCATACATCGCCATTTCCCCGTCCCCGTAATGTAGTGCACCCATTTGCTGTGTAAACCTGCAAGTGTCTCTTTCAAGCGCTTCCTTTCTTTCAGTCTCTACAGAGCGTAGGGCGTTGATTTATTTAGAAGTGCATAAATTGGGGGAAGGCAAATTTCAATATCATTCGAGTATCTGACAAACAGACTGGCAGCAGCTGCTTGCAGTCAGTCGACTTTTGCAAAGTCTTAATCATTCAAAAGTAGGCGAAAGTGCGCACAGCAGAAAGTGGAGATCACAGTAGAAGATTGTGGCGCTGGAAAAGCACAGACAGTGAGACAGTATCCTAGGAACAGGAGAATGGCTTTTTTGAGCTTCAGGTCTTACTGATGAAGAGCTAACACTCGAAAAATCGATTTTCCTGCTCCTCAGATGCTGCCTGACCAGCTGTGCTTTTCCAGCAGTACGATCTCTTAAAAGTACTGTTGTGACAATTCAGTGCATATGTTTTCCTGTGAATGAAGAGCAAGGTCGATAAACACACGTTGTCCTGGGGGTCAAGAAATTCTGAGCCGAGTGTGTGGTGCTGGGAAAGCACTAGAGGTCACGCAGCAGGAGAATCAAGGATTCACACAAATGCTCTTAAACTGGAATGAAGATTCTGAGCTTGGTGGCCGACTGATAAATGGAAGCTGAAGGGGTGGGATTGAGGAGAAGGTCGCTTAAATTGCAAAGGACAGACGAAGGTGGGGGAGGAGATGTGTGGTGAGAGTGAAGAGTGGAGTGGATAGATGGGAAAGCCGATGAACAGGTCAAGAGGACGATGCGGAAATAAAAGTTTGGGACTGGGACAAGATGAGGGGAAGGGGCAACGACGGAACTGTTGATATCCACATTCATTCCATGTCGTTGGAGGATCCCAAGGCAGAAGATGCGATGTTCCTCCGCCGTTTACACCACCGAAAACAGACCATACCTTGATGGATATATTTCCCTCTCTACTCCGATCAGTTTCGGAGAAACCATAACCTCCATGACTCCCTTGTCAGATCCATGTCCCTTACCAGCCCACACACCACTCCCAGGATCTTTCCCTGCCACCAAAAAAGGGAAAAACCTGCGCCCACACCTCTCCCCTCACGTCCGTCCAAGGCCCCAAAGGAACCGTCCTCATCTGAAACAATTTTCCTTGTATTTCCACCAATGTTATCGACCGTTGCATCCGATGTAGTCTCTTCTAAATCAGGGAGACAGGACATGAGCTTGGGAAATATTTCAGAGAATATCTCTGGGACATCCACACCAACCAGACACACAGCCACGTGACTGAATACTTTGACTCCCCCTCTCACTCCACCAAGGACATGCAGTTCCTGGGCCACCACCATCACCAAACCTTGATCATCCAATGCCTGGACGAAGAACTTCTTGTCTTCCGCCTTGAGACCTTGCGACCATGAGTGATTGATGTGCATTTAACAAATTCTTCATTTCCCTTCCCCCACCTGATCGAGATCCCAAGCCCTCAACTCAGCATTTCTCTTGTGACCTGTTCATCATCTTTTCCATCTATCTGCTCCACTCTCCTTTCTCAGCTGTCAAATTCTCACCATCATTACCTTCCTACTGTAATCCCCACGATTTTACAGCACGTCACCCATCCCCTTCAATTTCTCTCTCAACCCCTTCCCCCACCCACAAGTCCTTTTACTGATGAAGGGCCGATGGCCGAAACGTAGATTACCCGATTCCCCAGATGCTGCATTTTCCATCACCACTCTCTCGACTCTGACCTCCAGCATCTGCAGTCCTCAGTCTCTCCAAAGAGATTCTAAAAGATTGATAAAGAAAACCATATGGCAATCCATACGAATTTATAAATGCTGTTGTGTTTTGCATAACCTTACCTGCCAATGATATCTCACGGCCTTTTTTTGACCTCCTGGTGCCATTATATAGCCTCTCTATAGCTTCTCTGTACTCATGAAGGGTCTCCCGTGTTTTTGATTAATTATATCGAACTGGTACTTCCACCGTTTTCTTTATCAAACTTTTAGGATCTCTTAGGACAGACTGAGGGCTGCAGATGCTGGAGGTCAGAGTCCAGCTGGAAAATGCAGCATCTGGGGAATCGGGTAATCTACGTTTCGGCCATCGGCCCCTCATCAGTCAAAGGACTTGTGGGTGGGGGAAGGGGTTGAGAGATAAATTGAATGGGATGGGTGACGTGCTGTAAGGTCGTGGGGATTGCAGTACGAAGGTAATGATGGTGAGAATTTGACAGCTGAGAAAGGAGAGTGGAGGAGATAGATGGAAAAGATGATGAACAGGTCACAAGAGAAATGCTGAGTTGGAGCCCTGGGATCTCGATCAGGTGGGGGAAGGGAAATGAAGAATTTTTTCAATGCACATCAATCACGCATGGTCGCAAGGTCTCAAGGCGGAAGACGAGAAGTTCTTCATCGAGGCATTGGATGATCAAGGTTTGGTGATGGTGGAGATCCAGGATCTGCATGTTCTTGGTGGAGTGAGAGGGGGAGTCAAAGTATTCAGTCACGTGGCTGTGTGTCTGGTTGGTGTGGATGTCCCAGTGATAATCTCTGAAATCTTTCCCAAGTTCATGTCCTGTCTCCCTGATTTAGAAGAGACTACATCGAATGCAACGTTAGATAACATTGGTGGAAATACAAGGAAAATTGTTTCAGATGCGGACGGTTCCTTTGGGGCATTGGACGGACGTGACGGGAGAGGTATGGGCGCAGGTTTTTCCTTTTTTGGTGGCAGGGAAAGATCCTGGGAGTGGTGTGTGGGCTGGTAAGGGACATGGATCTGACAAGGGAGTCATGGAGGGTATGGTTTCTCCGAAACTGATAGGTGTAGAGAGGGAAATATATCCATCAAGGTATGCTCTGTTTTCGGTGGTGTAAACGGCGGAGAAACATCGCATCTTCTGCCTTGGGACTCTCCAACGACATGGAATTAATGTGGATATCAACAGTTCCCTCGTTTCCCCTTCCCCCTCATCTTATCCCAGTCCCAAACTTCCATTTCAGCATTGTCCTCTTGACTTGTTCATCAGTTTTCCAATCTATCCACTCCACTCTTCACTCTCACCACACATCTCCTCCCCCACCTTCGTCTGTCCGTTGCAGTCTAAGCGACCTTCTCCTCAATCCCACCCCTTCAGCTTCCATTTATCAGTCGGCCACCTAGCTCAGAATCTTCATTCCAGTTTAAGAGCATTTGTGTTAATCCTTGATTCTCCTGCTTCTCGTCTGCTGCGTGACCTCTAGTGCTTTCCCAGCACCACACACTCGGCTCAGAATTTCTTGACCCCCAGGACAACGTGTGTTTATCGACCTTGCTCTTCATTCACAGGAAAACATATGCACTGAATTGTCACAACAGTACTTTTAAGAGATCGTATTGCTGGAAAAGCACAGCTGGTCAGGCAGCATCTGAGGAGCAGGAAAATCGATGTTTCGAGTGTTAGCTCTTCATCAGTAAGACCTGAAGCTCAAAAAAGCCATTATCCTGTTACTAGGGTACTGTCTCACTGTCTGTGCTTTTCCAGCGCCACAATCTTCTACTCAGATCTACAGTTTCTGCAGTGCGCACTTTCGCCTACTTTTGAATGATTAAGACTTTGCAAAAGTAGACTGACTGCAAGCAGCTGCTGCCAGTCTGTTTGTCAGATCCTCGAATGATATTGAAATTTGCCTTCCCCCAATTTATGCGCTTCTAAATTAATCAACACCCTACACTCTGTAGAAAGTGAAAGAAAGGAAGCACTTGAAAGAGACACTTGCAGGTTTATACAGCAAATGGGTGCAGTACATTACGGGGACGGGGCAATGGCGATGTATGAGAAGAAGGTCGGCCCTTTGGATAAAAAATAACTCTAACATGGATGGTTACTTTTCGCCCTGCTTCATGAATGTGCAGAATGGGGACAACCTGACTGCAGAGCAGTCTCAGTCTCTCAACAAAACTGTTCATATTACTGTTTTCAATAGCACCAAAGTTGAAGGAGCAAACAAACGATTTCAGAAATGTTGAAAATGGTTGTAAAAAGCAACCAATCACAATAACATATTTGTGAACAGACTAAAATAACTCCGAGTGGGAGAAGAAGGGACAGAGTATGCAAAAGTACATGAGGTCACATTGGAAAGAAATGGTAAGAAGGCCACATTAATAGTTCTTTCATCGAATATGTGCAATATTCAGAGCAAAATGGATGATTCTACGACACAGGTTAACGAATTGACTTTATCGCCTTTATAACAGGGAAAAGAAGATCAAACCTGGCAAATTAATTTTCTTCTTTGACTTCTTGTAACGGGCAAGTACGAAGAAAGGTTTGGTGGGTTAGTATTGAAGCATCGGGTGTATAAAGTAGAAAGTACAAATGAATCTTGGATGGGATGGTACAGAAGCCATATGGGTAGCGATATGGAATAACAAGGGGATGATGACACTGCTAGTAGTGATATAAAGTTCTCATTACTGTAGTTATAAATTCGAGGAGAGTTAAGTTGGTAGATACTGCAGGCACGTAACAAACGTCTTGGGAACTTTAATATTCATCTGGGTCAGGAAGTTCAGATGGCCTGACATTGTCTGAAGGGAAAATACATAGAATATATTTTCAACAGTTTCTGACAATAGCATGTTATGATTCCAAACAGAGAACAAACTGTGTTGGGTCTGGTGATATGTAATAAGGTAGGTTAAAAAATGATCTAAAACTGAAACATTACCCCTTGATAACAATTTGCATAACATTGTAAATTTTAGGATTATGTTGAAAAGTCAAGAAAGTAAAGTTGAGAATGATAAGAAACCATCATCTAATTAAGTGGCAAAGCATAAAACAATGGATTGAATGGCCTGTTTCTGCACCTGTGTATTCCACTGACAACTTTATTCCTCACTCTTCGGTGGTCCAGTGTCATCATCTGCCAGATATCATTCTCTATCCTCGCCAATAATATCCACTAGTTCCTCCTCAGCGTTCAAGACGTGCCTAAATTCACGAATGTCTTCTTGTCCTGGCACTATTTATCGACTTGTCCTCTGTCGTCAAGTGTGTTGTTAATGGCCTCCGAAATTGTACCTTGCTATCTTTGCAGGGATCCCCATGACACATGTAAGCCTCTTATTCACACGTTTCATCCAGGCATACATGCAATACAAAATTATTGGTGTTTTGGCTGTCTGTTGCTAATGCTAATTGTGTGTTCACTTTTCGGGGACAGCTGCTAACTTACCAAATGTGCATGATCACCTCATGAGACACTGACACACAAACTGACAGGGTACTGATCCACATCCTACACGGGATCGAGACAAGACTTATGAACATTCGTCAGCTCATTTGCTCATTGTCAAACTTGATCCTGTTGATTTTACCTGCAAGAAGGAACACATTCCTGATGGTTTGCAGCCTGTGGAGAGGCATTGCTCAATCCGGGCGCTGGATTGATTGGACAGTTTCTTCAAATAACAAGGCTGTCGCAAACAGTGGGCAATGTTGTTTAACTGGGAGGTTCTTTAGCTGATGCTGTTTTGTCAGCTGATGCGGGATTTCCACTGTACACCACTACCAGTTAGTATTTCAGGATATGCAAGTGAGAAAGTTCAAAAAGCAAGAAAGCCCAGTAGTGTACATATCTGGTTATGACATCGGGATTGATGCACATGATAAGTTCAGGTCAGTTTGCTTCGATATATCTTTGAATGTTTCAGTCAGTGTCAATGTGTTCAGTGTGTTCATGTGAGCTTGTTAATGTTTATATATTTAATATTATTGTGTTTTGTGTCCACGAGTTATCACCAGGCTGCTTTCTGTTTGTATTATCATTCATGGTGTGTTACTATGAGGTTGTTCATAAGGTGCTCCCATTCATGTTTGATGTGCGAATTGGGTGATGGCAGGAGGTTCATTTTACTCATCTAATAAGGTTTTTATTGCACTTCTTTAAGTCTGCTGATGTTTAACCAGAGTCGGGAATGAAGGGCTTTTGCCCGAAACGTCGATTTTCCTGCTGCCTGACCTGCTGTGCTTTTCCAGCACCACTCTAATCTGGACTCCAATGTCCAACATCTGCAGTCCTCAATTTTGCCTGATGTTTAACAAGACTTTGCATAACTATGTGTAAAGGTTAACTCAATATCCATTCAAATTTGAGCACATTCAAAGTAGTCATCGATCATTTTATTTCAATTTTTAATTGATAATTTCTAGAGAAAATTCAAGCATTTTTGCTGGGTGGAACATTTGCACAATACTCCCAAAGGAGCTTCACTGAATGTCCCAGATCCACACGAATGCCCATTCCTTCATTCGAATAGGTAATCACCATTTAGTGTTTTGGTCTGCTGCATTGTTATAGCAAATGAACAATTATTCATTTTAGACAACTTTTCTAGAATTCTTTGATGATATAGTATTCATAAAGGGGGTACAGTGATTGTCCAGTAGACTCTTGATAAGGTATGGCATAAAACGTCAGTGCACAAGATTGAAGCACATCGTATTTGGGGTAAAATATGTGCTGGGATTAAGGAAAAGTAAAATAGATCATGGAAAACTGAAATGAAAACGGAAACCTCTGGAGAAATTCCGCTGGGCTGGTTGCATCTGCGTAGAGAGAACAACATCATTTCACCTCATGCAGAATTTGGATGCAAGGAGGAGAGTCAAAGTGGACTCAAGATGTTAACTCTGTTTCTCTCCCCCGAGATGTTGCCAGACCATCCGAGATTCTTCAGCAAATTCCATTTCTAGCATGGAATGCTCGTAACACTGTAGACAGAGAACCTTCACCAGTGCCTCCGCTGGAGTATTGTACACAGTTGCCAATACCACTCCACACAAAAAGATACAAATATAGAGGGGAGAATGCAATAGCAACTTAATACATTGATTCCAGCTGTAACAAACTACATTTATACGAATCGACTGAACACGTTAGGACTCTTCTCCTTAAAGAAGAAAACTGCGAGGAGATTTGATTGAATTTTCAAAATCCTAAGTGTTTTGAATGGAACCGATGGGGACAAACTGTTTCTGCTTGATATTCAGTCATGCAAGGTGATGGTGTAATGATACTTTCGCTGAACTACAACTCCAGAAATTCAAGGGCGTTCGGCCTCTCCAGGTTTGAATTCCATCACAGCAGATAGTGAAATTTGACCTCAATAAATATATACGAAATTAAGAATCAATTGATGACTATGAAACTGTTGTTGATTGCGGAAAAAAATTCACTAATATTCTTCAAAGGAAGGAAATGTGCCATCCTTACCAGGTCGGGCCTACATGTGACTGAATGTAGTTTGGCATGATGTGTCAATTCAGTTTTGGTGCTTCATTTTGCTTTTTTGATCAGATTTCAGCTCAGCCAACTTACCACACCAACCATGAATAACGATGAACATTTCATAAACTCACTGGAAGAGGAAGCTTCTCAAATCTCCCTTCGAGAAGAAGAATTTACGTTTTGTGCATAAGCCCTTCATCAGACATTATGATGAGACTTTCCTTGAAACGTTGCCTCTCTTGTTCATCGGATGCTGCCTGACAGGCTGTGTTTTTCCAGCACCACACCAGTCTATGTTCAGAGAATTAAAATCCCGAAAGATGACAACTGTATTGCTCCTGCAAGTCTCCCCAATCTCGCTGCAAATTTCTTCCGTGAATGATGAAAACAAACAGTAACGGGACATTTTAGAAACAATGTTTTCCGTATGATTTTACAAAAGACAACACTTTTTTATAAAGGGCTTCTTGGAAAGCCTGTTGGATTTTATGTCTTGGTGTGGAGAAAAGTTTTGAAATAGATAGAGTGGGCAAGGGGGATATGGCTGATTTGAAGCTTCAGAAGGCTTTGGACAAGTTTCGACAAGGGCGAAAGTATAAGTCAGAAGAGCAAATGGCCCTTTAAAGATCCAGGAGGCCGTCAATGTGTGTCCTACAGGAGATATGTGAGATACTGAACAAATGTTTTGCTTCAGTATTTGCTGTGAAAAAAGAGATGGAATCTGAGGAACTTGGGCAAATATGCAGTGATGTGCTGAAAAGATTCCGCAATAAATGTATTGTTGATTATTTGGGGGAAAAAAACACAACTGATTCTCTTGTGCCCTTTAGGGAATGACATCTGACATCCTTGCCGTGTTCAGTTCACAAGTGACTCCAGACCCACAGCAATATTGTTGACTCTTAGCTGCCTGCGAGCAATTAGCGGTGAGCAATGTTTGCTGGTCTATCCATTAATCACCTCAACTCAAGAATATATATGGACAATTGCATACTTCCATCCTTGCCTCTGCAAACACATCCAGCTGCAGTAATTCGGTCTGGCTTTGTAATATGATTTAAGCCTTTTTCACTCTCTGTAATCCTCTCGCCACCTCCATCAACTTCAACTCTCCCTGTTCCTTTTATGTCATTAAATCCTGACAATGTTTCCTCTTCCTACTGAATCCTCCGCAAGTAGACCACTTTGCACTCCTTTTAACAAATACTTCCATGTTTTGTCTGTTAATAAAATAGACTATCTCTTTAAAATTATTAAATGATTTTTCAGAGGTCTTCTGAGAGTCTCTGAATCGAATCAGATGCTTTCTGTCCTGAGTGAGGGGCAGATGGGAATTTCTTGCTGAGGTTTGGGCTGTTTCAATAGAATTTCCTTTTGTTGAATATGTCGCACTATTCCTTCAAATGTTTTCCACTTTTCACGTGCAGACACTTTCATCAGGCTGCTTACATTGTTAACCTTGGTCAGTTCCCCTCTCAAAAGCATATAATTGTCTTTGTTTCTGTTTTCACATGTAACGTGTCCTTTCTGTAGTCACCTTAAAACTTCATAATTCCTTTGAATTTCACTTCATCACAATTTCCCGAAGGAAGTCTCAACATGACATCACTCATTCACTGAGCTTCATCACCCGACGATGGATCTGAGATAGTTAATTCCCAAGACAGTTGCACAACCTGTTGTTAATAGAAACACCGACATAGGAATTATCCAAACATCTCTTCGAATATCACTCTTGCCATTTCACTGTCCAAGATTGTATGGAGATTGAAGTCCCATGAAATTATCAGAGTGCCTTTGTTACATTTTCCAATTAATTCGTTTTTAGTCAATGATGAACAATGAAATGCTGATAGGCCGTCAAAAGACTGTTCTCCTCCTTGTATTGTTAACGTATATTGCGCAGAATTTGCATTTAGATTAATTCAGCTGCATCATCTGTGGCGAAACGCTTTCTCTGTAATGGCTTTGTTACCCATTTCTGCCCGAGTTACCCATCCTGCATTCCCATTCTGCCTAAGTCTCCATGAGGTTGTGGACTATTACATATTAACGAATACCTTTGAACCTTGTGTTCCCCCTGCAAACCCGTCCCTCTGGTGCTTAAATTTCATTTATCTTTTTGTCACAACTCCATATATCTTATTGTAGATAGTTTCTTCATACCAGAAATTAACAGTAAAATCTAAAATTTCACCAGAATTTCCTGTTCCAAATCAATTCAGTGGCGTGAAGCTTTATTTAAACGTTGTCCCTTTTTGTTCCATTCTGGTTGACTGCAGCCACAACTTCAGGCTATTCCGATGCTTTACTTTTTTTCTTTGGATTTGGAAAGCTCCTTTCACCAAAAGACTGTCGCTGGATCTTCTCTGGTGTGTTAGGCCCCACCCATAAACCTACCGACATGATTGGCCAAGACACTGGTCCCAGCACGGTTCCATTGGTGCTCAGTGAAATAGAACCTTTTTTATTCACTCGTGGAATGAGGAGGTCTCTGGCTGGCCATCATTTTTTGCACATCTCTAACTGTTGTTGAAGTGAATGTCTTGCTAAGGCATTTTAGAGAGCAATTGACAGGCAACCGCTTTACTCTGATTATGGAGACTCACCATAACATCCATGACAAGTGAGGATGGCGGATTCCATTCTGCACAGGGCATAAGTGCATCAGATGGCGTTTTATTCTTAACGTCAGCAATTATTTGATGCTCATTTGCAGATTGTAAATTCCAATGTTTTAGAAACATTTATTTAATATTCAACGATTTTTGGCTGTTGTGATTCGAATCTATGTCCGAAAATCATGAGCCGAGATGCCGGATAATACCACTAGGTGATCAAATCGCCTGCTGACAGGTTGCTCAGTCCAGTGCAACATGAGTCAAACGCCTTATTCCTAAACAATTGGTTGATCCGTACACCTTCTCCCACGTTGGTGATTTTACTCAGTGTCACTCCATGTGGTATCCCTCATTGTGTGGAACTAATTGCTACCTCTGTTATCGCCTCTCGCTCTTGCAGCTACTCCAGATCCTGAGCAAACTGAATTCCCCACTCCAGAGAGATGAGGCAGCACAGGCCAAGAATGGACACTGTAAGTTATCAGATTTCTGTGGTACTCAATGCCATTCTACACGTGCAACTCACACTGCATCAGTCAAATTTCCATCCTTTGTATTTTCTCTCTCCTACAAATAATCAGGAAGTTCCTGACTCAATCGACTCCCCAACTGCTGGGTGGCTCGTCCATCACCTCATTGAAGATGGTTAGTCAACCAGCGAGACAAAAGCGAGAGTGGTCTGGAGCCTTCGATAAATCATGTAGTGAGGTCGGATCACACACAGTGCACAGAGCAGAGAGCAATTAGAAGGTTCCAAACGTCGGCGAATGAGACATACATAGCTAAAATTCTGAAGGGGGAGAAAAGTACAGATACACCTGAGGCTCAATCACCAGCCCGACATTAAGATTTGTGTACTAAAATAGCATCGGGAGTTCAAACTTATGAATCCAGGCCTGTGTTAACTTAGTTAGCATCAGTACATCAGAGGTGAAAACAGGCCTCCCACGAAAGGGTAATAAAGATACCTGGAATCTTTCTGTTCTGTGTTCCCTGTCCAACATTTTATTCATGGCATGACTTATGGACTCGTGTCTTCAACCATTCTAACTCCAAGAACAGTTCCAATCTCTGTAACATTCTGCCCTCTCTACAATCCCTGCATGTAGTTCAAGTGTACTCTAAGCCAGGCTACCATCCCTAATTCTGCATCTTACTTCAGTTTCTACAAGCTGCCTCATCTCGATTTTCTTCTCTTCCATTTACTGAAGACATAGGTTCACGCAGCACAGAAACAGACCTTTCAGCCTAACTGAACAATGCTGACAGATTTGCCAGATGCAACGGGTTGCAATTTCCAGCGTTTGGACCCTGCCCCTTATAATCGTCGTCTCTCCATGTACCTGCCCAATTGTCTCTTACATATGGTAATTGTATTTCTTTCTACGATTTCTTCTCAAATCATTCCTTACAGGTGCAATCGTCTAATAACGTTGTCCCTTAATTACCTCCTTAAATCTTTGCTCTCTCACTCACGTTTCTGCCTTCTCGTTTAAAACTCACCTACTCTTGGCTATTCACCTTACTTATGCCCCCATATTCCAATAAACGCTTATAATGTCACCCTGTCGCGTCCTATATCCAAGAGAAACAAAGACGACAAACATCTCCAACATAGGGACTCAACGCTCTGGCCAATGCAGACATGTGTGTCAAATGCTGCTTTCTTCTCGCTGCCCCACGGGAATGCCACTTCCAAGAAAAAATGTAGCTGCACCCCCTTGTCGTCCCACCGTTCAAAAACACTGCTCAGGGCTCAGCCATTAACTGTGTTGGGCCTCCCCAGGTATTTCTAAACACAAACCAACACCTGAATTAAATTCCATCGTTCGTTTCTTGGCCCATTGACCGAGTTGAACAAGATTTTATTTCGTAACCGCATTCACTGCCAACTCTACAATTAAGCTTGTTATCCACAAACTTACGAAGAATTATTCCTACATTTTCACCAAATCACTTGTGTAAATGATGCAATCAACAGACACAGCACCGAGACTTGTGTCACACCACTGGTCACAGACCTCCAGTTTCAACAAAAACCTTCGAACACCACCCTCTGTCTCCTGCTGTCAAGCCAATTTAGTATCGTGTTCGCTATCCCTCCCTGATTCCATGTGGCCTTACGTTACTAACCAAGATGCTATGTGCAACACTGTTTTAGGTCATGCTGAAGTCAGGACAGACACGCTTTTCAACAGACGCAGTCAAATTTGTGACACCTGACATTGTACGGACAAAGCCGTGCTGACTAACTTTAATCAATCCTTGGCCTTTCCAAATACATTTAACTCCTGTCTGGCAGAATCGCTTTCACAATTTTCCCACAACTGACATCTGACTATTTGATCTTTCTTTCCTTGGGATTACCTCTCACCCTTTTTTAAATAGTGGAACAGCACAATATTCGTACTCATAGATTCATACAGCATGGAAAGTGATCCTTCGGTTGATACCAACCATAATCTAAAATTAAACTCGTCCCAGCTGCCTTCTCCTGGTTCATATCCCTCCAAGCCATCCCAATTCAAGTACCTCTCCAAATGTCTTTTACACATTGTAATTGAATCCACATCCACCCCTCCCTCGGGAGGTTCATTCCGCACATAAAGCATCCACTATATAAAAGTTGAATCCTTCTTAATAAACGTATCTATCCTTTAATCTAAAATAAATGTGGCTATCCTGTTCAAATACCCCATTCTGAGAAAGGACAGTGACTATTAACTCTATCTATATCCCTCATTATTTTAAAACTTGGATAATGTTGCTTCTCAACCTCTTGGTTCCAGTGAAAAGAGACTCAAAATACACAGCCTTCCTTCATAACTCAAACTTTCCACAGCTAGCAACATCCTGGTTAATTTCTTCTGAACCTCTGGCATCTAAAGAATATCTTTGCAACGTTTTCAAGAAAAACGGGTAGACAATAAAAACAATCGGATGATTCTTCAGAAACAAACTAAAAACAAGCAGACACAACGCAAACAAAAACTACAGCCACATTAACTTACATCAAAGGCATATCAGAAATGACTTCCAGACTGTTCAGACCCCTTGGCATCATGATAGTCCACAAACCTAACAATACACTTAAACAGAAACGAATGAAACTAAATATCCATTAGATATTACCAGCAAAACCGACGTCATTTCCAAGTTACCATCCAAGAACTGCAGAAAATGCATCAGAAGAACTAGCAGGAAACGTGCCACCGGCGTACATGAACACCAATTGTCCTCCAAATCACACGACGTACTGTCACTAGTTTCCATGCACACACACGAAGGAAGAGACCACTTTGACTGTGACAACAGCAAACAGCCTAAGACAGGCGAAACAGAAACACACAAGAGAATTATGAGTGCCATAACATTCTCACCAGAAGTTAAACAATAAACACAGTGATTTATATCCTACCTGTCTTCCCTTGATCAAAAGAAGCCAAAGTAACATCACCCACCTGAAGAGACTAAGTCTTTTAAGTCGAGAAGCAGGACATACCACCAGCACTTCACCGGAAACTCTCACTGATGACATTACCAAGTATGGAGACGAAACGTCTGAAAACAAAAATTCATGCTCAGCGAGTTAAGTTTAGACTTATCATCAACCTGAGCTATAAATCTTCTAAATAATCACTAATATCGTTCCTTTAATTGATCGACCAGACGCGGACACAGTGTTACAGAAAAGGCCTCATCAATGACTTGTACAATTTTAATATGACATCACCAACCCTGTACACAATGGACTAAGCATGTAAAGCACTGTCACTTCCATTCTGTGATGAAAAATTCTAGAATTGTGTACGTGAACCCGGAGGTCCCGCTGCTCTGCAACACTGACAAAGGTCCTGGCATTAATTGCATTTGTTTTACATTTGCTTGTTGCACCAAACGCATTACCTCATATTTATTCAAATTGAATTCCATCGACAGTTTTTCAGCCCATTCACTCATATCAGCAAGCTCGCTTTGTCATCTTAGAAAACCTCTCTCACTGTCCTCTTTGTCGCCCTCCAGTCTTCCAGAACGTCATACATGGTGATGGTACGAATATCTCTGCAAGGAGCTCCACAATTTATTACCTAGCTTCCTACAATGTCCTGAAATACACTTCATCAGTTCCTGAAATTGATCTACCTTTGTGTTTTACAACCTTTAAGCGTTGCCTCTTCTACAATTTGAACTCTTTATTCTCTCACATTAAACATATGCTACATAGTTTTGGGCTCCACAACCACGTGGAAAAGTCTTTGAATATTCACCCTATCCATGGCAGTAATGTTTGTATAAAAGTCTGTAAGGTCACCCCTCAGTCTCCGATACTCCAGGGAACACAACCCCTGCTCACTCAGCCACCAGCTTGGACACATCTTGAAAATATTTTTCTGAGCTTCCTCAAGATTCATTACATCCTTCATGTAGCTTGGTGATTAGAGTTGCAGAGTATTCCAATTATGGCCCAAATTTGTTTAGAATCTTAACCATCTCCTGAAGTCGATCGACACATCGATGGCCTCATTGATCTTTAGGTGCCCCTATTTCCTCCCAGTTACCCTCTGGCACTTAATGTATTATAGAATCACTTTGAATTCTCCTTAAACTTCTCTTACTAAGCTATTTCATGTCCCGTTTTTGCGTTCCTGATTTCCATTCAAAGTGTATTTCTCTAACCTGTATGCTGCCCAAGAGATTCACCTGATCGACCTGACTATACCTGACATGTCTCCCTTTTCCATGATGAGAGTCTGAGTAGTCATCTAGTGTTTCCTAATTCTGTCAGCATTGACCATTGCACTAAAACTAACATGCTGGCCCTCGATGCTCTTTTTTCGCACTTTGAAAATATTCCGACTTCTTCGACATCCCTTTCCCTACAAAGGGACTCCTCCAATCACAGTTGGAAAGTTCATGCCTAATCCTATCAAGATTGGTCTTTCCCCATTTTATCAACTTGACGTTGCGAGAATAGCCTGCCCTTTTTCATAACTATTTTCAAACGATTTGAATTCTGATCCCTTTGTCTCTTACTGACACCCCAGTCCCTTTCCCCACCTCCTTTCCCTCAGGAAGGTAATATTATTTCCCCTTCCTCCGGTCGGGCCATTTATTTATTGATTGGACGTTTACTGGACCGCAATTAACAAATTCCTCCCTGCCAAATGCTTAACACTGGCAGTCCCAATCTAGGTTTGGGAAGTTTAAAGGTCCCTACCATTAGAACCCTATTGTTATCATTACACCCCTATTTGAGATCTCCCAACATACTTGTTCATTAGTCTTCCACTTATTATTAGGGATCGGTAGCACAATCATATCAAACTTCTTATTCTGATACTATTCTCGTTCCTCAGTTCCACTAACATCGCTTCACTGGGTGATCCCACAGGAGTATCTTCTATATGTACTGCTGTGATGATTAATGCTGTTAAAAACAACCACCACCTCTCCTCTCTTTCCTCCCCTTTTCCCTTTCCTGTAGCGTCTGTACCTTGAAACAATGAGCTGTCAGTCCTTCACTGCCCCAAATGTGTTTCTGTAATATGTCGAATGCCGCAGTCCCATGTTCCCATCCATGACCTGATTTCATCTGCCTTAACTGAGAGGACCCTTGCATTAAAATAAATGCTGTTAATAATCAGTTTTCCCTTATTTCCTGCCTTGCCGATTGAAATTCCTCTTTCACTTGTGTACCAGCCTCAACCCTCTAGCTGGCCTTACAACTGTTTCAAGTCCAACATCCAGCGAGACTAGCATTAATCCTCTCGAGTAGCCCTAACGTTTCTCCCCATTTGGATGTGGATTCCCCTCCCACCCCAATTCAGGTTTTCTTTCACCCTGTCGACACGTGATGCCACCTTCGGGGACCTATGGACTTGACTATCAACGTCACTTCTTTCCTCATTACTCCACAAGCGCCTACAGTTTATTATGTATATCCTTCACTGATCATCCTTCCCACAGGGTATTACCTCACACCGATCAGAAGTAAACTCCATCTGCCATTACTCTGCGCTTTTTATCATCTGATCGACTTCGGACTGTAGACTGAGACCATTCGGCTCACTATGCACAACGACTTCAGCTTTCACGTGGTCTGCATTTTTAATAATGAAACCTTCTACTTTCACATTCAAGTCATTACTTTGCATAATAAACAATAATTGTTCCTGCACAGGTCCCTGCGCTACACTCGCTGGTGAACGCATTTCAATCATAAAAAAGTCTATCCACCAACTTAGTATCCAATTTTCCAACTTGCCTTGGATCCCATGGGCCCATCCCTTTTGGACTTGCCTTCAATGTGGGACCATGTCAGAAGCCTGATTCAAGTACATGTAATCCACATATTCGGCACTGCACTCATCGATACTTTTGGACATAGAAAACTAAACTCAATTGAATTCATCAGACAGGTTCTTCCTCTATCCAATTGGTGTGCTTATCCCGAATTCATCCTTGCCTTTTCAATTGTAGATTCATCTTCAGAATTGTTTCCAATAATTTCCCTCCCACAGATGTCAGACTATCTGCTTGTACTTACGTGACCTATCCCTGCTGCCCTTCTTGAACAAAGTAACCAAATTTGCTATCCTCCAGTTTTTCGGCACTTAACCTATGGCACACCACGGCCCCAACAATCACTTCACTTATCTGCCATCGCTGCCTGGGATTCTTTTCCTTGGACACTGAGGATTTCTCCACTTTTATACCTGCGAAAACATTTGATACCGCCGCATTTCATGCTCCTCATTTTAAAGACCCTCAGCCACCCTCTATACTTTTAAAGGGCTTCCCCAGTTCGGATTGCAATCTAATTTCTTTATCAAACTCATGTCATCACTTTATCAGTATTCACTGGAGTTACTGCCTTTGCCATTCACTCTTCACGGAGCTCATTGACCCTGAATTATCTCTGTATCACGTTCAGATGTTCCTATTTTAGACTATAGACTTTATTGTGAATAGTTTCTCCAAGTCTATGTTTGTCAGGTCCTGTCTAATGGTCGTGATAGAGATATTCTAATGACAAGTGGCCTTCACCAAATTTAGGCACATCACTTCGACACAATCCTTATTTTTTTCCATAATGATTTCTAAACTTACAGGATTATGGCAACTTGCTCCATAGAACATTGAAATCCTCTCTTTGTCATCTTGTCCAGGAGCTCCAGCCCACCCTGTCTCTCAAACGTCGTACTGCCCTTACCACACTCTCCATTTGTGCACCATCTTCCACGATCTACATAAGGTATCATTGCAACCTTCTCCGATCCACACAACACTCTTCCATCCTGTTCTATAGCACCTCACTCCGTCTAATCTTCTACCATCCATATAAAGTTCCTTATCTGCATGAACCACTCCAGTTCATGCAGCCTTTCCTGCCAATCCTCCCTTTGTGTAACATTACGAAACCACTTGCTCCTTCCTAGATCTGTAACTCGCCCAATCTCTGAAATATTCTCTATCTCTGTGATCTCCTTCCGTCTCTAGTAGCCTTCTTAACCCTGTAACCTCCTACCACTACTAAAACCATACATGAATGTCTAACATACTCTTGATTAATGTCACCTCTTCCAGTCCCTACAACGCTCTCTGCATTGTCAGTCTGAATAGTCCTTTCTAATTCTGAAACCCTCAGTATTGCTAACTTCATCCATTCTCGACAGCCATCCCTATCTCTGTAATTGACTGGAACCTCCACCTTCCTCCCTATTGTTGTACCCTTCTCCAGTCCCTGTAAAACACACTGCGATAAATAATTCCTCCCATTCCTTTGCCGTACCCTGGCAGTATCCTCTTCATGTTCCAATAACCCTTGTGAAGATTGTGAACTCGTCCAGTCATTGCAATGCTCATTATCATAGTATTTTCCTCCGACGAACCATCCTTGTCTCTTGAAGATTGCCTGGTTCCCATTATACTGCTTAACTCTGATAACGGGCTATTGTACAGTCTTTGCCTTTATAAGCTTCTGCAGTCCTTACAGAGCTCCTTGCGACTGTAACTTGTTTTTTTCCTGAGAATTCTGCCTGTGACTGTAACCTTCAAATAAATGAATGAATAAGCTAGCTTTTTGTCAAATGTACTCAAACGAGTAGAGTGAGAAGCTTTTGACTCTCCATGTACAGCGCCATCAGATTTACAAGGGCAACTCTTCAGTTACAAGTTCAGGTTCAATGCAGCAATATCACCAACACGCAGTAACATTTTAAGTACAGAATACGTAGATATAATCCTTACTAAGGGAATGCAGATATGAACACTAAAAAAATGTTAGCAATCGTTGCCGCACTCGTCATCAAAATTACTGCATGCAACTTCCAGAACCATTCATATTGCTGTGCAAACTGATCTGGATTACATAAACTTGCATTTGACTGTCACTTCCTCAGCCCCCCTCAATAGCAATAAAGTGATTAAGTCTTAACAAATTCACTGATCAGTTAAATTGCTGCTATCCCTGCACTGGCTATCTTGGTAACTTCTTCCCAACACTACAGTCCTCGCTCTGGCAGTAATCTCCTCCAGTTCCTGTTACCCTCTGCGGGTAACCTCCTCGAATCAACAGAACGCACGTAACCTCTGTCAGTTTCTCCAATCTCACTCTGTCTGTAACAGTGTAAACCTCGCCAGTAAATACAAACTTCACTCTCCACGTAAACTCGCTATAGCAGTCCCTACCCCGAGAAGGTCCTACTGTCAAAAGAGCTGGCCATGCCTGCGTATTTGCCCTCAATCCCAACACCTTTCATTATCTGTGTCATATTACCGAGAACATTCAATTCACCTTATTGATGAAGCAAGTCCCAGTCTCCTGAGTGGACCCTATCTATGTTGATCTCTTCCAGATCCAAAAGATCTCCCTCAAGTTTCTCATGCCACATCATCCCCACTATCTGTAATCTATTACTGTTCTCAAAATCTCCCCCTCTCTGTAAATTGTTCCAACTCAACCAATCCTCCTTATAAACTCCTGCATCTCCTGCAATGTAGCTAATCGGTGTAACCTCTTCCTGTCTCTCTAACAATATTAATCTGTGGAGAACTGACAATCCTCCCATTCTGTGTAAACCTCTCAGATCCCTGAAATATTCCCGGTCTGTAGAACCCTCTCCAATACCTGTGACTTTCCCGATCCAGTTTCTACAAGACTCACTGTCGATGCACCATCCTCCCATCGCATTCACACGCCCTCTCAATCCAGTTCCAGCAGTATCTCCATCCATCTCGTCATCTCCATATTCTGCTTCTGCACTGACACCCCTATCTGAGCAAATGTCGCCCTCCCCCACAACGTCTCGCGCGCAGGAACTTCCTCCATCACCATGAACCCTCACAATTATGAAGACTCCGTTTGCCACTTGTACCATCGCAATGTTGCAAAATCGTCCAGTGCTGATATCCATCCCTGTTTCTGTAACCTGCACCAGTGTCTTTCTGGTGAACATTCAAGAGGAAAAGTTGTTGAGGTTGGACTATGTTACGGAGGTAGGAAGAGCTTCAGAATCTGGAGGACCACTCAAATGTTGGAAGGTCCGTGGATCCTGCATTCGAGTAGAGATAGCGGCATTTAAAGAATCTGCAGAATTGGATCGATAGTGGGCTGTGAATCATGAGGGATATGACAATCTGAATCACGGACATCTTCTGATTGGAGCAAGGGATTCAAAACAAATATTTTGTAATTTTAAATGCACAAACCTGGAATCTTGTGGAGCTGCATCTGGAGAATCTTACTGGAATGGCTGTGCGCAGCTTCAGATTCCCAGGTTGGGAGATGTAGTTCAAATGTGAATCTGTTTGGCTCTTCTGTCGGAGAGTTTCACTCTGACCTGGTGCTACTAATGTGATCTCCAGATCTGCATGATGCACCAGAGTTCACCTCAGCAAAATCTTAATTTAGAATTTTTTTGTTTTTTCTCCTTATTGTAAAGTGGCAAATTTGTAAAATGCAAAAACTTCGTTCCAAGTGGAGAGAATGAAATATTCTTCATTAACTTTGACCCATGCAGTGAGGTTTTGTGGATTCTGCCGTTTTCTGTAGACAGTCGTTCAGAGGATTATATAACCAGGGGATCTGAGTGATGATTTTCTTTGTTTTGTGCAATTAGTCATTATGTAACTGTAACGGAGATGTTTTGCTGTGGCAAGGCTGTAACAGTGTAAATACCTAAAAGATGATATTTCTCCAACTGGCTCAGAAGGTTGTGCACTGGGACTTGAGCACCAGGAGCTGGGAAACCTCCTATTGTTTGTATGTGGGGCTTGCACCAGACTGGGTGAGCGCAGCTAAAGGAGGGAATGATAAATCGAGAGCTTGGGGTCTTTTTGTTGGGTCTGCCCTTGTACCATATAGTTACTTACCTTTCATTAAGTGAGCCTGTTCCGTTCTCCATTCCTGGCAGGACACCATCACTGTAACCCACTTCTGCCGCTGAACGTCTCCCCTTTCTCTAACCTGTTCCAGACCTTACAGCCTCGCCTTCGTCTACTATCTCCTGCAGTCCGCAATGACCTTGTTCTTTGTTACCATGTGAAATTCGTAGGTGCTGTGTGGAAGCAAACCTGAAGTAGATTTGAGTCACTGAAATAAAGTCCCTTTCCCCATCTTATATGGGAATTTTCTTTGTCAAAATGAGCCTCATGTGCGCCTGTCCAATAAGAGAAAGGAGGTATCATTTCAGCATCCATCCTATCAGTTCCCTGGGAATCCGGACATTTAATAAGTTCAGTTATCATCCTGATGTCTCTCAGCAGGAAAAGGACCCAAGTATCCAAGTCAATATCCCTCTGTTTCTGCAACCACTTCCTGTTGCTCTATCCCTCTGAAACCTACTCCAGCCTGGTTAGTAATCCAAACTACTATTTACTTGGAATGCTTTACAACTCCATACTTCTGGAAACTTCATACGCTCTGACAATCTGCCTGAATCGCTGTGACATTCTCCGGCTTCTGCAGTGCTCCCAATTTCTAATTTCTGTGACAGCCATATCTGTATCCTCGAGTCATTACATTTCTCCTTGTCTTTGTGAACTCTTTATCTCCGGAAGGTCCTGCAGCTCCATCATCCATCCCTATCTGTGGAACTTCCTCTGGGCACCACAACCCTCGCAATGTCTGCAGACTCATCCAGCCTTTACCATGTCCCTAACAACTGTCGGTCCTGCCAATCCTACTAACACGTCCCTAAAACCCTCCAAATCTCTGGAAGCTCCACCAGACCTTATAACTTTCTTGCTGCCTCTGACTCTCTCAGTGGTTTCAAACATCACCAATTCCATAACGTCTTCCAGACTCATACCATGGTGAGCGGCTCCTGTCTGTAAAACTCCCCACATACGTTCGAGACAACACCCTTGCCCTCCACCTATTCCAAGATTTCTGTTTCCCCGGCTCCTAACGCCTCATTTTCACCATGCATATCCAATCCCTTCACACCTCCATCCGCCATGACCAGGGCCTCCAAGTCCTGCGTTTCTTCCTCTCCCGACATCCCCTTCCACTGACATCCTCAATCGTTTGGCTGAACTTGTCCTCACCTATAACAATTTTTCCTCGAATCCTTCCACTTCCTCCAGACCAAACGGTTAGCCATGTGCACCCGTATGGGACCAAGCTATGCCTGTAGTTTAGTGGCTATTTAAAACAGTCCATCTTCCATTGTAACTTTGCACCACTCCCCACCTCTTCCTCCGCTACATTGATGACTGCATTGGCGCCACCTCATGCTCCTGAGAGGAGGTTGAGCAATTCATCAACTTCACCCACACATTGCTCCCCGAACTTAAATCCACCTGGACCATCTCTGACACCTCCTTCCCGTTCCTGGACCTCTCCATCTCCATTAATTATGACCGACTTGCCACTGACTTTTTTTACAAACCCACCGACTCCCACAACTACCTGGATTATATCTATTGCCACCCTACCTCCTGCAAAAATGTCATCCCGTATTCCCAATTCCTCCGCCTCCGCCGTGTCTGCTCCCAGGGGGACCAGTTCCACCACAGAACACATCAGATTGCCTCATTCTGTAGAGAGCGAAATTCCCCACACACATACCTAAGCCTGGAATCTAATCCAGGGCCCTCATCGCTGCAACCTCCTTCAATACTGAAGCCTTTTCTCCAACTGGCATTCAGACGCACCAGCAAATATCCTTAAATGTGTAACGTTCTCCCGGCCCTCGATGCCTCCCTGTCTCTGTACACCACACCTTTAACCCGCAATATCAATGAAACACTCGCTACCTTTGCAGCAATGTCGACGAAAGGTCGCTTTAACTGAAGTGATCAAATGATTGAACTTTCTGTATGGAAATGTACCTGCAGAATGACCATGCCTAGGAAGTGAATCTTGAGAGATTGCCATGATTTTCGCAGCATAGGCAAAACGACAAATAAAGTGTTGAGAAGAATCAATGCAGTTTGCTAATTAGTGAGACAGCCAATTCAACTCGGAATTCCACAGGAAATGAAATTTATGAAAAGAATTAAATTTCAGAGTCATTTTTTTAAATCTGAAAAATCTGAGAATGTACTTGCAGCAAGGGCAGTACAGTAACTGTGTATTAAAGTAGTCTCCATTCGAACTGGATAACTAATGACTATCAGTGCTGGAATGGATGGAATCCAGGATTGTACATGAGATGGTTTTCTGCAACAGCATACCAAGGAGCAATCAAGAGAATGGACTGTTCGAGATCAAATGTTGTGTAAAAAGAAATGTCTAATCATCTGATATCAGCGGAATTTTGTGAGCAGAGAACCAGAATATTATAGAATCGTTTTTTTCAGTTCGAAACAGATTTAGTTAACATCATAATTCGTAGGAATGGCATCAGGCCATTTGCCCCATCGAGTATGTTCTGCCCTTCAAAGGGATCATGGCTGGTCTGATAATCCGCAATTCTACTTTCCTGCCTTTCCCGCAAAAGCCTTGTTTCCCTGATTAATTAAAATGTGACCTTCTCTTCTGAAAGTCTTTACTAAATGACCAAGCCTCAACAGCCCACTGCGGTAAGGAATCCCACAGATTCACTCCCCTGTGAGGGAAGAAATTCCTCCTCATCTCTGTCGTGAATGAATGAGGTCTTGCTAGGATTCTATGCCTCCAGTCACACTATCTCGAACAAGGGAAACAAAAGGAAGTTGCAAAAATCTTTATTGAGGGTACGACAACGGAAGTTGTCAATGTGAACTTTACTGAGGCATTTGTCAAATTTCCTCATGTTAGGTTGGTCCAGAAAATACGTGGAACACGCTTTTTTTCGCAGTTACACTGGCAGCACATCCGTCGTTTTCCTCCATGACATTGCTGACTGTATCGGCTCCACCTCGTGCTCTCACGAGTAGGTTGAACAGTTCATTGACTTAAACAATGCCTTCCACTCTGATCTCAAGTTCACTTGGGTCAATTCCGCACCTCCCTCTTCTTCGTGGACATCTCCCTTGCTGGGGACCAACTCAGAATGGACATCAATTTCAAACCCACGAACTCATATACCTGCCTGAACTACACGTCCTCCCATACCCCCTCCCTTTAAAATCGCTATCCCTATCTCCCAATTCCTCCGCTGTGTCTTCTCACAACAGGAGAAATTCCAGCCCAGAACAACCTGGATGACCTTCTGTTTTAAAGACCTCACCAATGCCTTCCAGTGCATCTTCCCCACTTCATGCACATGAAACCCACGCCTCCAACTGCATTCTACAATTACGTGAGGAACAAGAGGATTGCCAGAGTGAAGGTAGGGTCATCAGGGATCGTGAAGGGAAATATATATCTGGAGTAGCTGGAGGTAGGGAAGGTCCTTAGATAATGCACTGCCTCAGTATTCACTGCTGAGAGCGATCGTGTCGTTTGTGAAGGCAGCGTTAAATAGTTTGATATATAAGAACATGTTTATGTTGAGAAGGCGGATGTCATGAACATTTGGAAAAACATTAAGGACAGATAAATCCGCTGGTCCAGAAAAAGATATACCCAAGATTAATACAGAAACAGAGTGAAGACATTGCTGTACTTTTGACGATGATCTTTGTGTCGTCACTGTCCATTTGAGTCATGCTAGATAATTGCAGGGTGGCAAATGTTAATGCCTGCTTCAAGACAGGGACGAAGTCTAATTGCGTGAATTAGAGACCAGTTAGTCTTACGGGCCGTGGAGGCATATCGGAAGAGTAGGACAAGTCTTATACAAGGAATCAAGCAGGCGAAAAGTGGTCTTGAAATAGCTATAGCAAGCAGAATTAAGGAAAATCCCAAAGCATTTTATTCTTACATAGAAAGCAAGCGGCTGACTGGAGAAAGGATTGGTCCACTAAATGAAAAAGAAGGAAGGCTGTGTGCTGAACCTGAGAGAATGTGTGAGATTCTGAACGATTACTTTGCATCAGTGTTCACTGAGGAGAGGAACATAATGAACCTTGAGATTAGAGATATAAGTTTGATTAGTCTCCGATTACGTTGGCATAAGTAGGAAAGATGTGTTGGGTATGTTAGAGGTTATAAAAGTGGACAAATCCACAGGACCGGATGGGATCAATCCCAGATTGCTGAAGGAGGAGAGAGAGGAAATACCTGGGGCCCTGACTGATATCGTATTGGCATCCGTAAATACAGGCGATGTGCACGAGGACTGGAGGGTATCTTATGTTGTCCACCTGTACAAGAAGGTTAGTAGGGATATTTCAGATAACTACAGACCTGTGAGCCTGACGTCAGTGTTTGGGAAGTTACTGCAGACGGTACTGAGAGAAAAGATCTATTTATATTTAGGAAACAATGAGTTTATCAGTGATAGGCAACATGGTTTTGTGCAGGGGAGATCGTGCCTTACCAACTTAATACAGTTCTTTGAGCAAGTGACCAAGTTGTTAGTGAAGGAAGGGCTGTTGATGTCATATGCATGAACTTTAGTAAGGCGTTTGATAAGGTTCCCCATTGTAGCCTAATGGAGAAAGTGAAGTCACATGGTGTGCAGGGTGTTCTACCTAGGTCGATAAAGAACTGGTTGAGCAACAGGAGACAGTGAGTAGTAGTTGATGGGAGTTTCTCGAAATGGAGAAAGTGACCAGTGGTGTTCCACAGGGTCCACTGTTGTTTGTAATATACATAAATGATCCAGAAGGGGGTACTGTTGGCATGATCGCAAGTTTGCAGATGGCACAATGATTGGTGGAGTCGCTGAGAGCATTTGGGACTGTCAGAGAATACAGGAGGATATAGATAGACCGGAGATTTGGGCGTAAAAGTGGCAGATGGCTTTCAATCCAGACAAACGTAAAGTGATGCATTTCGGCAAGTCTAAATCTAGAACGAATTATACAACGAATGGAAGATCCTTAGGAAACGGAGAGGGGCAGACAGATTTGGGAGTGCAGGTCCATTGTTCCCTGAAGATTGCTGCACAGGTGGATAGAGTGTTCAAGAAGGCATTTGGTATGCTTGCCTTGATTGGACGGTGTACTTAGTATAAGCGTTGGCAGGTCATGTTAAAATTGTACAAGCCATTGGTTCGGCCGCATTTAGACTATTGTGTTCAGATCTGGTCGCCACATTACCAAGATGATGAGGACGCTTTGGAGAGGGTGCAGAGAAGGTTTACGAGGAAGTTGCCTTGAATGGAAGGTGCTAGCTATGAAGTGAGTTTGAGTAGGTTAGGTTTACTTTCACTAGAAAAAAGGAGATGGGGGGGACGTGATTGAGGTTTACAATATCATGAAGGGTATAGACAGAGTGAATAGCGGCAAGCCTTTTCCCAGGGTGAAGGATTCAACAACCAGATGTCATGCTTTCAAGCTGAGAGCTGGAATGTTTAAGGGGGAGGGGGGGGGGTACACGCGGCAAGTACTTCACACAGAGAGTGGTGGGCGTTTTGAACGCATTGCCAGCAGAGGTGGGAGAGGCAGGCACGACAGATGCATTTAAGCTGAGTCTGGACAGAAGCCTGAGTAGATGGGGAGCAGAGGCATACAAATGCGACGAAATTGGCTGACAGGTTTAGACAGTAGGTTTGGATTGACTCAGGCTTGGAGTGCCGAAGGGCCTGTTCCTAAGCTGTAAATTTTCTTTGTTTTTGTCCTTTTTTTGTGGTGTGCAGATTATTGGAGACGACTCTAAGAAATAGGGTTTATGATCATTTGGAAAACCCTTGTTTGATTAATGATAGTCAGCATGGCTTTGTGCGGGACAGATGAAGCCTCACAAATTTTAAAGAATTCCTTCAGGCTGTGACAAAGCACATTGATGAGACACAGAGACACAGAGTCAAAGAGGTCTACAGCACGGAAGCAGACCCTTCTAAATATCTCGGCCATGCCCAACAAATATATCAACCTCATCTAGTCCTATTTTCCGGTAATTGACCATATCCCTCTGCACCCTTCCTATTCATATACCCATCCAGATGCCTTTTAAATGCTGTAATTGTACCTGCCACCTTTCTCCTGCCAAACGAGTTATTCTGGCAGCACAATCCATACACGTACCACGCTCTACATGAACATGTTGTCCCTCAGTTACCTGTTATATTGTTCTGATCTCACCCGAAACATATGCCCTCTAATTCTGGTCAAGCTCCCCCAGGAAATAGACATTGCCTATCTGTCCTATTCATGCCCCTCATGATTATTTCAACCTTTACCATGTCACCACTCAGCTTCTGATGCTCCAGGGAAAATATTCTAAGTCTTTTCAGCCTCTCCCTACAATTGGCATCCTACAACTCCAGCAACATTCTTGAAAATATTTGTTGAACAGATTCGAGCTTCAAAAAATATTTCAGTTCGCCATGGTCGTGGCATTCTGAAAGTACGGAGGCAGGGGTTACAGGGAATTTTGGCTATCTGCATACAGAATTGATTGAGCATAAAAGTTGGAGGGTGGTAGTAGATGGGAAGCATTCAACCTGGAACTTAGTGATCAGTGATATTCTGCAGGGATCTTTTCTGGGAAACACATGGATGTGGATGTGAAAGAGCGGGATAAGAGGATTCCCGATGACATGAAATTTGTTGGAGTGGTGGATAGTGTGGAGGGATATTGTAGTTTGCAACGGGATATTGACACGATGCCGACCTGGGTTGAGAAGTGGCTGATGGAGTTCAAACTGGAAAAGTGTGAAGTGATTCATTTTGAAGGATTGCAGAATCCAGGAATAAAGGTAGCTTTCTTGGCAGTGTGAACGAATGGAGGGAACTTGAGGTCCTTGTCTCATACTCCCCAGTAATGCCACCCAAGTTGATAGGGTTATTAAGAAGGTGTATGGTTATTGGCTTTCATTAGCAGGGGCACTGCGTTTAATAGCTGTGTACTTATGCTGCAGTTCTGTAAATCTCTGGTTGGACCACACTTGGAATATTGTGTTCAGTCCTGGTTCCCTCATTACAAGAAATATGTGGAATCTTTAGAGAGGGTGCAGATATTTTCAAGTTTGTTGCCCAAACTGGAGGGCATTTCTTATGAATAAAGGCTGTGCGCGCTCAGGCTTTCTCTCATTGGAATGAAGAAGGATAAGGGGCAACCTCAGAGAGGTGAACAGATTTTAAGGAGTTTTCAACCGAGAAACTCGGGTGAAGATGAGTTGAAGAAATTTATGAAAGAAATGCCAAATTTGACGTCAAAGCAAATGATGACATTAGTGGGCGTTTGGAGTGTGGGCTGCACAAAGGTACACCTGGAGGAAGAGAGTAGCATTGGAAGGCGAGATCAGTTGTGTAGAAGGTATGACCAATCAGAGACATTTCTCCCATGGCATAAGTGACTACCATGAGCAGGCGTTATTTTGTCGTGATAGGAGGAAGGCTCACGGTAGATTTTAGTGGTTGGTTCCTTATACAGAGAGTTGTGAGTGCATAGAATGCACTGCCAGCGGGGGTTGCAGAGAAACATACGTTCAGGACATTAATGGCCTCTTTGATAGGCACATGGATGATCGGAAAATAAAAGGCATGTAGGTTCACTTGATCTTAGGATAGGATAACATTTCAGCACAACATCGAGGGCCAAACGACCTTGTGTTATCCTCTTCTATGTTCTGTGCTCTACGTCCCCTATGGTAGATTGGGTAATAAGTTCAGATCAATGTAAAAGGATGTGGGATCCAGGAGGAGCTAGTCAACTGAATGCAAAATTGGCGTGAAGTGAGGAGAAAGGTGTAGTGGGTGATATTTTGTATTTTTTTTACTGTAGGCAATTGACCAGCCATGTACTGCGTACACTGTTCTTCGTCATTTGGATTAATGATTTGAAATGGAATATTGATTTCCAAGTAAGTAACTTTGTGGGTGACACTGAAATTGGTGTTAAAGTGGGCAGAGAATAAGGATATCTATGACAAAATAGGATTAAAAGTACTGATGAGATAGTGAGCTGACGAATAGCAAATGGAGTTTAATTAGATAAATGCAAGATTTTGAATTTTGATAAAACAAACCAGGGTGGGACTTGTGCATTTAACGTTAAGGCCCAGAGAAGTGTTCTCAAACAGAAACGTAGGGGTGCAGATACACAGTTCTTTAAAAGTGGTGTCACAGGTACACAGGGTGGTGAAGCAGGCGTTTGGGACACATGACTTCATTGGTCTGAGCATCGAGTGTAGGAGATGGAACGTCATGTTATGGCTGTGCAACACAACGGTGGGGCTACCAAGAAAGTATTTTTAACAGTTGGAAGACCTCATCTGATTCACTGACCCAATTTAGGGAAGGGAATCTGATATTATAATCTACTCTGGCTCACATGTGACTCCAGACCAAGAGCAATGTGGCTGATCTTCATCTGCCCTCCGACCAGTTAGCAGTGGGACAATGGATGCTGGTATAATCAGTGACAATGACATCACATAAATGAAAGAATAATTAAAAGAACATATTTCCCTCCCGACCTCCGTGAACAATTTCAGCTTCAGCAATTCGTATTGGCTTGGTAACACCATTCAGGCGCCGGCCCCGCTCTGTAACGTTTTTCCCACCTCCTCCACGTTCAACTTTTCCTGTTGCTATTATGATGAAACCAAGACAATGCTTCCCCTTCCCATGCCCTCTTCCTGCTAGAAGACCCTTCTTAATCCCTTTCATGCTTACTCCTAAAATATACCCGCTTCATAATTATTAGTATGTTTGGTGATCTTCTAAACCTCACAAAGCTAATATTAACCATTTTGTCCTGAGTGAGGAACAGTTGGGAACTTCTTGCTGAGGTTTCGTCTGCTTCACTAGAATACCCTTCTGCTGAATATTTTATTATGTTCCTGGAAATATTCCCCACTGTTCATTTAGAGACACACGTTTCAGCCTGTTTATCCTGCTTACCTTGATCAGTTTTCCTCTCAAACTCGTGCAATTGGCTATTTTACTTTCTAGTTGTAGCGTGTCCATTTTGTGATTCACTTTAAAACTTTATTTTCCATTCAGCTGCAATTTATCACAATTTGCCTGATTATTCCTGATGTACACCGTTTGCCCGAAACGTCGATTTTCCTGCTTCTTGGATGCTGCCAGACCTGCGGTGCTTTTCAAGCACGACTCTAATCTAGACTATGCCCAAGGATGGTCAGGGGACTTCATGAAACATTACCTAGGAGGCCTGACTCTGTAAGTATGACGATGTTAAACTCTTTCCTGACCGCGTCAATATAGGGAATAAAGGTGACACTGGTGCAGAGAATAATGGGTATAAAATGATAAATCAGAAGCACCCTATCTGAATGTGTGTTGTATTTTCAAATCAGATACAGGAATTCACTGCATAAGTTGCGGGAAATGGATGTGATTTATTGGCATTAGAGAGATAAGGTGACAGGGTGACTGATATTTGGAACTGAATTTCGTGAACATTTGCAGCTGCGAGTGTAATACTAAGCTGAAACGGAGGTGGGGGAGATCGCGAAATTAGGGATGGCAACTGTATGATCGTAAAAGAGGAACTGACATTAAGTGATCAATGTATGACATAGAAGGTTCAGAGTTGGCAACCAAGTGTAGTCTGTCAAAGTTCACAGATGATACGAAAGTGAGTAGTCCAGCAAAGCATGTGGAGGGCACTGTCAGTCTGTAGAGTTGACAAGGGTCGTCCGATGGCGCATAATGTTTGCAAGTGTGAGGTCATCCATTTTGCTAGGAATAACATTTAAATGGTGAAAAATTGCAGCATGCTGTTGTGCACTGGGGCATATGGGTCCTGGTGCATGAAGGACAAAAGTTGGTTTGCAGGTGTAAAAGGTAACAGGGGAAATGGAACAATTACATTCATTAACTTCATTGCAAGAGCGATATAGTTTAAAATCAGGGAGACTATGTTATAATCGTAGATGGATCTGGTGGGGCCACAAATGGAGTGCTGTGTATAGTTTTACTTGAGAAAGAATGTAGTGGCACTGGATTCAAATTACAGTGTGTAGGAAGTTGACGAGATGGATTCCTGTGTTGAGAGCGTTGCCTTATGAGTAAAGATTGAGCATACTGAGAGATATTGTTGAAATGTAGAAGAACGAGAGGGATCTCATAAAAATCACACACAAACACAAATAAGATCGACTCAGGGAGGATGTTTCTACTGGTGGCTGAAATTCGAATTCGGGGCCACAGTCTGAAAATAAGGAGGAGCAGATTTAGGATTGACCAACCCAAAGGATTGTGCATTTTTGGAATTCAATGCCCTCCTAAACATTCGACGCTACCTCGTTGAAGGATTTAAAGGCAAAAGCATTGACACTTATGAACACTGCAGGAATGAAAGGTCAATGGTACCGGGCGGGTAAGTGGAGCTGCTTCCAAGAAAAGGTCAGGCATGATCCGATTGAATGGTGGAGCAGCTGAACAATTGGCCTACTCCCGCTCCGGTTTCTTGTGTTCTTAAGTATTGACATGGTTTCATTGTTTTGTGCACAAAGTGCCAGTTGAGTTGTGTTTGGGGAGTGATTTCCAACATGACATTGAGTGGATCTCACCAACATTAATTGGTGTTTCAGCCCACACTGTGAGAATCACGTTGGGCTTCCTCCATTTCTCACTGCACACCATTCCAGAGCAACTCGCTATGCACTGAAAGTCCTGGAATTATCCAGCAATATTGAGAAGAAGTGCCGTTTTTGAAAGCACATCATGAACTGGGAAAAGCTCAAACCGTGCAGAGCAACCCTGCACCGCCCTGATGTTGAGACTGTACGTGGCAGGCAGAGGGAAATAACTGGTCTTCGCAAACCTGTGCTGAGGGCTCGGGCATGGAGCTCCTTCTGGGTCGGAAGGGTCACAGGCAGGATTTGCCCTTCCTGCAGGACCAGGTGTGGAGGACATGGCACCAGACCATGCCTGCCCTCTCTGAAATTGCCATTTGGGTTAGAGCAGTGTTAGCCAACGAGAGGAATGGACAAAATTGTAGGGAGATCATTGTCCGTGTCCAAGCCATCAGTGTAAAGGGAGACCCATGGAGAATCTCTCCATTCCCCTTGGGAAGAACAAACAAGTGGCTCTGAGTTATCATAACATCTGTAACAGACTCCAAAGACGAAATGGCCTCACCCTGTCTCTCTTTAAAAAACTCGATGGTTGAATGACTTCCTCCTATCCTTCTGGAACAAACTCGAGGGGCTGAATGGCCTCCTCTTGTCCCACTGTAACAGACTCGAGGGGCTAAATTACCTCTTCCTATCGCACTGCAACAGGCTTAAGATTTTGAACGGCCTAAATTTGTCCCTACGTAACAGACTCGATAGGCTGACTGGCCTTCTCCTGTCTCTCTGTAACAGGTTTGAGAGGGTAAACGGCCTCCACCTGTCCGTGTGCAACAGGCACATGTCAACTGAGTTTATATCGACGTTCATGTGCAGCAGTTCCAGTGCTCTGAATGATGTCTAAAGTTTATGAAAGGCTTTGATAACAGGACACTTAATAAAAGGAGCAAAATTAAGCAAAGTCAGAGGACAATAAATATTATTACCTTGATTTGTGATTTCTAGATATTTCCCTAGTACCTACCATTTGCAGTTAGCATATTATTTTATCCCTGTCTACTTTTATAAACAGCGTGGGACAGATACAATCCCGCAGTCTTCTGACACAGGGCCCACATACAAAAAAGAAAGATTAAAAATAGTGAGAGGTTTATACTTCACTCCTCAGTGACCACATCCATTCCATTCAAACCCAGAAATTGTTCACTTTTACTGTGATCTCAAAAGCGATGCAAGGAAGGGGTTAACTGAACCTGTTTGTTGAATGGCTGTGATTAATGTTCGTCTCCATGGATTCTAATTATCCCAGTGGAGTTTTCTCATTTTTTAAAATGATAAATGGACTTCATTCAATGTATTATCCCATAATATGCGCGATAGCATCACCGACAGTGCGAACAAGGACCCGCAGCTCCCTGTTCGTGGAAAGTGAAAGAGAGAACAGCATCTGAGAACATTCGGGTTGAATGTTCCAGCAATGGATCCGAATCTGAGAACAGTAGACTGGAATGGTCCAATAATGGACAGGAGTTTAGATTGGTATATTTGGCTTCTTTCGTCATATTATGATCGATGGTCATTATCAAGACGGATCCAATATGCATTTTATATTATTAATTATTTTTATTATCCAATTCTAGCTATCGTTGGTGTACCTGGTAAGTTTTACTGTTCAGTTACTAATTATATACACCGTATTTGATATAATACTGTTCTCCTCATCTGCTCTATTCTCCTTGCTGCTGTTATTACTCCTGCTGAGAGTCCGAATCCAGGTATTCATTCCATAAACCACTACTAACTACATCAGTGAGTTGTTCATTCACTCTTTCACTTTTTACTTCTGACAGTACCACACACGGGTCTTTCTGTTGACCTCCTTAGTTTCAGCTGCGAACCACAAATCATTGTAACACTGCCCTTGTTGTTTACATATAGAGAGCCCGAGGTCCTTCTTTTCTTCTGTGCTTTCAAACTCCATTTCCTTCTTCTTACTCAGTCCCATGTCTGGCCAGTACATGAAGCTGAAACAGATGAATCACAACTGTTGTGATCCCTTTGACCACAAGCTGATTCCTGACACAATACCTTGACCATTCCTAATTGTAACAACTCACACCTCGCACCTGCTGCTTGAACATTGAGCTATGAAATACATTTATAGTGATTTCAATAATGTTGTGCTCATACTCCCAGCTTCAAATCTGCAGAAACAAACCTGAATTGATACTCCACAGCTCAACTCACAGTCAAATTCCATCCAAGCGTCTATCCTGTGCACACTAATCTATATTATTACATGGAGAAAGTGAGGACTGCAGATGCTGGAGACCAGAGTTGAAAAGTGTGGTTTTGGAAAAGCGTAGCAGGTCAGTCAGCATCCGAGGAGCAGGAAAATCGACGTTTCGGGCAAAAGCCTTTCTTCAGGAATCCTGAAGAAATCCAGGAATCCAGGAATTCCTGAAGAATGGCTTATGCCAGAAACGTCGATATTCCTGCTTCTCGGATGCTGACTGACCTGCTGCGCTTTTCCAGCACCATACTTTTCAACTTTATTATTACATGGTCTGCCAATGACTTTACATTGATATTCTCAAACACATCATCACATCTGCCCATGAACAACCCCTCAGTATCACTCCGTCCAATACTCAAACCCCTGCTGTTTTTCAAACTTAAACTGATTTCTTCCATGCATGCTCTCCCTCAACAGTGATTTTCAAATCTAACACCGCTCCTGATATACACACACAAACACACACACACACACACAAACAGACGCGCACACACACAAAATCCCTTGCCTTGTGTTGCTGGATGGAAAAGCAGAGACGTAAGATTGGGAGAGGGGTCCATTTACTCTCACTCACAGTATAGTCTGCAAACCTTCCCGTGCTGAGCAGATGTCTAGTGCTAGTATCGTAACAATACACAGCCAATTTTGTCATGTGCCCCTGTGCTGGGCAGATGGTTCAGCTTAGTGAGAAATACAGTGGCATAATGAGAACAGCTCTCCATGGCCTGCTACCTTGTCATGGTTAATGATGTCCTGGCCGCTTCTGTGAGGCAAATTCAGAATTGGGTAGAACAAACAATTTCAGTTGGTTGAGCAATGCCTCAGTTTAATGCTATGCATTTCACGATCTGAACCTTCCAAAGTATTACTCCTCCAGTTGCCCCCAGTCCTCTGTCTTTTACTTTACCTATGTTTCAACAGCATGTTCTAAAATAATGGTCCGTTTCTATCTTTCCTGTGAATCTTTCTGTCCCTCTGCCTCTTTTTCTAGCTTTATTTCTTGGTTCCCTGGTGTACCGAATGCTGACGCTATAAAGCTCAGAAACAACGAAATTATGTGTGTGACTTTCGGCGATGTCCCATGCTTTGAAACACGCCTTTGAAACTTGGTCTGTGCCTGTCCACTGAACATCTGTATTTGTCCCTCTCAGCTGACCTTGCGGTCATAACATAAGGAAGCCCCCCAACACCCCGAGTATTATTGCAAAGGACCAGGTATCAAACGTGTAGCTGAGAAGTTTCTGAAGACTCATGTCGTTGAAAAGTTAGTGGTGCTGCTGGGGTTGGCTTGCTGGAGTTTGTGCTGTGAGCTGCCTCAGGTATTAGGGAGAGCCGAACGTTTGATGACCCTACTGTGGATGGGGCATGAGGATTGTAGTGACAACATCTAGGTCTGTAACAGGAACAACGAAAAGGGCAGAGATGTGAAGCTCTGAAATCACGGAGTGAGTGTGTGTGGGGAAAGGGATCTCCCGTACCTGTCTGTGTCTTTTCCTGTACTCATACACACACACTCACTCTCTTCCCCTACACACACGTGCTCGTCCGTCTCTCACACACGCAGACATACACTGACACACACACGCCCACATACACATTCACACTCATACTCTGTCTCAGTCCCTCTCTCTATTAAACACGCACACACAGATTGACACCCACCCTATCTCTCGCTCCACCCCAGCCACATACACACCCCCTCTGACACACACACATTCACACTCACACTCTTCCTCTCTCTCCCCAGCACACACATACGCTCCCCCTCTCACACACGCATGTATATGTAAATCTATGTGTTCATTTTCATTTACAGATTTGTACTTGTGATCCATTCTACTTTTTTTTACGAAAAGCGTGCTCTTTGTTAACAGTCAGTCAATTTAGCAATTTCTGAACACCTTCTTTGGTAAGAAAACTAGTCTGGCTCCAAGTTAAGTCACAGACAGAATCCAAACAAGACCTAAATTACATTGTATGACTTTAGATGTCACATCCTTTATAACCGTAACACATGACGTTATCTTGAGGCAGTGATTTAAATGACATTCTGAGATTTGAATATTTATCAATCCAGACCAGTGCCCGAACTGATTAAAGATTAATGTCACGTCAGGTGTGTTCAATTCTTTCGCTTATAACTTTTTTTCCCATATAAATTCTGTGTCAAGTTCATCCTTCTCTCACTAGCATCTCATGAAGGAGCAGCCTTCCGAACGCTCACGTTTTCAAATAAACCCGTTGGATTATAAACTTGTGACGTGTGTTATTTGATCTCGTCCAACCCAATCCAAACCCGCAGATCATGGCTTTTGTTGGTTAGTCATTCAGGTCTCCAGGCATGCTTTTTTTCTAACCCGATATGCTAACATCTTGCATATCAGTCATTTGGGCGACAATTTATGCAACACATTCTGGAATTCCAAATATACGACATGAATAGAAAATCCATTCTGCACATTGCTTGTTACACTTTTAAAGAACTCAGGCAAATATTTCAAAAATAGTTTATTTTTTAGGTAGCCATATTGACTGCGATATATTGTGACTTCACTTCAAAACCCTCCTCTTATTAATTCCTCACTAACACTTTCGAAAATAAATTGCCTTCAATCCCAAAGACTTACGCACTGAATTTCATTCCCTGGTGAAGCTTCTTATTCTAATTTCTTCTCTTTCTGGAACCTCTACGTTCCTTTTCAATTCCTGCATAACAGGCACAAGACTGTAGTTGAATGGATTCATACTGTTCCTGGTTTACAAACTCGATGGGCTAAATGTCCTCCTGCTGTTCCTATATAATCGGTTCTATGGGCTGAATGCCCTGCTCCTGTTTCTGACAATGTCGCTCAAGCTCGCTTTGTCATGCTCCTGTTATTATCCAGAGGTTTGGGAACTTACGGAATCTTCCTGCTGCGTTGTAACATTTAGATGGTCTACATAACAGGCTCGAGATACTGAATAGTCTCCTCCTGAAATGGGAACGAGGGAGTGGTTAGTATTCTTCTATTCCCATAGAACAGAAACGTGCCTGAATTACCTCATTCTGCTCAAAGAAAATATCTGAAACGGTTTCTTGTCCTTCTCCCTTTCCTGTCCAACAGACTCAATGGGTTCAATGGCCTCATCCTAGTGTGTTAATTTCCAGAATCTTACTGGTCTCTTGCAGTGCTTATGCTGCAGCATTGAGAATACTGAATGGTCTCATTGTTGAGCAACAGGAGAATGGTGTTGCACGGTCTATTATGGGCGCTGTGCTGTAGTGTGGAGGGCGTAATTGGTCTTTTCCTGAAAGTGTACATCAGGGCCCAGGAACTAAACATCCTCCTCCTCTTCTGCTGTAACAGCGTCAAAAAATCTAGTTTTGCTGTACCTATTTCCAGGTTTGAGAAGTGGAACGGACTCCTGAATTTACTGTGCAATTCTCTTCTCTTACTAAGTCTTAAAACAGGATCATCTGTCATTCTTGCAAACGTTAATATGTATTGGATTCACCTGCTCATCCCTCCCTCCTAAGTTAACGTGACGCTGTGACTTAGTTAGTTAAAATGCTTGTTTAGTAAACAGGTAGGTCCAGGGTTGAAACCCTACCAAGGCTGGTACCTCGCAGTAGACACTGCATTTTTCAACTTGTCTCAAATGCCATGTTGCTGTTCCTTCAGGTTGATGATCCAACCGGGTGCTGTGGATGGAGACAGCTATTGAAAGAATGTGATTGATGTGTTTAAAGGAAACAATGCTCCCATTACTGTTGCCTGGGTTTGTCCCCCATTAGAGAATATTGTGTTCAGTTAAGGTGATGGCACACTGGTGTTATCACTTCCCTATGCAGCGAGTGATAAAGTAATGTCCATAGGAGCTGGATTCAAATTTTGCTCACGGATGCAGAGCTGACCAGGCTAAGGGGCAGGATTTCGATATCTGCTTGAATGTAGCTGTGGGTTCAAATCCCACCGCTGGCATTTGTGCAGATAATGTGTCCTGGTGATCCTTGGTGTGTGTGAGAATTATTTAAATTAATTACAATTTAATGTGTTTTTGATGAGGGACAGCGCAGCAACTTCAGCAATTCAGCAGCCACACCGTGCTTCTGTAGTGTAGAATTGTTAACATTGACCTCACACGTGAAATGTGACTGTGCAGTAATCAGGCTCTCCTGCAGCTGCATTGTTCAGGCGATTTGCGTTGCCCACACTGGGTAGCTCAGTGGTTAACACTGCTGCCTCACAAAAGCAGAGGGCTGGGTTGAATTGTAACCTCATGTGACTGTCTGTGGGGAGTTAGCACCTTCTCTCCTTGGCGTGAATGGGTTCCAGCAGCGGGTACTCCAGTTTCCTCCCACATTCTCAAGATGTGCAAGACTGATACATTGGTCATGCTAAGTTACCCATAATATCTGGAGATAAGCAGTATAGGTGAAATTAGTCATGCAAACTGCAGGGTTACAAGATTGGGTAAGGGAACGAGTTTAGATGGGACGGTATTCGGAGGATCAGAGCGGAGTTGACGACTCAAATGGTCTGATCCCACACTATAGGGATTCTATGATGAGCATCCTCATTGCCGAAATCGGTTGACCAGATCTGTACATATTTCTCCAGATGTGATATCACTAAGGTCCTGTACAGCAGCAATAATTTACTAACCTGCTTTACAAGCAATACCTTATCATCCAGGTTAGAGTAGTCTCAGCTGTCTGGAGGAATACGCAGCATCGTTGAAAAGGCATTGTCCTTATCTACTACACTAGCACAATGGGAGATCTGGCGGAAATTCGCAATGACGCTAAAGAAGAGCAGGTAAGCTGTGACGATGTCAAAGTTGAAATATGCTTCCCCAAATATATGGTCTGAATCTACACCTAATCTCTCCAGAGCCCACGTCAAACTGATTCAATCGAGTCTGGTAAGGTGGAGATTAAAAACAGCGAGGAGAAGCAAACATGATGAGAGTTTTGTTTCAAAGTCAAAAGTCAAAGTCAAAGTCACAAATTTTGAGTGAGTTACAAAAACGGAAATTCGAAATGCAAGTTTGCCGGTTCTGCAGTAATCATGGATATATTCACATCTAAACTGTGTGGATCCATGTTAAAGTTAATGCTGTAAAAATGGAATTCACGAGTGTGCATGAAATGCTTTACTTTAACAGTCTGTTGAGTACCGAGCCAACGATCAGGCTGTTTTGGAATTGGTGTTATGTGATCAGGGAGCAAATTCAAAAACTTGCAGTAAAGCAGCTTTTGAGAATCGTGATCTTAACGTACTGAATTTTACATGAAGTCCGTATACAAACCAGTTTTATTTTCTTAAATTACAAGTAGAAAAATGAGTCATAGAACATAGAACATACAACATAGAAAAGTACAGCACGGAACAGACCCTTTGGCCCATGACGTTTTGCCAAGGTTTAATCCTAATGTCAAATATAGTAACTTAACCTACACACTCCTCAAATTATTGCGAACCATGTGCATGTCCATCAGTCGCTTAAATGTCTCCAATGACTTCGCTTCCACCACCACAGCTGGCAACGCATTCCATGCATTCAAAACTCTCTGCATAAAGAACCGACCTCTGACTTCTCCTTTATAGCTTCTTCGTAATATCTTCAAACTATAACTTCTCATACCAGTCAGTGCTGCCCTGGGGAAAAGTCTCTGGTTATTGACTCTATCTATTCCTCTCATTATTTGTACACCTCGATCAGGTCTCCTCTCTTCCTCCTTCTCTCCAGAGAGAAACGTCTGAGCTTATTCAACCAATCTTCATAAGGCAAGCCCTCCAGTCCAGGCAGCATCCTGGTAAACATCCTTTGCACCGTCTCCAAAGCCTCTGTATCTTTCCTGTAGTAGGGCGACTCGAATTGGACACAATAATCCAAGTGTGGTCTCAGCAGGGACTAGTTCAGCTGCAGCAAAACCTCACGGTTCTTAAACTCGACGCCCTGTTAATGAAAGCCAAAAAGCTATATGCTTTCTTGACAACCATATCTACTTCGGTGGCAACTTTGATGGATCTATGTACTTGTATACCCAGATTCCTCTGTTCCTCCACACTGCCAAGAATCCTATCTTTAATCCTGTATTCAGCATTCGGGTTCGACCTTCCAAAATGCATCACTTCGCCTTTATCCAGGTTGAACTCGATCTGCCATTTCTCAACATAGCTCTGCATACTGTCTATGTCGTGCTGCAGCCTGCCCTCTATACTATCCACGACACGTCCAACCTTTGAGCCATCTGCAAATTTGCTAACCCACCCCTAAACCTCCTCATCCAAATCATTTGTAAAAGCTGCAAAGAGCAGAGGCCCAAAAACAGAGCCCTGTAGTACCCATCTCAACACTGACCTCCAGGCAGAATACTTCCCATATTCAATCACTCTCTGCCTTCTGCCAGCCAGCCAATTCTGAATCCAGATAGCCAAATCTCCCTGTATACCATTCTTCCTGACTTTATGAATGAACCTACCATTTGGAACCCTATCAAATGCCTTGCTGAAGATCATATACTGCACATCACTGCTCGACTGTTGTTGACAAGCCTTGACACCTCCTCAAAGAACTGAATGAGATTTGTGAGGCATGACCTGCCTCTCACAAAGCCATGGAGATTGCCCTTAGTCACACTATGCTTTACTAAATAGCCATAAGTCCGATCCCTCAGAATGCATTCCAAAACTTTGCTGACCACCCACGTAAGACTGACTGGTTTGTAATTGCCAGGGATTTCCCTATTACAGTTCTTGAAAAGAGGAAAAACATTTATATCCTTCCAATTCTCCGGTACGAATCCTGTGGAGAATGAGGAGGCAAAATATCCTCGCCAGCGGCAACCTCCTTTCTCACTTCCCGGAGCAGACTCGGATAAACCGGATCTCTCCATGAAGACTTATCAATCTGAATGTTTTCCAAAATTTCTAGCACATCAACTGCATCAATCTTGATCTGGTCAACACTGTATCCCAGCTCCTGTAAGCTTTCATTTGCAACAATTTCCCTTTCATTGGTGAAAACCGAAGCAAAGAACTCATTTAGGGCTTCCTCGATGCTCAGACTACACGCAAAAGTTCCCTACACAACACATATCGACCCTACCTTCTCCCTGATCATTCTCTTATTCCTTATGCATGAGTAAAATGCCTTTGGGTTCTCCCTAATCCTTCTTGCCAAGACTTTTTAGTGCCATCTCCTGGCTTTCCTCAGTCCAATTCTGAGCTCATTTCTAGCTAGCCTGTAATCCTCTAAAGCTGTGCTAGATCCTTGGTTCCTCCACCTTAAGTAATCTGCCTTCTTCCTTTTGACGAGAAATTCATCTGTTCTCGTCACCCAATGTTCCTTATTCTTATCCTTTCTTACCTGTCTCAGAGGAACAAATTTGTCCATCACTCGGAACAACTGCTCCTTAAATAGTCTTCACGCGTCTGCTGTGCCCTTTCTGTGGAACAATTGCTCCCAGTCTATACTTCCCAACTGCTGTCTGATAGCGTCATAATGTTCTTTTCCCCAATTAAATATATTCCCCGGGAAAGGCTCTTTTCACTCTCCAGGCTATGCTAAATGTGAGGCAGTTTTGATCACTTTCACCAAAGTGCTCTCACGCCACTAGATTTGATACCTGTCCTGGCTCGTTGCAGAACACCAAATCCAAAATGGCCTCTCTCCCCGTCGGTCTATCTACATACTGAGTTAGAAAACCCTCCTGAACACACCTGACAAAAACGGCTCCATCCAACCCACCTGCACTGAGGAGGTTCCAGTCGATATTGGGAAATTTGAAATTACCCATAACAACAACCCTGCTACTTTTGCATTTTTTCCAGAATCTGCTCGCCTATGAGATCTTCAATCTCTCTACTGCTATTAGGTCGTCTGTAGAAAACTCTAAATGCGGTGACTATTCCCGTGTTGTTCCTAACTTCCACCCGTACTGACTCAGGAGACAAGATTTCCTCAACAACCTTCGTTTCTGTAGCTGTGATGCACTCGCTGTTTAGCAATGCTATATCCCCTCCTCTTTTTCCACCCTCAGTGCTCTTTCTAAACGTTCGAACCCCTGGAACATCAAGCAACCATTCCTGCCCCTCTGAAACCCACGTCTATATAGCTCCACGTAGAGATCCATGCTCTCAGTTTATCACTCTTATTTCGGACACTCCTTGCATGAAAGCAGACACACTTTAACCGATCCCTTTGTTTAATCGCGTCGGGAACCTTCCTGATAGAATCAATATATCCTGTCACTGTCCCGTCTGCAACTGACCCCCTCTCAGATATGTGGCTCTGATTCGCACTCCGCTGACAAACTAATTTAAAGCCTCCTGAATCACTGGAGTAAACCTCTCACCCAGGACATTGGTGTCCCATCAATCCAGGTGCAACCCGTTCTTCATGCACAGGTCCCCCCTTCCACACAAGGTATCCCAATGGTCTAGATATCTGAAGCCCTCCCTCCCGCATAAGCCGCGCAGCCACGTGTTAAGCTGCATTCGCTGATTGTTCATCACCTCACTATCTCTTGGCACCGGTAGCAAATCTGAGATCACAACTTTACTCGTCCTGCTCTTCAGCTTCCAACCTAACTCTCTGTAGTCACTTTTCAGAACCTCAATCCCTTTCCTAGCTATATCATTGGTGCAAATATGCACCACGATTTCTGGTTACTCACCCTCCCCATTCTGAATGTTGTAAACCCGATCAGCGACATGTCAGACCCTGGCACCACGGAGGCAACATACGTTCCGGGTGTCCCATTCCTGACCACAAATCCTCCTGTTAATTAGTCTTAAAAACTTCCCAGAATTCCTTCATTCCTCCCTCGCACCTCTCAACAAATGGATGCCCTGACGATTGAGGTAAATTTTTTAAACAGTTAGACTCACCTTCCCAGAATTCCTTCGCTTCTCGATCGCACGTCTCGGCAAATGGATGCCACAACGTCTGAGGTAAGTCTTTTGAACTCTGAGACACACCTTCCGAGAATTCCATCACTCCTCCCTCGCACCTCTCAGAAAATGGATGCCCCGATGATTGGGGTAAGTCTTTTAACCGGTTCGACTCGCCTTCCCAGAATTCCTTCGCTCCTCCCTCGCACCTCTTCATGCAAGCCATGAAGGCATGAGGACCAAGTTGGCTTCAGTGAATTTGAAAAAAAAACATGAGAAAGGTTAATGGAAGACAGACAATGTCTGTTATTTATAGAAACGTTATAAGGTGTACAGTATACATATTGCATCCACACACCCCCCCCCTCCCCCATGGTGCAAATAAAAAAGGAAAAGATTATTCAAGCATGGTTAACAAATGAAGTTAAAAATAGATTCGATCAAGCAAAGTTGCTCGCGAAAATATCGCCAGATATTATGGATTCATTGGAACTAAAGTGGACTAAGAAATTGATAAGGAAATTCAAAAGAGATCAAGAACGCAAACTAACAAGAAACGTAAAGCCTGATGAAAACCTATTATCAATACTTGGAAGGAAAATGAAGGAAATGTCAAATGTGGATCTGTAAGTGTGCGGATAGAGGACCTATTGTGGAGAACAGAGAAATTACAGGAAAACCAAAGTGTTATTTCGTGTCTGTCTTCATGGTGGAAGGTCCAGAAAATCTTCTAGAAATACCAAGTGACCCAGGGACCAGCGTAACTAAAGACTAAAATCATTCATATCATGATAAGGTAGTATTTCAAAACACACCTTGATTCAGCATTGATAAGTCTGACAGATCAGATGCACTCCATTCAGAAATTTGACACAAAGCAGCAAGAGAAAAAGAGATTGGACTGGGGCTGGGTGTAATTTTCGCTATTCAGTTTGCAAGGTTATGAATGCATTGCAACGATTCAACAAGGGAAGAAGAGGGACGGTGGAGAACAATAGACCTATTAGCCTGTCATCCACTGTCGGGAGTCTGTTGGAATCGGTTAGAACGAATGTGATATTGGTCCTTTCGAAATAAATATCAAACTTCAAGAGAATGATCATGCATTTATGAATGGGAAGTTATATTTTTAAACCTTTTGCTTGAAGTTATCTCTTGTAGACATAAACAATGGAGATCAAATTGCTGTGATATAGTTGGATATTGAGCAGGATTTTTTTAAAAAAGAATTTACACAGTGAGTTAGTAGAAAAAACGCAAGTGGCATTGCGAGCAACATGTGCAAATAGGAACGTAAAAGAGAGATTTGTCTTCACTTAATGGGAATGAGAATGTTGATGATTAAGACCCATCCAGATTGGAAGCGGTGGCTTGCCCGATCTTCATGGATGCTGCCTGAGCCACTGTAATCTCCAGCATTTGTTGTTTTCAGTATAAATTCCAGTATCGGCAATACATTACTCCTATGAAAAGTAAATATATCCTCCATCATTTACACAGAGTTTGTTGAGACTGTCCCTGGAATACTGCATGCAGTTTTTGTGTCCTGACCGAAGGAAGGATATACTGACCACATCTGGTGAATAGACATTCTCCGGATTAATCGATCTGATGGAAAAATTGCCTGATGGGGGAACTCGGTCTGTCTTTTTTTAGAGATACATCGAATGAGAATTGATCTTAATGAAACCGAGAAAGTTCACAAAGACGGGACTGATTTAAACAGGGACATGGATTAGTGTGAGCAGGCAAGGTGAGGGAGAATCCAAAGATATTCCACAAGGACATCAAGCAGAATAATATTATGAGGGAAAAATGGGGCCCATCAGAAAGCAAAGGTACAATCAGTATGTGAGGTTGGAGAGACTTGGCAGATGGTTACACGAAAACCTCACATCTGTGTTATCTGGATTGATCAGGATGCAAGTGTAGAATTCAAGAAGATGGACTGGGAAGCTCTTCAGCAGATTGATGCAAGGTGTGAGCAGGGATTCGAGGCTTTGGCTGGTATAACTTTGGACAAGTGGTCTGGATGAGTTATATCGCAGTCTGCTAACCGAGACAAGGGAGGAGAGGCCTTGACGCAAATGCTCAAATTGAATCTGATCACAGTTGAGGTGCCAGAGGACTGGGAAACACACTTTACAGGAAGAGTGGCCGAGACGGTCCTGGAAATGATCAGTCAGTAACTATCAGATCAGTGTTGTGGAAACTATTGTGGAAAATTGGGAGGGAGAAAACTGATCTCCATCACGCGAGGTAATATTTGATCTGGGATCATCAGCCTGAATTTATCATCAGCGGGAAGTGATGCTTCAGGAACTTTACTGAAATCCTATCAAGGAGGTTGATTAAGTGGATTTTCAACAAGCCCTTTGAAAAAATCCCACATACGAAAATGATAAAGATATTAACATCTCATGGTATCAAGGGCAACTTACTTAGATTAGATTACCTCCAGTGTGGAAGCAGGCCCTTTGGCCCAACAAGGCCATATCGCCCCTCTGAAGTGCAACCCATCCAGACTCATTCCCGTACATTTACCAAGTCACCTGACACTAAAGGCAATTTAGCATGGCCAATTCACCTGACCTGCACATTGTTGAACTGTGGGAGGAAACCGGAGCAGCCAAAATAAACCGACGTGGATACGGAGAGAATGTTCAAACTGCACACAGACAGTTGCCTGAGGCGGGAATTGGACACGGGTCTCCAGCGCTGTGAGGCATCTGTGCTAACCACTGTGCCTCCGTGTTGCCCCAATATGGCAAGTTGCACACAAAATTGCCTTCGTGGCAAGAGACAGAGGGTGACGGTGGAAGCCTCTTTGTGTGACTAGTGACCAGTTTCTCATGGTGTACCACAGAGATCAGTGATTTGTCTCTTATTAGATGTGGTCTCCATAAATGACGTAGAGTGAATGTATAGAGGAATGCAGGGGAGTGTGAAAAGTATGTTTGTGTTTGACATAAAGATTGGCCGAATGCTTGACAGTGAGGAGGAAGGTCTTGTGTTACAGGAAGATAAGCTAGGTGGAATGGTCGGCTAGGCAGATCAATGGCATGTTGAATGCGAAACATTTAAATATGAGGGGATGCACTTTGGAAGAAGGAACCAGGCGGGGGTGTACGGATGAATGGCAGCACACTAGAAAGCTCGGAGAGTCCTTCTTCACTGATCTCTGAACGTGACTGGACAGTTTAATAGGTTATCTCAGAAGACATAGGGATCAGTGAGCATAGTCCTTTTCATTGTAAGAGCTGTACAGGACTTACTGTGAGGGGTTTTGCATGCCACATTACAAGAAGGATATAATTGCACTGGAGGGCGTGCAGAGGAGATTGAACAGAATGTTCCCTGGGATGGAGCATAACAGCTATGGAGAGAGGCTGGATAAGCTCGGTTTTTTTTGTTTTGGAGTTTGGAAGGCTGAGGGGGACGTAATTCAGAAGGATAAGATTATGACAGGAATGGATGGACGACAACAGCTGTTCCTTTCAGTCAAAGGGCCAAGAACAAGACAAAATACTTTTAGTGTGAAGAGTTTGAGGTTTAGAGAGGATTTGAGGATTGCCTTTGACCCAAAGGGTGTTGGGGTCTGGAGTGTGCCTCCTGAGAGGGACATTGTCAGGGATAGCATAACAACCATTACCTAAGTACTTGAATGACCATAATAATATTCCCAGCTCTGGACCTCGTGTTCAAAAGCGGGACTAATGTAGATCGTGCTGTATTTCTGATGGTAAAAACTCTATATTTCTGTGATTCTATGCGTGTGGAAGAGCAATTAGTGTGCAGCTTCAGGCGGGAATCGATGGGTCTCTGAAGGGTTCTGAGCAAGGGTTGTAAGAATAAGGCAGTAGTTTCTTAAAGAATGTCAACGGGTAAGATGACAAGTGCAACTTCTTTACGCCTAAAATAAAGGGAATGAACAGTGGAGAACAGAGAAAGAGCTGACCTAAGTAACAACTACGGCTCTTCCATAGTAATAGTGGCTGAAGGTCCTGAACTGAAGGGAATTTATATTTGCCAGGAAATGGTGTTGGAGAGACTGTTAGCTCTGAAGGCTGATATGGTCCCGGGACATAATGGCCTACATCCCAGGGTACTGAACGAAGTGGCTCTAGAAATCGTGGATGCATTGGTGATCATTTTCCAATGTTCTACAGATCCAGGATCAGTTCTTGCGGATTGGGATTTGGCTAATGTTGTTCCACTTTTTAAGATAGGAAGGAGAGAGAAAGCAGGGAATTATAGACCAGTTAGTCTGATCTTAGTGTTGGGAAAGATGCTGGAGTCAATAAAAAAGGATGAAATTGCGACACATCTGGATAGCAATAACAGGATACGTCAGAGTCAGCATGGATTTATGAAGGGAAAATCATGCTTGACTAATCTTCTAGAATTTGTTGAGGATGTAACTCTGAAAATGGACAAGGGAGATCCAGTGGATGGAGTGTACCTGGACTTTCAGAAAGTCTTGGATGAAGCCCCACACGGGAGGTTAGTGAGCAAAATTAGGGTGCATGGTATTGGGGGCAAAATACTGACTTGGATTGAGAATCGGTTGGCTGACAGGAAACAAAGAGTACTGATAAACGGCTCCCTTTCGGAATGGCAGGCGGTGACCAGTGGGGTACCGCAGGGATCAGTGCTGGGACGCAGCTTTTTACAATGTACATTAATGGTATAGATGATAGTATTAAAAGTAATATTAGCAAATTTGCTGATGATGCAAAGCTGGGTGGCAGAGTGAAATGTGAAGAGGATATTAGGATATTACAGGGTGACCTGGGCAGGCTAGGCGAGTGGACAGATGCATGGCAGATGCAGGTTAATTTGGATAAATGTTGGTTATCCAGTTTGGTGGCAAGAACGGGAAGGCAGATTATTTCCTAAATGGAGTCAAGTTAGGTAAATGTGCAGTACAACGAGATCTAGGTGTTCTTGTACATCAGTCAATAAAAGCAAGCATGCAGGTAGAGCAGGCAGTGAAGAAAGCTAATAGCATGCTGGCCTTCATAACACGAGGATTTGAATTTAGAAACAAAGAGGTTCTTCTGCAGTTGTACAGGGCACTGGCGAGACCGCACCTGGAATATTGTGTGCAATTTTAGTCTCCAAATTTGAGGAAAGACATTCTGGCTATTGAGGGCATACAATGTAGGTTCACGATGTCAATTCCCGGAATGGCGGGACTATCTTACGTTGAAAGTTTCGAGCGACTGGTCTTGTGTAAATATCAGAAAAATATAGTTTAGAAGGCTGAGAGCGGATCTGATTGAGATGTATAAGATTATTAAAGGATTGGACACACTGGATGCAGGAAACATGTTTCTGCTGATGGGTGAGTCACGAACCAGAGGACACAGTTTAAAAATAAGGGGTAGGCCATTTAGAACAGAGTTGAGGAGAAACCTCTTAACCCAGAGAGTGGGGGTGTGTGGAATGCTCTGTCCCAGATGGCTGTGGAGGCCAAGTCACTGGATACTTTCAAGAAAGAGTTGGATAGACTTCTTAAAGGTAGTGGAATCAACGGTTATGGGGATAAGGCAGAAACAGGTACTGCTTGAGGATGATCAACCATGATCATAATGAATGGTGTTGCTGGCACGAAGGGCAGACTGGCCTATGCCTGCACCTATTGTCTATTGTCTATTGTCTAACTGTTTCAGAACTGCCCTCCACAGAACTGAACCAAGCAAACCAAAATTTCCCTGCAATATGAAGAATCGTAAACCTGGCGAGAAAAAAAAAGAATACAATGAAACTAATAAGTAAACAGCTTTAGAGAAATTATTGGGATTAAAGTAATGGCCAAACACCAAGTTAATGCGGATTTATGAATTTTGAATTATGTTTCAGAAACCAACTGAAGATAATTTATGGAGAAGCAATGGATGCAACGCATTTGGAATTTCAGGATGAATTTTAATGAAGTCTCAAGCCTAGTCCGCTTACTTAAATCTTATGGTGTCGGGATTTATATGTGGACATTGTTTTAGAATGCGACAGCTGACAGGAAACACTGAATAGGAATTGAATTTTTTTTTAAGTTGACTTCTCAAGGGCTATCAAAGGAATTGGTGTTTGAACCCCAGTTAATCCCAATATATCTCAAACATTTGTTTGAGGGAATAGGATGCAATATATCCTAGTCTGCTGGTGGTTCTAAATGAAGTCGGATTGTAAATGGCTGAGGATTATGTGAACAAGTTCCAAGGTGATTAATGCATATTTGCCCATTCACCTCATGACGAGTGTGGGTAAACATGCCAGTGTTAGAACTGCTGAATGGGCAAATATGCATCAGATGAAGAGCAATACGGATACATGTGACGTGGTGCGCTTTCTTTGCTCCTTGTCCTTTGTTATTCTTCACAGACCTCCGAGGTCCATGCAGGCCAGTTGAGTTCTGAAGCCAGAAGTCAATACTGGGAATGGAATTGGCACGCTTACCAGTGTACGTGGACCCACCAAGTGGGTACCTGCAACATTTAAAGAATTTCTATCTTATATAACAGACACTGAAAACAATAGTTCAGGAACAGTTTTCAGTTAGGAGACGAATGATGTGTTGACATTCGTTTCAAGGGGATTGGAGTACAGGATTAAGTATGTCTTACTGCAGCTGTACAGGACCTTGGTGAGCCCTCATCGCGAAGGTTGTGTGGTATTGTTTGCACTTTTGGTCTCCTTACTTAAAAAAAAGGACAAACTTGACATTGAGGGAGTGCAGTGAAGGATGACCAAGGATGATATCTGGGATGACAGGATTGTTGTGGGAGCAGAGTTTGGTTCGACCGGACCGACATTCCATTTGGTTTAAGAAAGTGAGTGGAGATATCAGTGAAATATATACGACTCTGACAGGGTGAGACAAATTGGAAGCAGGGATGAAAATTCCCCTGGTTGCGACGTCTAAAGAAAGGACCCACAGTATGAGATGCAGACAACCCACTTTGCATTGAGATGAGAATACATTTTTGCAACTCCGAGACTGGTGAATATTAGAAATTCTCTCCCACGCAAGCCTGTGGAAGCCAAGGCACGAATTATAAATAAGGATTTCAAGACACTAAGTGGATGGGGAGAGCGCAGGTGCAGAGTGAGGAAATGGAGGTTCAGCCATCACAACACTGAATTGTGCTGAACACTCGATGAATAGAAGGGATTACTGCAGTTCACATTTTTATATTTTTCTGATAATTAAACACATTAAAGTATATGTACACCGTGTGAGAAAAATGTGTATGGCCATGAATTAGAATGAGGAAGGCTCAATGTCTTGAATGTCCTATTCCTTTCCCCATGTTTCCGTGCAGAATGCGGGAAACCTTTGTAAATGGTGTCACAAGCATTCAGCTGTTATGAAAGAGGTCGCTGAAGGGTCGAAAGGATTTTGTTTCCCATTCCCTTTTGCGATCCCAAGGTTGCTGCCAGACGATCTGCCCGATTCTATCCTTTAAGACCTCGGAGCATTTTGTTAAAATTGAGTGCCTTGCTTGGCTGTTTCACAAATCATGGAAGACTTGATCTCAGGTCTATGTGTCTGGAATTACTGTTGGGCCAGAACAGGAAAACATGGGAGATTTGATTCCTGAAAATACACTGGGAAAGCAATTTGGATTTTACAAACGGCATTGTCTTCAGGGTCACTGTTGCTGACACCAGATTTTAGATCCAATATATTGTTAACTGTTTCTGGCATGATCTGGATTGGTAATCCAGTGACAATTCCACTGTAGCTGCACTATATCCATATGGCAACCTATCGGAAAGCACACTGAACAGTTTATTTCTGTGCTGCTTGACAGCTTTGTCAAAAAGAACGTCAACTACTTTGACTGTCGTGATGGGACTGAGGGGGTGATAATTGGTCATGTTCCGTTCTCCTCTTAGGAGACTGGAGATATTTGTGTAGTTTTCAATACTGCCAGGTAGATGTCAGACTTGGGCATGGAATGAAACAACTTCCCAGTTGACACGGCTTGTTGTTCTTCACAGATGTTCAGTCCTATTGCAGGATAGTGCCAGGGCCCATTGCCTTTGTCATATCTACAGTGTTCAGCTGTTTCTTGGTGACACGTCCAGGGAATCAAATTGGCTGAAGACTGAAATCTGTGATTTTATGGAAATCATGTGGAGGGTGGTATGGATCATCCACTCAACACTTCTGGCTGAGGATGGTTCAGATACGACATCCTTGTCTTTTACACTGATGGACAGGGCTGTTCCATTATTTAGGTTGGGAATATTTGTGAAGCCGTCTCCTCCAGTGAGTTTTTTAATCATCCATCACCTTTTGTGACAGGACGTGGCTGGGTGTCAGATCTTAGATCTGATCTGCTGGTCTTCGCATCATTTAGCCCTCTCTATCAGACTTCAGTTCTGCTGTTTGGAATGCAAGCAGCCAGGTGCGGTAGCTTTAATGGGTTGTCATCAGGTTTAGGTGCACATAGTTCTGACACTGACATGTTCACCAACACTCGTCATGAGCCATGGGTCAGCGTGATGGGAATGGTAGACTGAGGGACTATTCCGAGCAAAAATGTACAGATCAAGTTTGAATGCAATTCAGTCGGTACTGCTGCGGTGTTCAGCACCACATGGATACTCAGGTTTTAGCTTCAATATCTGCAATACTAATCTACTGCATGTCCCCTAATTCGCAAGGAGACCCATTCACTCACTTCCCTTATACTCAGTAACCTACGCTGTTTTCTGATGTGGTCACACTTCCATTTTAAGATTCTCATTCTACTGAGGGTCTCTCCATGGTTTTACACTCCAATTTGTCACGTTCTTCAAAATCATTTAACTGATGTTAATCCAACTGTTTAATTTTTCTGAATCTTTCCCCTTCCAATCCTACCTGTTTTCCTCTCTTTCTGTCCCGCAGCCATGACTAAGTGCTCTGTCGTGGCGGTGATGCCTGGCCTTATCTCGTTTCGAAAGCAATGAAGTTGTGCACTTTATATGAGCGTTCAATTCCAAGTGTATTGCTAAAAGGATGAACTTAAAAACAGAAGCGTTTTGCTGCAACTTTACAGGGTTCTGGTGAGGCCACACTGTGTGCAGTCTCTTTAGTTGAGAAGATGTGTACTGGTACTGGAGAGGGTGCAGATAAGGTTCACTCGTTTGATTCCGGAGTTGAAGCGCTTCGCCTATGAGGGGAGACTGAGTAGACTGAATTATATTTATTGGAATACAGAAGATTGACGGGGATGTTTAGAAACATATAAAGTTATAAAGGGATAGAGAAGATAAAAGTAGAATGGATGTTTCCACTAGCGGGTGAAACTAGGACACAAGGGCATAGAATCAATTTTAAAGTGAACAGATTTAGTAGTGAATTGAGAACCAGAGGATAGTGAACCTGTGGAATTCCTTCCCCCGTGAAGTAGTTGACATTATTTCAGTAAACGATTTTAAAGCTAAGGTAGGTACTTCTTTGAAAACGAAAGGCAATATGGGATAAGATGAGAGTGCGGCTAAGTGGAGCTGAGTCCACGAAAAGTTCAGCCATGATCTTATTAAATGGCGACGCAGGCTCTTAGGGCCAGATGATCTATTCCTCCTCCGAGTTCTTGTGTTCTTAGGGATGGTGCTTCATTTTAGACTGGGCGTTTGAGCCGATTTGAGACATGTCTTTGAAACTTGTTCAAGAACATAAATTTCTTGCGATACCCTGCAGCACTGTCAGCATCCGTGGAAGAAAGAATGAGAGTGAGATGCTTTTCCAAACGATTTCATAATTACGTAGTCGCCAGGTGGCTCATGTTGGGGATTGGGCATGACTCTTCTTTACTCGAAGTTATAGACGAATATTTTACTGAGTGCGTGGACCTCGTCCAGCAGGGACTTTTGTGTTAGCTTTGGTCTGCCCATAAGAACCTCAAATAGGGTAAGCTCCATGATGTGGTTCACCTGGCTCCATAAGGTGTACAGGGCCAAAAACAAGGCGTCTGGCCAAGATAGAACTGTCTGTTGGGTAATTTTATTCAAGGTAGGTTCAAGTGCGCCATTCATTCATTCAACCATGCCTGATGACTGGGGCTGATAGGGGATGTGGTATTTCCCAGTGCCTTACTCAAACAAGCTATAACTGTTGAGGTAAAGTGTGACCCTTTATCACTCTTAATGTTACCAGGAATTACGAATCTGGGGGTAATATCCCTCATTACACATTAAACCAATGTTCTGTCATCATCCTTCTTGTGGTGAATGATTCCACCCTTGGTGGAAAATATGTCCAGGATGTCTGGGATTCATTGAAACCCTATTTAGTTGGCATCTGGGCAGAGTCAATTTGAGGTGAGTGAAGGGTCCCTCAGGAATGGGCAAGTGGTCGTGCCTGGCCACGGGCGTGCCTGCTTTGATTTGCAGGCATATGATATAGTATTTGAGCAGCAGCTGCGAATCCAAAGCATACCAGGCCTGTCTTACAGCATGTATCATTCCCCTCTTTCCTGCGTGACGAACACCATGGGCTGCTGGGGCCTGGGCGTGCAAGTAGGCTTTGGGACAAATGATACGGTCATCGAGGTGCAATAGCAGGATGACAGCAGGGGATCCTTTAGCGCCGAGATGGACCCAGCTGTCTGTCCTGCCCGAGAAGCAGCTTGTTGAGCTTTCCGCACTCCTTCCATGAGGTCGGGGGCCACCTGAGATCTTGTATCCTGGGAGCTTGTACAATGTATCGGGTAGATTTAAAGCTGCTTGTCGATCTGCCTTTCAGCTCAGGAATTCTCACGTGTGACAGGTCATTGGCATTTGTGTGCACATTTTGCAACAGCAAGAGAAGAGGGCAGCAGAATGGATTTTTAGCAAATTGTCGACATGTTGTGCATGCTGCAGTTATGTTCCCGAAGAGGTAATGCATCACCTTTTAACGTGTAAACTTTACCTGATCTACCTTCAACAAGAATGCAGGCTGTAGTGAGGGTGAATAGCTCCGCAGCTTTTGCAGATGTCCCGTCCAGTAGCACAGCAAACTTGAGGGTCTCAAAAAAGGTGCAGACAGCATATCGCGCTGGCGTTTGTTGGCCTAAGGGAATGATTGAAGCCCGTCGGTAAAAATGATTAGGTCAGGGTTGTATAATAGTGTCTCAGATGTCAGGGTGTGGGGAGAGAAGTTGTTGAACTAGGTATAAGCAGTCATGTTCTTCCACTTGGGGAGTTGACGTGACAGGAAGAAGGGTAGTAGGGTATCAAGCGAAGGCGCAGTGAAGGGAAGGTTTGGCACGCAGTGTGACCACATAGACTGTTCTCCGAGTGGCTGTGAAATTGTGAGCTGCATTTGAATTAAATAGCAAGCCGGCCGAACGGGATCCAAAGAGCGCATGAATAATCCAGCACAACAGATGTGGGTTGGTGGCCGTAGATTCCAAGAAAACCGACATCAGTCGATCCCCTGCCTCGTCGTCCATTGCTGAAGTCTCAAACGGAGAATACGGGATGTGTACAGAGACGACCTGTAAAACCGCCCTGCGATGGCAGCCCCATGGTCTTTGGAGGGGTGAGGTTGGGCGGGAAATGGCTTATTCATAGTTTAGGTCGCCTGCTGAGTCTGTCTCTGTCGTTGACCCCGATTTCATTGGGCTTGCAAGGAAAGGTGGAAGTTGGAAGCATTCGGCTACTAGGTCGTGGCCGGCAGCCACTTTTTGCCCCGTCTGTTCACTTTCCACAGACTCTACACAGGTCCCAGATTTGTCGTTGCTTTGCTGGCCATGACTCTCTTGCCACTGTACCGACCATTACCATGTTCTTCCTGCGAGAGTTGGGTTTGTTTGCATCCCTCTCTTCTTCAATTCCAAACAGTCCCAGTCTAACGAAATTGTTTACATTGGTCAGTGTGTCCCCCTACTCGGCTGTGTGCAAGGTCAACATTTGTGATTGGTGAACTTTAGCGAGTCAGGGCAACATGAAGTTTACGAGTGTTTGGACACCTAATTTCACCTACTCTCGTAAGGGTATGGCCGCCCCGAGGAGTCACGGACAGCGTTGTACACGGGCTCATTTGCCTTCTGCAGGCAACGGGCAACTTCTCCAAAGTCGGCCTGTTACCTTGCACTTGCCTTAATGGCACCTTTGATATTATTATCCAACCAGCTAATGTGCTCACGAACAGTCCCCCACACCTCGGAGAGAAATTGAATAGAGGGTCTGAGAGTTGTCCAGTGACTCCCGTAAGCCAATTGCAATGGAACCTGGACGTCTTGAATTAGACATTTTAAATAATAAAGATTTGAAATAGCTAACTGTGAAACGCTTTCGGGCCCTTCTGTGGATGTGGGACATCCTGGAGGATGCACCGGAACTCAGCGTGATCCCCGGGCTTGACAAGGTGCTTAGTTCCCATCATGATACAGGAGTGCTGGTGATCAAGGGTCCGCTATCACAAAGCAGCGGTTCCACTGCGTGTAAGTCTTGTGATTTGCACTGTGTCAGTTGGTGTTGGTGCAGGGTCAGCGTGTTCTGTGTCTGGCATCCCTTCCTGTGCATCTTTTCGGGGTTGTGAGGCAACGGAAGCGGCGACCTCGTTTACGAGTGGGTTCCGTTCTGGGTTCAGGAGGGCAACTTTAGAGTATTGGGCGTTGTACGGCGGCAGCAAGGTGGCAGAGAGTCCAGGTGTTTTAATCTTACGAGGCTAGTGTCCCTTTACGATTTATTTAAATTTTTCTGGGCACTGAAGTATGTACTGAGTGTCCCAGGAAGGATCACCATGCCCACCCGCAGTAATTGTCCTCTATTAGTCAATTTTATCTATCTTTTAAGAGCCCCAATGTGGTCAATGCCTATAGGACTTCCTGGACAAATCGCCACTAAAGGGGATCGGATATCTCTTGTCCTCTGTTTCCCTCCAACCTCTGACTGCTGGTGACCCTGCTGTAACCAGAGGATCTCCGACCTTCGTATTTCAGCACATGCATTTACCAAAGCGCCTCTGCATATTCCGTGATAGAATCAATGACTGCAGATCGCTCTCATCAGCAAGACGTGGCAGACGTGTCCCTGTGGTCAATCCGTCTCAGTACAGTTTTGAATTCCGCAAACCCATTACCCTCTGACTGATTGAGCTGAGAACAAAGAACACATTGCAGCACGGACGAACACAGACACAAACAAAACAAACATGCAGTACAGACAAAGAGTGCAGTGCACTAAACAAAAGGAACAGAACCAGTAAAGATGCCCTGGTCAATTCCCCAAGATCTGAGGAGTCTAAAATCAAGAAATTTAAAGGGCGAGCTTTCCAATCTTACTTCTTGCCAGGCACGTATCTTCTGTGTACACCAGCATTCCAGCTGAGGTCAGGCTCACGCAAAAGCCGAATGAAGATAAATTTGGGAGGGAGGGAATTTAGGTAATCTGCCCAGTCTATCATCTCACTTAGTCGTCTGTCCTCTTCGCGACGACCCTGATACTTTAGGTAACGAATTGTCGAGCGGCCTAATTGTACGACAATTTAGTAAGATTGAAGTTAAGGCGCTCCTTCCTGTCTACCAGCGTGCCCAGTCGTCTGCCCTTTCCTTCAGGACCAGCCACTGCGTGAGGTGCAGAGAGCATAAATTGCCAAATTGTTAACATTTAGATGCGGTCTGTGGTCCTGTATGAATTAGGGGACTGTGAAATATGCCAAAGTGTCGGAGAAATGTCAAATTATGAATAAAGGCCGTACACGAATCTTGTGAAATTGTTACACACGTGTTTATTTCACGATATGCTAGGAAGAAGAACTGACCGCTCGTATACAGAATGGGCAATCAGCACAAATGAATCTCAGCCCTCTTCCCCGACCCTCAGGCACAGTTAATTCATATAGGGTTACAGGAGATCGGTGTTAAGTACAGGACAATGCAATATCAATCACAGTTGTTGAAACAATGCCTCTCGTCCGGCAGTATCGATCAGTTTACAATGGCAACAGGAGGTTAGCTAATCGAGAGAAATGGGTGCTATTTGGCTGCAATAGTTTCATGGGGCAGTGAGCATTCATATCAAGTATCCTCGTGTCACTTAGTCTTCGTAGGAATTGTAATGACTGAGTTTCTGGGAAGAGAGTGTCTGCCCTCAGGGCTTCACGAGTTACAATGCTATTGTGAGGTAATGAATATCATTAGCAGTTCATCGAGATAACATGTTCCTTCAGTCATAGTAAAGTAATAGGTAATTGCGCTTTTACTGTCTATTCCTGAATGTGACCAAGTTGAGCTGGCATGGAATTATGATTGAGCGGGCTTTGGCTAAAGACAACCATCGTGTCTGCAAGCAAGTGGTCAGTTAGAAAAGTGGCGTTTCCTTCTTCAACACAGGGACCATTATCTTTGTTGTATCAAGTGTTTTCAACTGTTTCTTCCGGTCACGTGCAGTGAATCGAATTGGTTGTAGACAAGCATCTGTGATTTGGTGGACATCATGATGAGGGTGAGGTGAATCATCCACTCAACATTTCTCACTGAGGATTGTGCAGACAACTGTCTCGTTGCCTTTTGCACTGATGTGCATGGCGATTCCATTATTAAGGATGGGGATGATTGTGGAGCGCTCGCCTCCAAAGAATTGCTTGACAGTCCATCACCATTGATGACTGGATGTGCAAGACTTGAAATCTGAGATCTGATCTTTATGTTGTGGTTTTTTTTCCTCTCCTTGTCTCATATTTACTCGCCTTTGACATGTGACACTACAGAATTCAGTAGCATTAATGGGTTGCCATCAGTTTTAGATACATATGGTTCACCCACACTTGACACTGAACCATATCTCGTCTTGATGGTAATGATAGACGGAGGTATTATCTCGGGAAGGAAAGCTTTAGATTGTGGTTGAATAGAATTCTGCTTCCACAGCTGTTGTGGTGGAAAGCACCAAATGGATACTCAGCTTGAAATGCAATATCTGCAATGCAATTCTGTTCCTAATTTCACACTGAGTCTCATTCACCCATTAGCCCTACAATGAGTTTGGTTCCCACTCTAGCTTCTGATGTGGAAACGCTTCCATTTTAATGCTCTCATTCTTCTAAGGGTCTCTTTGTCATGTCATGGCTTCAATTTGTCACATTCCTCAAAACCCTTTTACATAAGCATGTGAAATATTCCCTTTCCAGTGCTGCCATTTTCAGCATTTAAAGTGAATGTATTTCCCGCTGTTTCTCTCGCTGACTTTTATTTGCAGCTCCATATTGTCAGTGATGCTAGCCTCATGTAAGTTCAAAACCAATGAATTTGTGCACATTGCGTTGTTGTTCACTTTCCAGTGTATGGTCCAGTGTTGGACAGGCCGTTCGAGCAGCTAAGACACAGGTCATTTAAATGTTTCAAAAATATAAATTGCTTGAGAAGCTAAGCAGGTCTGTGGAGTGAAAACAGCATTATTTAAACAAGGACTGTGAATACTGAAAGTATGGAGCAAAAAAAATGCTGGAGAAATGGGAATGCTGAAGAATTGTAATTGAACCCGAAATATTAACTCAGCTTTCATTGTGCAGACCTGTTAAGTTTCTCCACAATTCTTTGTTTGTGCTTCACATTTTCGGTATTCACAGTTCTTTGCTAACCTAAAAACTTATTTTGCGACTGACCATTATTGGAGGAATTCAGCAATTCTGGCAGTATTTGCAGAGAACGAGAAACCCAGTTAACCGTTGAATCAAGCACGACAGTGTTTTTCGGAACGGGAAAAGATTGGAAAATGGGCTTTCTAATACTTATGAGGTGGAGAAGGGGTGACAGGTCATAACGGTTTTGGAGGTACAGTGCAAAACACAAATGGGCTTTTAATTGTGACAAAAGAGAAACAGGTGTAACATGTGTATAAATTGAGGTGTGAATGGGGAAAGGATTCCACTTTATTGAGTGAAGATAAGCAAGACACAAAAAAGACAAGTGATCTGGAGACAAGTAATGAGAATATATGAAGAAGAGAAAAGAGTTACAATGGCGTCAGGCTGTGCATTTGTGGAATTGAATATGAAATCCTCCAGGCTGTAATTTACCAAACTGTAAAGTGAAGTTTTGCGAGAACAAGCATTGTGCTTCTTCGGAACAGGAGTGCAATGCAGCTTATTGAATTGAGAACAAATAGAAGGTAAAGTATGTTCCTAAAGAGAGCGCGGAACTGTTTCTCGAAGCAGCCTCTGCTTGGTATCACCAATGTAGAGGAGACTGCACTGTAAGCAGCAATGACAGGAGACCGGATTGAAAGAGTACAGGGACAATGTTTTGCTTGGAAGGTGTGTATGGGGCCTGGTGAGTGAGGACAGAAGGGGTGAATGGGCAGCTGTTGCAGTTTCCACAATTATATGGGAAGGTGTCACTGGGGAGTGAGGAAGTGTTCACGATGATGGAGATTGTCAAAGATTGAACGTTCACTGTGAAATGCTGACAGCGGACGGGATGGAAAGCTGTATTTGGTGGTGCTGACCTGCTGACGGTGGTGGAAGCCGGAGAGGATGTTTCTATGAATGCAGAATTCTGAGCAGTGGGAAGTGTGGGCAAGGTGAACACAATGATTGGCACTTTCAGAGTGTGGAGTGAATCTGGGCCTGCAGCATGACAAAGGTCTGGAGCAAACGTAGCAGAGAGGGGAAGCTTGCAAGGAGGGAGCGGGGCGGTGCTTTTTCCAACCCAACCGTGGATTTTCCAAGTACAGTTTCCCAACCTCCACCTCACCATTGAAGTTACCTCGATCGGTTCCGTGTAACGTGTCTGAAAGGTTGAATGGAACATTAAATTGGCACTGAGGAGCACGAGTAATCCAATCAACCCTTTGTAGTTATTCCAACGGTAAATAAATGTATGACTCATTTTATCGTTGTCCCAGTTGCACTTTTCTGTCAAAACAGTACTATCTCTGATTCACCTGTCTAACAAAAGTTAAACAATGCCAGCTTTGACATAAATTAAAAATACAGGCACCACAACCTTCTGGCTAAGAGAATTTTCACTTGAATGAATTTCTACTTCGTGATTTTCTCCTCAATCCTGTTCTGACAGATGTTAGAGGGGTCACTGTTTGCTTTCCTCTTCCCACTTCTCCATTGGTCACATTTTAATTGTAGTGAGGGTCGTGATTTAGACAATGACATAAGTCTCAGACTAGGTTAGAACGTTTTCTTTCGTCAACGACAAATTAATTAGTTGGTCTTCAAACAGGCTTCCTCAAGCAAAGCTGCAAAGCCCAAAGATAACAGTTCTGTAGGATACAAGCTTATGGAGTATTCAACTGATTCAATCTTCTCAAGATATTGTATGATTCAATAAGATCTCCTCGAAAGGGTAACCAATTAAACCTAAATAGTATAAACCATTCATTCCAGAAGTAAGTAAAGTTACACAACTCTGAACGGCTTCCAGTGACATGGTTTCCTTTCCCAGTTAAGGAGATAAAGGAAAGTGGTTTACCTCAATTGGCTGGATTGTTGGTTTACAGAGTAGTGTGATGCCAACAGCGTTGTTGCAATTCTCATCACCAGTTTGAGTTCACCACGAATGACTCTGCTTCTCAACCTCTTCCCTCACATGAGGTCTAGTGGCCCTCAGGTTAAAGTACCACCATTCACTTCTCTCTCATAAGCCAGCAGTCCACACGGTCTGATAAGACAATGGCGAACTTTTTTTTTTAAGTCGTCATCTTTAGCCCTCTGGATGTGTTCTCAACAGTCCGGGTATAGCTGCAGTAACGCTTCCTTCCTAAAAATGTGATGAATGTAGTGGTAGCGGCCACATTGTAAGTTTATTTTCTTTTCAAAAGCATCGTCAATCTATTACAGAGAAGAGGAGAATTATTTTGTTTTACATTTAAACATGTCATCCCCAGAGAGCATTTTTGGCAGAGATATTAAATATTTTGAGGCACAGATAGATTTGTGAATAACAATAGAGTCAAGGATTATCGGTTGAAAGTGTAGGTATGTGCAATGTGTGGGACAACACAGACAGGGGTAAGAAAAGAACGTCCAGATGAGAACTCTCCGAAATGCAACTAAAAGCAAAATACCAATGTGGAAAAAAAGAATAAAATAAAAGAACGTAATAGTAGAACGTCACGATAGTTCCACAGGACTATCAGCTGCTCTTTTATTACAAATGACACGTGCTGGTTAAAGGTGAGCGTTACCACACCTAGGGCGAGGGGATGAGGTTGAGAAAGCGGGCCAATCATGGCAACTTCTGTCAGTCTGGGGAATTGAACCTGCGGTGGTGGCCTCCCTCTGCGTCAAAAACCAGCCGTCTAGCCAAGTGAGTGCAGAGTATGGAGCTGGTATAGGCAGGAAGAGTCACAGACAAAGGGCAGTAGAAAGTTCGACAAAAATGAAGAAGCTACAAGTCAGGAAAACGAATGAAAGTTTTGAAAAGTTATCTGCTAGAAATTGAATTTTGTAATGAGACTATTGTGTAGATGCTGTCTTTGACTGAATACAATAATGTATGACCAGTGAAACAATCAGAATTACTAATTGCAATCGAATGTTGATAAACATAAAATAAATGCTTATTTTGCTTGGTGTGAATGTAGTGTCCTTACCATTACAGAAAAGTACAAAGCTGATGGAGTCCATTCGTTATGGGAACTAGCTCCCGAAAACAATCTTGAAGGAAACTATTATATAATGGACATCTGCAGACCGTTCTGTAACTGTGTGGTGGCATTCCGTACTTGAGACAGAGAGAGAGACAGAGGCAATATGCTGCATGCAGTAATGAGGGTGGTGAATCATTAGCCTTGTTCGAGGGTAGAAGCTATAACAGTTAGTGTGAGGGAGCAGAGAAATCATGGTGACACCTTTCCTGGCAGAGTGAGGAAGGTTATTGATGCTTGTGCTGCTTTGCTGGACATTTCATCAGACCGCAGATACTGTACTGAGCTGGGTGGTGAGGTCAGACCATACTCGGTGGGTATGGTGATGTGGCCCCCTCCGGGAGAAGCATGGTTCTCCTCTGTACTAGCCCATCCACCAGCATCTTCATGACCCTGTATACGAAATCGTAGTATAAATGCAACTTATCCGCCATTTTCTCGGGATAAACCGTGCAGAACAGCTCTGAACTGAGAAACCTCAACCGTGTGCCCACTGTCCTATTAAGGATGGCACCACTGTCATTGGTCACGGAATATCCCAGGCAATCCGGGCGATGGTGAGTACCTCCAGGGGTGATGGCTGCGACAATGGGCTGTCATTGAATGAGAGGGACAACATGCTGAAGGATAGTTCATTCATGAGGAAAGATCGAGAAGGTAGCACCAGGAAACTAGCTCGGCCTCATGCAGACATTCTATGAAAATGACACTGAGACAAATTATTGTGAGTTTCAGCCTAATGAGTTGCAGAATCTGCTAATCTCACTCCCAGTTACAAAGCTGCAGAACAAATTCTCATTCCATACTCTCCATCATCTAAACTCACACGAATAACCAGTTAACCCATCTTTCCTGAAAGCAAAGGCTCATATTGAAAGATGCCATCGAGATATCTACATTTCAGAATTATGAAACCTGGGAACACATCCGCCCGTGACATTGTCTTAATCCCTCCCATTTGTTAGTATTTAAAATGATTCCACCAACATCTCCCTCTGGCAGTGACTTCCACACTTACAGCACCACCTGTCATGGCATAGTTGAGATATGGAGCGGTAAATAGGTGGGAACTGCTCATCCTGTCACTTCCAGCATGGGCTGCAAGTTTCCCCATTTGGCCAATGAGCAAACATAGTGTTCCCGAGCAATATCCTGGGTGGTGTACACATGCTGGGACGATAACTACTCTAGGTCTATGGCTAAATACACTGCTGTCCACGACACAGTCCGACATACTGCATAGATGATCTACTCTGGATTGATCGATGAATGCACATGTCATCTGCACAGCGCTCCCTACTTGACAGTTAGCTATTCATGATTTATAGATCAATGCAGTGATATAGTCTGTACAGATCATCAGATTTTATTGAGCATTACACTAGACTGGTCTGCACGGTGTCCGTGCATAACAGTTATCTCTTCTGTGGTTATGGTATCTTAGCTGGTTCACTGATGGATTGGATGGGCCGGGATGGATTTACAATGTGATGAAACTAACCATTCCAACTAATCGGGCACTACCTCCATTTTATGTTCACATTCATCTCATTGAAACCTCTAAACTCTCACTCCATTGAAGTTGTAGTGTGATCATGCACTATCATCGATTTATAGAGGCCAACTGCACGGAAACAGTCCCTGTTGGCCCTAACTGGCCCATGCCGATTAATATGTCCATCATTGCTAACCCCATTTCCCGTCTAATCCTTTCTAACCATGTATTTCATTATGTTGGTGAATACCCACTGTCCTAGCCACAGCCCAAACCTCTTTCGTTCTGAATGAGTTAGCCATTCCCATCGCCTTCGGTTCTCCAGACCGAAAGAAAGGTTGGACTCTCAGTTAAATGCCGTCTGGCTTGATACACGGCTCAACACACCCTCCCCTCCCACTCCCCACCGTCAACCAACCACATCAAAATATTCTACGTGTACCGACGGCAGCAGGACCACAGGGAACATCAGGACGCTGACCATTAGAGAGATGGAGTAACACTTATGATACCTGAACGGGTCAGAGTAAACCCTTCAGTGCACATTACATCAGTATGACCTATAATCTGTCTCTGCTTATGTAATATGCAGCTTTTTATTTTTCCTGAAGAATTCACAGTTTTGCATTTACCTAACTACCAAATTTCTCTCCCTTGCTTGCCCATTTACAGAGTCTCAACCGCCTCTTTATAAGTTAGTTTCCTGATTATCTTGGCATCATGACAAAATGTATTTAGAATGCCTTTGTTCCGTTTATCTAAATTGTTGATATATTTTGCAAACATTTGAGGACCCAGTACTGATCAATCTGTCGTTGATTTCGCTTAAACTGCGCGACACTAATTTATCCCGAATGGATTGCATCTTCAACATCAGTCAGACTTTCCCTCGCCAGGGCTGTGTGCTGAGTGTTACGACAGATACTGTGAGGAAGAGATATATCTGTGAGAAGTAGTTTGGTGAGAATGTTTCCCTCTTGTTAGTGCATTCATCACTTCCCACAGTCTGGCTGCTGTGTTTTCTTTTATTAATTTGTGGGTCTTGGCTTCGCTGAGTAGCCAGGATTGATGGTCCATATCTATGTGGCGTTAAGAATGTGGTGGTGAGTTGCCTTCTTGAACCCCTGCAGTCCACTTGCTGCGGATTGACCCACAATGTCGTTAGGGAGGGAATCCCAGGATTTCCATCCGATGGCTCCAAAGGTGATATATTTTCAAGTCAATGTTGTGGCGTTTTTGGGGGGAACTTGCAAGTGGTGTTTTTCGGAGGTACTCTTGTCCTTTCAGATGGAGGTGATCGTGGGTTACGAAGGTGCTGACTAAGGTTCTTTAGTAAATTTATGCAGTCCTTCTTTTATATAGTACACGTTGCTGCTACTGAGTACCAATGGTGGAGGATTGAATGCTTGTAGATATGATGACAATCAAACGGTGATGCATTGTCCTGGATGTTGTTGAGCTTTCTGAGTGTTATTGGTGATGCACCCACCCAGGCAAGTGGAGTGTGCTTCATTACATGTCTGACTTGTGCCTTGGAGATGGTTGATAAATTTTCGCGTGTCAGGGGGTGAGTTCTTGCTGCAGTGTTCCCAGTGTCCCGAGTTTCTTACCTGCCCTTGTAACCATTGTGTTTATGTGGTGAGTCCAGTTCAGTGTCTGTTCAATTGTAACTTGAAGGATGTTGACAGTGGGGGATTTCTTGATGGTACTACAGTTTAATTTCGAGGGGCTGTGGTTAGAGTGCCGTTTATTGATGAATATCATGGTCTGGTATTTGTGTGGCGCGAGTTCTATTTGCCCCTTTTCGGGCCGAGCCTGGATATTGTCCAGATCTTGTTGCATTTGAGCATGGACTGCTTCAGTATCTGAGGAGTCACGAATGGTGCTGAACATTTTGCAATCATTGGTGAATATTCCCACTTATGACTTTATGACAAAAGGAAGGTAATTGATGAAGCATCTGAATATTATTGGACATAGGACACTACCCTGAAGGATTTCAGCAGAGATGTCCTGGAGCTTATATGACAGACCCGACATAAAGTCAACAATCTACTTTTGTACCAGCTTTGACTCTAACAAGCATCGTATTGAGACCTCGCCCTTCTCAGTCAGTGGTGGGCGTGCGGAGACACTCTTTGTGTTTGACATTGAAGTCCCAAACACAGAGTACGGTCTGTGTCCTTGTGTCCCTCAGTGCTTCCTCCGATTTGTTTTTAACATTGAGGAGAATTGAGCTATCGCCGACGGATGATGTGGAGGGCAGTAAATTTCTATCATCAGGCGCTTTCCTTGAACATCTTTGAACTGTTATCGTTAGATTTCCTGTATTCTGGAATCAATGTTGGGGAATTACAAAGTAACCCCTTTCCTGACTGTATCCCATGGTGCCCCCATCACTGTTGGGTTTGTTATGCTGGTGGGACAGAATATAACCAGGGTTGGTGATGGGGCTTCGTTAAACATTACCATTCAAGCCTGATTCGGTGAGTATGATGGTGTCAGACTGTTTCCTGACCGGGACAATATGGAGATTAAAAGCAACATTACACCAGGAGGAAAACTGGTATTAAAATCGGAATGAAACGCACTGTAATTGAAGGTGTGTGATGTTTTCAACATGTTCGAGAAATCCAATGTATACATTCAGGTAAATGTATATGATTTAAATACGTTAGAGAGACGTGGTAATAGAGTGGTCGACATTGGGAACTGAATGTCAAGCATATTTTATATTTGGGAATTTTATACAAAACTGAGAACGAAGTCGGGTAGATCTCCGAATAAAGCATCGCATGATTGCAAAAGAGAATCTTACAACAAATAATTAAGGGATTGGTTTAATGCTTTTGTTTTTGTGTGCATCGTGCCTGTTGAGTCGAGCCTGAGGAGTGATTTCCGACAGAGGTTGAGTGGGACTCATCAAAGTTAATGGACAGAGTGCCCTTGTGAGAGGAATATTTGTGTCTTTGTCACATTTTATATCCGACGTTCTCTGGCATACTCTTTCACATTAATTGTGAATTGCCAGAGTGAATTAACTGAAAAAACAAATAAGATCCCAAGGGAAGAGTAGCGTCCCAGCAGGAAGAAGACACTATTTTGTCATAATCACTTGCGTGTAAAGGGGTGAGGACATCTTCTCTGCATTTACAATTTTTCAAGACAGAGATTGACGACATTTTAAACTTGAACTTAGAAATTCCTAACCTCCGTTTGTCTTAAAGGAACTGTGAGTATTATAAACGGTAAAGAAGTGTTTTTACTCTTGAGTGATCAAGTATTTGTGATTGTTTTTGAAACCATCTGTTCTTATGGATGTGTGCCTGTGTGTTTGGGAAAAGAGAGTTTCTTGTGCATTGCGTTACAATTTTGTAACGAACTCAGAATTTCCCATTTGTTATTTTAGCTCGCATTAGTTCAATAGATCTCCGAAAACAGTAAAACATTTGAAAATCTCACTTGCTCCTTAATCAAACTGGTCACTTTCCCCCAGACTGATATATAATATGTTTGCTTTCCTTTCTCAGTTACCGTATTGACGATCTACATCCTGCTTTCTAAAGATTGTGGATTGTCTCAATGTGTCAGACGTTACCTGGGGGCAATGGCAGTGGCGGATCTGCTGGTCATTATCCTCGACCTGATACTGAGACACATTCCCATTATTTATGTCGAACAGTTTTATTTCCTGAGGTACTCCATCCCCGTATGTAATATCCACGCCGTCCTGCTTTATGCAGCAACTGACTGTTCTGTCTGGTTCACTGTCGCTTTCACCTTTGATCGGTTTGTGGCCATATGTTGCCAGAAGCTGAAACGTAAATATTGCAGTGAGAAAACGGTGGCTGTAGTTCTGGGAACAGTGACTGTGCTGACCTGTTCAAAGAACGTCTTCTGATATTTTATGTATTCACCTTGGTATTGGTTGGAGAACCCCACTTGGTTTTGTGCAATAACTATGGATGTTCTATTATCCCCTTTCTGGCTCAAACTCGAGTTTCTTCACTACATTCTGAACCCAGCTACCCCATTTCTCCTGATACTGCTGCTCAATGTTTTCACGGTCAGACACATTTTAGTGACCAGCAGAGCCCGCAGCAGACTTCGCGCTCACACCAATGGGGAGGCTCAGTCGGACACAGAAATGAGAAATCGAAAAAAATCCATCATTTTACTGTTTGTGATCTCGGCCAATTTCATCCTGTTATGGTCAACGTTAATGGTGTATTCCATATGGTTCCGGATGGCAGCGAATGGATATTCTCCTTTGGTTCCACCGGGTGTTATGATGGACTTGGGCCACATGCTGCAGCTCCTCAGTTGCTGCACAAACACTGCGATTTATGGCGTGACCCAGACGAAGTTCAGACAGCAGCTGAAGAATGTGCTGAAATATCCAGTTACCCAAATTCATCAGTCAATCAAATTCACTCTTTAATCAATCCATCCGGGATTCTCACTTTTCAGTTCAGCAATTCAACAATGAAGCAGCCTGTTGGTATGGTAACAGACTGAGTGTCGTGCTGGATTGTCCAACAATGGGATGCAGGGACAGGTTTCAATCCTGCTCTCAATTCAGGGGCCAGTGAGAAAATGCACCATCCCATTGATTGTATTGATCACTTCAATTTGTAAACAATAAAAAAACCATGCGAATTCGAAAGTGCCAAGTGCTGAGCTGGAGAGAGACAGACTCCTCCTCAATTTCTCGTACTCACGGATGGTGCGCGAAACAGGGATTGACCTCAGGAGTTGGGTTAAAGTCACTCTGTCATTGCGTTCAAATCCAAGTCAACCAATCCACCTGGCCTCGTTATAATTAATCTCTCTTCCTTTGTACCACTCCTTCCATATCTCCCTCCCAGCACGACACTGTGCTTCTGTCTCTCTCCCCTCCCATGTACACACTTTATTTCACTGTCGGCCTTTCCGCATTCTCTTTCACTCACTCTCCGTCCTGCACTCACTTCTTCCAATCTCCCATTCTCCTATACTCTCTGCCTTAAATTCTCTCCAAACTTCCGTTTTTGGGGGAACACAGGAGGGATGTGGATCTTCAGGCCGATACGAGGTTTGCAGTGTGTGGCTTGAGCCAAATGCCGTTGGTAGAGGAAATGGTGGAGGGGAGAGCTTTGGCCTTTACTCGGGGGTAAACAGAGGGATGGGCGCATAGGCGCTGGCTGGGGATTAATTGTAGAATTGGGACACCAGGCTGATACACGTCGAAGATATTGTGTGGGACCCATTGTCTGTTATGCAGGGAATAGATCATGGATGTGGTCAAAGCCCAACCTGAAAGTGATTAACTGGGGAGGAATGCGCAGGCCAGTGCATAGGGTAGGGAGTGTGTGGAGAGTGAGCGTGTGGAGAGTGAGCATAACACTGGGGGAATGTGTGGGCCAGAGAACATGACGGTGGGACGTGGACACGGGAGTGAGCGTGATGGTGTGAGAGTGAGCTGAGGAATGAGCATGATGGTTGTGGAGTGTGTGGAGGAGTGAGTGTGACGATTAGGTAGAGTGCACTGTCATGCGCGTGATGATGGGTGAGAGTGTAGTGGAGTGTGTGAGATGGTGAGGAGTGTGTGGGAGAGTCAGAGTGACAGTGGCTGAGCACACAGGTGAGTAGACAAGACAGTGGGGGAATGTGTGGTGGTGTGAGCATGACAGTGGGGGAGTGAGCAGTAGAGTCACTGTGATGTGTGGAAGAGTGTAGAGGAGTGACCATGATAGTGAGGTTCATGTGTGGGGTGGTGAGCATGACAGAGGGGGTGTGGGGGAGTAAGCACGATGGTTGGGGACTGTGTGATGGAGTGAACATGACGCTTGTAGATTGAGCGAGAGTGTATGTGACAGAGGGGGATTGTGTGGGCATGTGAGTATGATGGTGGTGGCATGTGCGATGAAGTGCGCTTGAGCGTGGAGAGTATGTGGGGAAGTGAACACAATGGGGAGAGTATGTGGGGTAGTGAACATGATGGTGGGGGATTATGCCGGCGAGTGTGCACGAAGGTGGAGATAGTGTGGGGGTGATCGTGATGGATTGCGTGTATGCAGGGTGTGAGCATGATGGTGGGGGATGGAGCGTGATGGTGGGGTTGTGTATGGGGTGAGATCATGATGATGGGGTGTATGGATGAGGGAGTATGACAGACGGGCGTGTGGTGGAAGTGAGTGCGACGGTGGTGGAGTGTGTAGTTTATTCTGCATGACGGTTACGAAGTGTGTGCAAGGGAGTGAGCATGATGATGGGGAGTGTGTGAGGAAGTGATTGTGACAGTCAGAGAGAGGTCAAGATTGCGTGATGGTGTTCGACTGTGTAGGGTGTGAGAGAAATGGTGTAGTAATGGGTGGAAGTATTTGTGACGCTAGGCTCATGTGTGGTAGAGCATGACAGTGGGTTTAGTGTGCTGTAAGTGACAGGAAAAGTGGGTGGTGTTTGGAGGATTGGGCATGACAGAGTTGTAATGTGCGGGGGAGTGAGCATGACAAAAGGTATGTGAGGGGGTGACTCAGCATGGTGATGTGGAAGTGTGCAGCAGAGAGTGTGTGATGGTGCGTTTAGTGTGGAGGTGAGTGTGATGGATGGACAGGGTGCAGGAGTATGAGCGTGATGGGGAACGTGTGCAGAGGAGTGAGCGTGTTAGTGCGTGAGTGTGCGAGAGAGTGAGCCTGACAGTGGGGTAGTATTTGGGTGAGTGAGCAAGATGGTGTGAGAGTAAGCACGGATGTAATCGTGATCATACAGGAGTGTGGGGGGGAGTGAGTTTGACTGTGTCACGGTGATGGTGATGGAGTGAGTGTGAGGGGTTCAGTTTGCTGTAGGAGTGAGAGTGAGTTGGCCAATGCGATGGTGATGGACTGAGTAAGTGGGCCAGTGTTTTGCGGTGACAGTGTGACTGTGAGGGATTCATGGCGAGCGATGGAGTAAGTGTGAGGTGGTGAAGGTGAAAGTGAGGGAGTGAGTCTGAGGTGTCAGGGTGACGTTGATGGAGAGAGCGTGATGGGGTCAGGGTGACAGTGACGGAGTGAGTGTGAGGGTGTCAGAGTGATGGTGATTGAGTGATTGTGAAGTGGCCAGGTTCATGGTGAAGGAATGAGTGTGGGAAGTAGGGTAATGGTGACTCGGTGCGTGTGAACAGGTCAGGGTGTTGGTGATGGAGTGAGTGTGAGGCTGTCAAGGTGACGGTGGTGGAGCCAGTGTGAGGGGGTCAGGGTCGCAATGACAGAGTGAGTGTGAGATGGTCAGAGTGGGTCAGGGTGATGGTGACGGAGTGAGTGTGAGCTGGTCAGGGTGAACTTAATGGAGAGAGTGTGAGGATGTAAAATGATGGTGTCAGAGCGAGTATGATAGATCAGGCTAAGGGTGACAGAGTGAATGTGAGAGAGTCAGGATGAACTTATTGGAGAGGGTGTGAGGATGTAAAACGATGGTGTCAGAGCGAGTATGATGGATCAGGCTAAGGGTGACAGAGTGAATGTGAGAGGGTCAGGGTGAAGGCGATGCAGTGCTTGTGAGGGGGTCAGCGTGACGGTGATTGGGTGAGTGTGAAGAGGTCAGGGTGGCAGTGACATAGTGAGTGTGGGGGTCAGAATAAAGGTGACGTAGTGAGTGTGAGGGGTCTCTCTGAGAATGATGGAGTCAGTGTGAGGGTGTTTAAATGATGGTGACAGAGTGACTGTGAGGCTGTCAGGGTGAGGGTACTGCAGTGAGTGTAAGGGTGTAAAAATGATGGCGACAGAGTGGGTCTGACGGGTCAGGGAACGGTGACAGTGTGAGTGTATGGGTTTCATGGTGACAGTGACGGAGTGGATGTAAGGGGGCCAGGATAACGCTGGTGGAGTGAATGTGAAGGCATCAGTGTGACAATGAGTGAAAGAGCCTGAAGGGTGACAGGGACAGAGTAAGTGAGAACAGCAGGTTACGATGATGTAACACAGTGAGTGTGAGGCGGTCAGGAACACAGTGATGGAGTGCACGCGAGGGGTCAGAGTGACAGTCAGTAATGACTCTCGGGGTAAAGGTGATGGAATAATTGAGAGTAAGTGGGTTGCAATGACAGGGATGGAGCGAGTGTGAGTCAGTCACTTTCATGGTGACACGGTGACTGTGAGTGGGTCAGGGTGACGATGTAGGAGTGAGTGTGAGTGTGTCAATGTAATGGCGATGGAGTGAGAATGAGGGTCTCATGGTGATGGCGATGGGGAGAGTGTCCAGGGGTCAGGGTCAGGGTGATTGAGTCAGTATGGGGATAAGGGAGACGGTGATAGATTGATTGTGATGGGGTCAGGGTGACAGTGATTGAGTGAGTGTGATGGCATCACGGTCATGGCGAAGGAGTGAGTGCGAGGGGTCAGTGAGACGGTGATGGTGTGAGTGTGAGGTTGTCAGGGTAGTAATCTTGGAGTGAATGTGAGGGTGTCAGGGTGATAGTGATGGAGTCAGTGTGAGGCTGTCAAGGTCACAGTGACGGTGTCAGTGTGAGGGGGTCATGGTCACGATGACAGAGTGAGTGTGAGCGGACAGGGTGATGGCGACGGAGTGAATATGATGTGGTCAGGGTGAAGGTGATGGAGCGAGTGTGAGGGAGCCAGGCAGACGGTGACTGGGAGAGTGTGAAAAGGTAAGGGTGACAGTAACAGAGTGAGAGGGAGGGTGTCAAGTTGATGGTGTTGGAGTGAGTGTGAGGGGGTCAGTGTCGTGGGGACACAGTGAGTGTGAAGGTGTCCGGGCAATGGAGTGAATGCATAAGGTTCATGGTGATAGTGACGGGGCAAAGGGGTTAGGGTGACAGTGAGGGGTCAAAGTGACATGGACGGAGTCAGTGTGAGTGTGTCAGCGTGAAGGCAATGGAATGAGTTGGAAGGGGTCAGAGTCACAATGATTTTGTGAGTGAGAGGGTGTCAAGGTGACAGTGGTGGAACGAGTGCGAGGGGGTGAGGTTTATGAGGACAAAGTGAGTGTTAGGGGGTCAGGATGACGGTGTTAAAGTGAGTGTGAGGATGTCAGAATGATGGTGACGGAGTGAGTGTGAGGGGGTCAGGGTGAAGGTGATGGAGTGAGTGTGAAAGGGTCAGGGTAACAGTGATCGAGTAACTGTGAGGGGATCAGGGTGACAGTGACGCGGTGAGTGTAAAGAATTCAGGGTGGCAGTATGGAGTGAGTGTTGGAGTGCCAAGATGACATTGCTGGAGCAAGTGTGAGGGCGTCAGGATTATGAAGTCAGAGCGATTGTGCGGGGGTAAGGGTAATGGTGCCAGAGGGAATGTGAGGAGGTCAGAATGATGGTGATGGAGTGAGTGTGAGGGGGTCAGAGTGACAGTGATGAAGTGAGTGTGACGGGGTCAGGGTGAGGAAAACAGAGTGAGGGTGAGGCGGTTAGGATGAGGGTGACAGAGTGATTGTGAGGGGTCAGGGTGATGATGGTGGAATGAGTGTGAGGGAGTCCAGGTGATGGTGTCAGTGTGTGGGTTTCATGGTGGGAGTGGCGGAGTGAGTGTAAGGCGTTCAGGATGACAATGATGGAGTACGTTTGACGGTGTCAGGCCGATGGTGATGGAGTAAGTGTTAAGAGTTCAGGGTCATGGTGACACAGCAGTATGAGGGTATCAGAATGATAGTGGCGGGGTAAGTGTGAAGACGTCAAGGTGACAGAGACGGTTTGAGCGTGAGGGTGTCACAGTGACGGTGATGGAGTGAGTGCGTGTGTGTCAGGGTCACGTTGACGGCGTGAGTGAATGGAGTCAGGGTCATGTTGATGGATAAAGTGTGAGTACATCAATGTGATGATGTTGGAGTTGACGTGAGAGGGTCAGTGTCGTGGTGACAGAGTGAGTTTGAGGGTGTCAGGGTGATGGAGCGAATGTGTAGTGCTCATGGTGATAGTGACAGAGTGATGGTTACAGATTCATGGTGATGGCGATGGAGTGAGTGTGAGGGGGTGAGGGGGATGAGGACGGGGTGAGTTTGAAGAGAGCAGGGCAAGAGTGACAGATTGAGGGTGATGGTGTCAAGGTGACAGTGCTGGAGTGAGTTTGGGGGTGAGGGTGACGTTAATGAAGTGAGCGTGAGTTCATCAGTGTGACAGAGAGGAAAAGAGTGTGTTGCGGTAAGTATGACGGTGATGCAGTGAGTATGAGGGTGTCAGGGTCACGGTGACGGAGTAAGCGTGTGGGGTGAGAGTCACATTGATGAATTAAGTGTGAGTACGTCAATGTGATGATGATGGAGTGAATGTGATAGACTCAGTGTCGTGGAGACAGAGTGAATTTGAGTTTGTCAGTGTAATGGAGTGAAAGTGTGGTGTTCATGGTGATAGTGATGGAGTGAGTGTGACAGAGTAAGAGTGATGGTGATGGAGTGAGTGTGAAGAAGTAAGGGTAATGTAGTCAAGGTGACTGCTGGAGTGGGAGTGGAAGTGAGTGTGACGGAGATGAAGTGAGTGTGAGTACATCAGTGTGACAGGGAGGGAGAGAGTGTGTCTGAGTCAGTGTGACGGTGATGGAGTGACTCTCAGGGGGTCAAATTGGTGACAATGCTGTAAGTGTGGGGGGCAGGCTCACTATTACAGTGTGAATGCGAGGGGGTGACGGGGATGAAGTGAATGTGACTATGTCAGGCTGACAGTGACGGAGAGATTTTGTCGGGGTCAGTGTGATTATGATGGAGTGAGTTGGAGGGGGTCATGGAGAGATAGGGACAGCGTGAGTGTGTGGCGTCAGGAAGACAGTGACGGAATGAGTGTGAGCGGGGGTCAAAGTGATGCCGCTACTGTATGTGTGAGGGGGCCAGGGTCACGATTACAGTGTGAGTGCAAGGGGGTGAGGGTGACGGGGATGAAGTGAATGTGACTATCGCAGGCTGACAAGTGATGGAGAGCTTGTGTCGGGTTCAGAATGATTTTGATGTAGTGAGTCTGAAGGGGTCATGTTGACAGTAACAGAGTGAGTGTGAGGGTGCCAATGTGGTGGCAATTAAGTAAGTGTGAGGGGGTCAGAGTTACGACGACAGTGTATGTGCGACAAGGTTAGGGTGACGACAATGAAGTGAGATTGAGTACGTCAGGGTAACAGTGAGGTAGAGTGTGTGTCGGGGTCATTGTGATGGCGATAGAGTGAGGTTGAGGGGGTCGTGGTGAGGCTGAAGGAGTGAGTTTGAGAGTGTTAAAATGATGGTGAAAAAATGAATGTGAGGTGGTCAGGGTGAAGGATGAGAGAGTGAGTGTGAAGGAATCAGGGTGACCATTTCAGAATGAGCGTGATGTTGTCAGAGTGACATGATGAAGTGAGTGGGAGGGAATCAAGGTGACCATGACGGATTGAGTGTGAGGGGATAAGGGTGACGTTGATGGAGTAGAGCACGTGGGTGTGAGGGTGATGGGGATAAAGTGAATGTGACAATGTCAGGGTGACAGGGAGGGAGAGAATGTAAGGGGGTCAGTGACGGCAATAGATTGAGTGTGGGTGGGTCATGGTGCCAGTGACAGTGTGGGTGTGAGGGGTCAGGAAGACGGTGAAGGATTGAGTCTGAGGGGGTCAAGGTTAGGTTAATGGAGTGAGTGTAAGGGTGTAAAAATGATGGTGAAAGAGGGAGTCTGATGGGTCAGGGTGATGGTAGCAGAGTGAGTGTGAGGGCGTCAGGGTTAAGGTGATGTAGAATGTGAGAGTGTCAGGGTGATGATGACTTGTTGAGTGTGAAGAGGTTACGGTGACAGTGATGGAGTGAGTGTGAGGCGACAAGTTGACGATGATGGAGTCAGTGTGAGGGGTCAGTGTCATGATGACAGAGTGAGGGTGAGACAGTCAGGATGAGAGTGACAGAGAGAGTGTGAGTGGTCAGTATGACGATGGTGGAGTGAGTATGTGGGAGTCTGAGTGATCGTGTCAGTGTATGGGTTTCTTGATGACAGTGACGGAGTGAGTATAAGGGATTCAGGATGACAGTAATAGAGTGAGTGTGAGGGGATCAGCGTGACAGTGAGCGAGTGAGTGTCAGGGATCTTGGTGCTGGAGTGAGAGAACGAGGGTTACAATGATGGTGATTGAGCGAGCGTGAGTGTGTCACGATGATGGTGACAGAGTGTGATGCGGTCAGTGTGACAGTAATGGAGTGCATTTGAGGGTGTCAGGGTGACGCTGATGGAGTGAGTGTTAAGGGGTCAGGGTCAGGGTGCCAATAGTGTAAGGGTATTAGAATGACAGAGATGCGGTGAGTCTGAAGATGTCAGGGTGACACTGATGATTTCAGTGGGAGGGTGTCAAGCTGATGTTGATGGGGTGAGGATGTGGGTGTTAGGTTCACGGTAATGGAGTGAGTATGTGGGTTCAGGGTCATGTTGACGGATTAAGTGTGAGAACATCAATGTGATGATGATGGAGTGAGTGTGAGAGGATCAGTGTCGTGGCGACAGAGAGAGTTTGAGGGTGTCAGGGTGATGGAGTGAGTGTGTAGTGTTCATGATTATAGTGGTGGAGTGAGTGTGACAGGGTTAATGTGACAGTGACAGAGTGAAGGTGACAGGGTCAGTGTGATGGCGATGGAGTGCATGTGAGGGGGTGAGGGTGATGTTGACGGATTGAATGTGAAGAGGGCAGGACGAAAGTGATAGAGTGAGGGTGCTGTTGTCAAGGTGACAGTGCTGGAGCGAGTGTCAGGGTCAATGTGACTGTGAACGCGTGGGTATGAGGGTGTCAGAGTCACTGTTATGGAGTGAGTGTGTGGGGTCACGGTCACGTTGACAGATTAAGTGTGACTACGTCAATGTGATGTTGATGGAGTGAGTGTGAGAAGGTCAGTGTCGTGGTTACAGTGATTTGAGGTTGTGAGGGAGACGGAGTGAGTGTTTGGCGTTCATGGTGATAGTGATGGAGTGAGTATGATGGGGTCATGATGACAGTGACTGATTGAGGGTGATGGTGTCAGGGTGATGGTGATGGAGTGAGTGTGAGGGGTGAGGGTGATGGTGATGAAGTGAGTATAAGTACGTCAGTGTGACAGGGAACGAGAGAATGTGTCGGGGTCAGTGTGACGGTGATGGAGTGGGTGTGAGGGGTTCAAAGTGATGTGATGCTTTAAAGTATGAGGGGGCAGGGTCATGATTATAGCATGAGTGTGAGGAGGTGCGGGTGACGGGATGAAGTGAGTGTGAATATCTCAGGCTGACAGTGGCGGATAGATTGTGTCGGAGTTGATGGAGTGAGTGTGAGGGAGGTCATGGTGACAGTGTTAGTGTGAGCGTGTGGGGTCAGGAAGATGATGACGGAGTGAGTGTGAAGGGGTCAGGGTGAGGTTGAAGGAGTGAGTTTGAGCATGTTGAAATGATGGTGACTGTGAGTGTGAGGTGGTCATGGTGAATGGTGAAAGAGAGAGTGTGAAGGGCTCAGGGTGATCGTGACGGACTGAATAAGATGGGGCCAGAGTGACATAATGAAGTGAGTGTGAGGGAATCTGGGTGACCGTGACAGAGGATGGTGATGGGGTCAAGGTGTCAGAGAGAGTGCGGGTGGTTAGGGTGACAGAAACCGTGTGTATGAGAGGGTCAAGATTACAGTGAAAGTGTGAGTGACGAGGTCCAGATTATGTCGATGGAGTGCATGCGTGAATGTCAAGGTGAAGGCGACAGAGCGACGATGAAGGTGTCAGGATTATGGCGATGGACTGAGTGTGAGCAGATCCGGGTCACGGTGACAGAGTGCATGTGAGGGGGTCAGGATGACAGCGATGCGGTGAGTGTGAAGAGCGCATCGCGAGAGCGAAGGAGTGAATGTGATAGTGTCAAGGCGACAGTGATGGAGTGAGTTTGAGGGGATGAGGGCGATGAAGATGAAGTGAGTGTGACCACGTCAGGGTGACAGGGAGGGAGAGAGTATGTCGGGATCAGTGTGACGGTGATGGAGTGAGTGTGAGGGGGTCAGGGTGAGGCTGAAGGAGTTAGTGTGAGGGTGTGAAAATGATGATGACAGAGTAAGTGTAAGACGGTCAGGGTGAGTGTGGAAGTGTGAAGGAATCAGATTGACAGTGATGGAGCGAGTGTGACAGAATCAGGCTGACCGTGACGGAGTGTTTGGTGGTCAGGGTGATGATGATGGAGCAGAGTGTGAGAGGGTGAGGGTGACGGTGATAAAGTGAGTGTGAGTATTTCAGGGTGACCGGGAAGGGGAGAGTGCGTCTGGGGCAGTGTGACGGTAATGGATTGAGTGTGAGGGGGTCATGGTGACAGTGACAGTTTGAGTGTGAGGTGTCAGGAAGACGGTGACGGAATGTGTGTGACGGGGTCAGAGTGAGGGTAATGGAGTGAGTTTCAGGGTCTAAAAATGATGGTGACAGAGTGACTCTGATGTGTCACGGTGACGATGAGATAGTGAATGTGAGGGCGTCAGGATTAAGATGATGGAGTGAGTGTGAGGGTGTCAGGGCTGATGGTGACACGGTGAATGTGAAGAGGTCAGGGTGACAGTGATGGAGTGAGTGTGAGGTTGTCAAGTTGACTGTGATGGAGTCAGTGTGGCGTGTCAGGGTCACAATGACAAAATCAACATGAGGTGATCAGAGTGAGGATGACAGAGCGAGCGTGAGGGGGTTAGGGTAATGATGACAGAGTGAGTGTGAGGGGGTTAGGGTGACGATGGTGGAGTGAGTGTGAGGGTGTCTGGGTGTTGGAGTGAGTCTGTGGCTTTCATGCTGAGAGAGACGGAGTGAGTGTGAGTAGTTCAGGATGACAGCGATGGAGCGAGTGTGAGTGAATCAGCGTGACAGTGAGCGAGTGAGTGTCAGTGATGATGATGATGGAGTGAGAGCATGTGGGTTACGATTATGGAGATGGCGTGAGTGCGAGTTCGTTAAATGGGGTCAATGTGATTGTGACGGGGTCAGGGTGATGGTGATAGAGTGAGTGTGAGGTTGTAAGGGTGATGATGCCAAAATGAGTGTGAGGCGGTTAAGTTTGTAAAGGAATGAGTGTTAGTGGTCTTGGTGATGTAATGTTGTGCATGTGTAGTGGTCAGAGTGACTGTGACAGAGTGAGTGTGATGAGATCAGGGTAACGGTATGGAGTAGAGTGAGAGGGGGTCAGGGTGATGGTGATGAAGGGAATGTATTACGCTGATGGTGACAGTACGATGGCATGGGGTCCTAGTGGTGGTGCTGGAGTGACTGTGAGGGTGTTAGGGTGATGGTGACAGAGTGTGTGTGGGGTGCCAGGGTGGTGGTGACAGAGTGAGTGTGAGGGGGTCAGGATGTGGGTGAGACAGTGAGTGTAATGTGGTCAGGATGAGGGTGACAGAGTGAGGGTGGGGCGGGCAGGGTTTTTTTGCGTGAGTGAGTGTGAGGGTGCCAGTGTGACGAGGATGGGTGAGTGTGAGGGGGACAGGGTCACACTGACAGTGTGAGTACAAGACGCACAAGGTGACAGTCAAAGAGCGAGCATGAGGCGTCCAGATGATGTTGACAGAGAGAGTGTGAGGTGTCACTGTCACGGTGACAGAGTGATTGTGAAGGGGACAGTGAGATGGAATGAGTGTGAGGATGTCCGGGTGACAGTGATGGGAGATTTTGAGGGAGACAGGGTCACAGTGACGGAGTGAGTTTGCGGGTTTAGGGTGAAGTGACAGTGTGAGTGTAATGCGATCAGGGTTTTGGTGCATGAGTGAGTGTGAGGGTACCAGTGTAACAGTGATGGGAGACAAGGTCATAGTGACGATTTGAGTGCAAGGGGGTCAACGTGACGGTGAAAATGTGAGCATGAGAGGTCCAAATGATGTTGACGGAGTGCGGGGGAGGGGGTCAGGGTGACACTGATGAAGTGAGTCAGCGTAGGTCAGGATGACGGTGACAGAGTGAGTTTAAGAGAGTCAGGGTGACAGTGATGGAGTGAGTGTAAGAGAGTCAGGGTCACGGTGACAGAGTGAGTGTAAGGGTTCAGGGTAACGGTGATGAGGTGAGTCTGAGTAGCTTCGGGTGATGGTGATTGTGTGTGTGTAAGGAGCTCAGGGTTACGATGGTGTTTGTGAGGGTGAGGGACTGACGGTAACGGTGAGGGACTGAGTGTGAGTGGGTGACAGTGAAAGTAATGGAGTAAGTTCGAGGGGATCAGGCTGACAGAGTAAGTGTAGTGTGGTCAGGGCTACAATGAGAGTTAGGCTGTCAGCATGAAAGGTAAGAGTGAGGGTGTTAAGATGAAGGTAAAAGAGTGAGTGTGGGAGTGTCAGGTTGATGGTGATGAAATGAGTGTGAGGGAGTCACGATGACGGTGACAATGTGAATGTGAAGGATGCAGGGTGATGGTGACAGAGTAAGTTGGGGGGCAGTGAGGCACGAAGGGAGTGAGTCTGATGGAGTGAGTGTAAGGGAATCAGGGTGACAGTGATGGTGATGGACAAAGTGTGAGGGGGCAGTGTGGCACTAACAAATTGACTATGAGAGTGTCAAGGTGACTGTGATAGTGTGAATGTGAGGAGACAGGGTAAATGTGACAGAATGAGTGTGAGGGGGCCATGGTGACTGTGAAAGAGTGAGTTGCGGGGGTCAGGGTGACAGTAGACGCATGAGTGTGTGTGGGTCAGTGTGACAGTGGGGAATTCAGTGTGAAGGGTCTAGGCTGACGTGAGAGGTGTGACTGCGAAATGCTCAGGATGACAGCGACGGAATGAGAGTGAAAAGGTCAGGTTCACTTTGACGGAGTGATTGTGAGTGACTCAGGGTGATTGTGATGGAGTTTGCTTGAGTGGATTGGGTGACAAAGTGAGTATGAGGGACTCCAGGTGATGGTGATGCATTTGTGTGAGAGGGTGATATGGAAGTAATGAAGTAGGTCTGATGGGGTATGGGGGATGGAGACGGAGCGTGTGTGAGAAAGGATGACAGTGATGGAGTGATTGTGAGGGGGTCGACGTGACAGTCAATGAGTGATTGCGAGGGGTCAGTGTGACGATAATGGAGTAAGTGGGAGAGAGTCAGGGTTACTGTGACTGAGTGTGAGCGGTGCAGATGGATGGTAAAGGAATGAGTGTGAAGGGTTCAGGGTGGAGAAGGAATGTCTGGAGTTCATGCTGACAGTGACGGAGTGAGTGTGAGGGGGGTCAGGTTGACGATGACCGAGTGAATGTGTAGGGTTCAGGGTATAAATGAGGGAGTGAGTCTGAGGTTGTAGGGTGACGGTGACAGAGTGAGTGTAAGAAGGGGGTAGTGATGTTAATGCAGTGAGTGTGGTGGTTTAGGGTGATGTGACAGAGTGAGTGTAAGGTGGTCAGGGTGGCAGTGATGGGGTGGATGTGAGGAATTCAGGGACAGGGTGAAAGAGTGAGTGGGACAGGGTGATTGTGACAATGATGAAGTGAGCCTGAGTAGGTCAGTATGACGGAGATAGAGTGAATGTAAGGGGGCCAAGGTGACGGAGATAGAGTAAGTCTGAGGGAGTCAGGGTGACTGTGAGAGAGTTAGTGTGAGGGGTTCAGGGTAAGGGAATGAAGTGAGTCAGTGTTAGTCAGGGTGACGGAGATGGTGTGTGTGCAAGGAGGTCAGGGTGACGATGAGATTTATGAGGGTGAGGGACTGATGGTGCCAGTGAGGAAGTGAGTGTGAGGTGGTGATAGTTGCCGACAGCTAACGAGGGGTTAGGCTGACGTTATAGGATTCAGTGTGAGGGCGTCAGGGTGACAGTGACAGAGTGAGAGTGAAGGAGACAGATTGATTTTGAAGGAGTGATTGTGAGTGGATCAGCGCGACTCTGACAGAGAGAATAAGAGGGGATTGGGTAACAGACTGAGTGTGAGGGACACAGGGTGATGGCGATTGTGAGGGGTCAGGGTGACTGATGGAGTGAGTGCAAGGAAATCAGTATGATGGAGTGACTGCATGTGGGGGTAACGATGGCAGTGATGAATTGAGTGTAAGGGAGTAAGGATGACACTGACAGAGTGAGTGTGAGGGGATCAGGGTAACGGCGATGGAGTGATTGTTCGGGGTCATAGTGGCATAACGGAGTGAGTGTGAAGAGGTCAGATGATGGTGACATACTGAGTCTGAGCGGGTAAGGGTGACAGAGTGAGTGTGTGGTGCTCATGGTGACAGTTTTCGGAGTGAGTGTGAGGAGGCCAGGGTGAGAGTGATGGAGTGAGTGTAAGGGGATTAGGGTGACGGTGATGGAGTATACGGGAGTCAGGGTGTCCATGACAGAGTGAGTGTAAGGGGGTAAGGGTGACAGTTAGGATGGATGGTGAGGAAGTCAGGATGATAATGATAGTATGTGAGTGGGTCAGAGTGTTGGTCAAGATTAAGTGAGAGGGTTGCAGGGGGACAGTATGGTGTGAACGCTATACGGTCACAGAGACAGTGGGGGAATGATTTCGAGGGGATCAGGATAAAAGTCTAGGAGTGTGTGTGACTATATCAGGATAATAGTGATGGAGTGAGTGTGAGAGGCTCAAGGTGATGATAAGAGAGTGAATCAAAGGGGGTCAGGGTGAGAGTGACCGGGTGAGCGTGAGGACATCAAGTTAGGGTAACGTAGTGAGAGTGAGGTGGTGAGTATGAACGTGAAAAAGTGAGTGTGATTGGGTCAGGGTGATGGAATCAGTGTGAGAGTGATGCAGTGCATGTGAGGGGCTCAGGGTGAGGTTGAACGTGTGACTGTGATAGGGTGAGTGCGACAGTAAATGAGTGACAATAATGGGGTCAGGGTGACAGTGACCGGGTGAGTATGAGGAGGACATTAATGATGACAGAGCTAGTGTCAGGGGTCAGCGTGACAGTGAGGGAGTAAGTGTGAGGGCGTCAGGGTGTTGGTGACTGTGTGAAAGGGTTAGGGTGATGGTGAAGGAATGAGTGTGAGGTTGTCAGGGTAACACTGATGGAGTCAATGTGAGTGGGTCATGGTGACAGTGATGGAAATGAGTGTGAGGAGGACAGCGTGATGGTGACTGCGCAAGTGTCAGTTGACAGTGAGGGAGGGAGTGTGAAGGAGTCAGAGTGTTCCAGACGGTATGAATGTGAGGGCGTCAGAGTGGCGGTGGTGGAGTTAGTTTGAGGGGGTCAGCATGACAGTGACAGAGTGAGTTTCTGTTGGACAGGGTGATGGTGATGGAGTGAGTGTGAGGGAGTTCTGAGTAATGGTGATGGAGAGAATGTAGGTGTGGTGTGACGATGACTGAGAGAACGTGAGGGTGTTAATGTGATAGTAAGGGAGTGACTGCTAATGTGTGAGGGTGCTGGTGTCGGAGTGAGTGTGAGGTGGTTTGGGTGACGGTGACAGCGTGGGAGTGATGTGTAAACTTGGCTATGATGGAGTGACTGTGGGGTGGACAGGGTGACTGTGTTGGAGTGAATGTGAGGGGATTGGGATGAGAGTGTGAGTGTGAGGGACTCAGGGTGATGGCGAGTGTGAGGGGATCTGGGTGACGATGACGGAGTGATGTCGTGGGAGATCATGTTGATGGTGATGGAGTAAGTGTGAAGGAGTCAGAGTGATGGAGACGGAGTGAGTTTGAGGAAGTCGGGTTGACGGATTGAGTGTATGAAAGGTCAATGGTGACAGTGCTTGAGTGTAGGGGGTCAGGGTGACATTGAGGGAGTGAGTGCGAGGAGATCAGTGACAGTGATGGAGAGAGTGTGCGAGATACAGAGTGACGGTCAGAATTGAGTGTGAGGGCTACAGAGACACAGTACGCTATGAAGGTTATACTGTCAGGGAGACAGTAGAGGAGTGAGTGCGAGGGGATCAACATAAAAGTGTAGGAGTGAGTGTGAGTATATCAAATTGATAGTGTAGGAGAGAGTGTGAGGGCGTCAGTTTGATAGTGATGGAGTGAGTGTGAAGGGGTCAATGTGATGAAGATGGAGTCAATCTGTTGGGGTCAGGCTGAGAGTGACTGGGTGTGGATGAGGTGGTCAATTTGAGGGTGATGGCATAAGCGTGAGGTTGACTGTGAAGTAGTGAGTGTGAGAGGGTGAAGGTGACAGTGAAAGAGTGACAATAAAGGGTCAATGTGACGGAGATGGAGTGAGTGTGAGGAGGACAGGATGTTGATGAACGAGCTAGTGTCAGTGGTCAGTGAGACAGTAAGGGAGTGAATGTGAGGGCGTCAGGGTAAAACTTATAGACTGAATGTGAGGCAGTCAGAATGGCAGTGATGGAGTGTGTGGCGGTGTCAGGTTGAAGGTGATGAAGAGAGTGTGATATAGTCACATTGACATTAACAGAGAGTGAGGGAACATGGTGATGGTGACGGAGTGAGCATGAGGCGGGCAGGGTTATGGTGATCGTGATTGTGAGGTGGACAGGCTGCCAGTGACGGAGTGAATATGAGGGGGCCAGGGTGACGGTGAAGGAGTTAATGTGGGCAATCATGGTGACAGGGTGAAGGGTGGGGTTAAGCCTCATGGTGATCGATTAAGTGTAAGCGTGTCTGGTGATGGTGACATAGTAAGTATATTGATCTCAGCATGACAGTGAAAGAGAGACTGCACGGAGTGATCAGGGGGATTTTGATGGAATGAGCGTGTTCGTGGCGAGGTTGAGAGTGATGGAGTGTGTATATGGGGGTCAGGGTGATGGTGAGGGAGTGAGTGTGCGATAGTCAGGGTGACGGTGATGGAGTGAGTGTAAGGGGGATCAGATTGATGGTTAGCATTGAGTGTGACGAGGTCAGGGTGAGTGTGATTGGGTCAGAGTGGATGGTCAGGATTGAGTGTGAGGGTTACAGGGAGACAGTATGGTGTGAATGTTACACGGTCTGGCAGACAGTGGGAGAGTGAGTATGAGGGGATTAGGATAGAAGTGTAATTGTGTGTGTGAGTATATCAGATTCATAGTCTGGAGTGAGCTGGATTGCGTCAGATTGATAGTGACGAAGTAAAAGTGAGGAATAAGGGTGGAAGTGAAATTGTGAGTGAGCGTGTTAGGGTGACAGTGATGCAGTCAGTGTGAAGATGATGGAGTGGGTGTGAAGGAGGTGTCAGGGTGAGCGTGACCAAGTAAGTGTTAAGCAGGGAGGATGAGAGTGAAAGAATGACAATGATGGGGTATGGGCGATGGTGACAGAGCGAGAGTGACAGAGTTCGGTTGACTTTGATGGAGCGATTGTAAGTATGTCAGGGTGACTATGTTGGAGTGAGTGTGAAGGGATTGGGGTGACCGAGTGAGTGTGAGGGACTCAGGGTGGTGGTGAGTGTGACAGGACCCTGGTGACGATGATGGAATGTTTGACTGGGGGTCAGTTTGAGTGAGTGTGAGGGGGTCAGGCTGACGGAGGTGGAGTGAGTGTGATGAAATGAGTCTAAGGGGATAAGGGTGACAGTGATGGAGTGAGTGTGTTGGGGGGGTCAATGTGACGATAAAAGAGTGAGTGTGAGGAGGTCGGAGTGACCGTGACAGAGTTAGTGCGACGTGAAAAGCGTCACCGCGTTGTAGTCAGTGTGATGGAATCAGTGTGAGAGTGATGGAGTGATGTGAGCATATGTTTGCGACAATGATGGAGTGAGTTGGGATTAGGTTCACAGTGACGGACCGAGTGTTCTGGGGTCAGTGTGACAGAGGAGTGATTGTGAGAGGATCAAGGTAACGATGACAGAGTGAGTATAATGGGGTCAGGGTAATCGTGACGGAGTGAGTATGAGTGGGTTCAGAGTGATGATGATGGAGAGAATGTGAGGCCGTCAGTGTGACAGTAAGGGAGTGAGTGTCAGTGTGTAAGGGTGACAGTGTAGGAATGAGTGTGAAGTGGTTAGGGTGATGGTGATGGAGTGAACGTGACGTGTCACGTTGACTGTGATTGAGAGGTGGGTAGGGTGTCTCAGCGGTCAGGGTGACATTGATGGAGTGAATGTGATGTGGTCAAGGTGATAGTGAGAATCTGAGCGTAAGAGCGTCAGTGGCAGTGATGTAGTGAGTCTGAGGTGAAGGCGGAGTCAATGTGACGGGGTCAGTGTGTGGGTGATGGAGTGAGTGTGAGGTATTCATGACGCCGATAATGGGATGTGTGTGAGGGGAATCAGTCTAACGATGACAAACTAAGTGTGAGGTTGTCAGGGGAACAGTAGTGGCGTGCGTTTGAGGGGGTCAGGGTGATGATGGTGGACTGAGTGTTAGGATGTCAGGGTGAGGGTGCTGGAGTGAGTGTGAGGGGGTGTCAGAGTGAGGGTGACCGAGTGAGTGTGAGGAAGTGTGAGTGGCAGTGATGGAGTAAGTATAAAGGGATTAGGGTTACAGTGACAGAGCGAGTACGCAGTGGGTCAGGGTGACAGTGGCTGATTGAGTGTGAGAAAGAGAGGGTGACAGTGACTGAGTTACTGATAGGAGGGTAGCGTGACATTGAGGGAGTGTCAAGGCGTCAAGGTGACAGTAGCTGAGTGAGTGCAACTGGGTCAGTGTGACAGTGGAGTGGATTGTGCAGGTGGGTTAGACTGACAATATCGGAGTGAGTGTGAGGGTGTCAGGGTGGCGGCGACGGAGTGAGAATGAAAGCATCAGGTTGACTTTGACTGAGTGATTGTGAAAAGGTCATGGCGACTGCGATGGAGTGAGTGCGAGGCGATTGGTGTGACGGAGATGGAGTGAATGTGAGGGAGTCTGGGTGATGGACTGATTCCGACAGGGTAAGGGTGGGAATGATGGAGTGTGTGTGAGGGGGTGAGAGTGACGGTGACGGAGTGAGAGCAGCGGTGTCAGGGTGACAGTGAAGGACTGAGTGTGTGGGGGTCAGAATGACGGTGATGGATTGAGTGTGAGTGGTGAGGGTGACAGTGAAGGAGTGACAATGAGTGGGTCAGGGTGACATTGACAGAAAGTGTGTGAGGTGAATAGAGTGATGTTCACAGGCTTATTGTAAGAGGTCAGTGTGGGAGTGAGGGAGTGAATATGAGGGCATCAGGGTGTTAGTGAAAGTGTGAGTTTGAAGGGGCAAGGTGATGGTGAAGGAGTGAGTGTGAGGTTGTCAGGGTGACAGTGACGGAGTGAATGTGAGGAGGTCAGGCTGACAGTGATTAAGTGAGTGTAAAGAGGTCATGAATGCAGTGACGGGGTGTGTGTGACGCCTTCAGGGTGATGGCATCGAGTGAGTGCGAGGGGGTCAACTGAATGTGACAGAGTGAGGCTAATGGGTTCAGCGTGACAGTAACAGAGTGAGTGTGAGTGGAAATGGTGACAGTGACGGAGTGAGCGGGAGGGTGTCAGGGTGACAGTGACAGAATGATTGTGAGGTGGACAAGGTGACAGTGGTGTCATGAGTGTGATTGGGTCAGAGCAATGGTCAGGATTGAGCGTGTGGTTTACAAAGAGATATTAGGGCCTGAAATGTTATCCGGCAGGGAGACTGTGGGAGAGTGAATATGAGGGGATCAGGATAACTGCGTGGGAGCGGCTGTGAGTATATATTGTTCATAGTGGATGAGTGAGTGTGAGTGTGTCAGCTTGATAATGATGGACTGCGTATGAAAGGTTCAAGGTGATGATTACGGAGTGAATGTGAAGGGGTCAGGGTGAGAGTGACGGGCTGAGCGTGAGGGGGTCAGGTTAAGTGTGACGGAGTGAGAGTGAGGGTTGAGGGTTAATGAGAAGGAGTGAGTATAAGTGGGTCAAGGTGAGGGTGACCGAGTGAGTGTTCGTGGGTGAGGGTAATAGTGAAGAAATCACTGTGAGGGTATCAGGATGTTGGTGACAGTGTGAAAGTGAGGCAGTTAGGGTGATAGTGAGGGAGTTAGGATGATAGTGAGAGAGTGAGTGTGAGGTTGTCAGAGTGACAGTGATGCAGTGAATGTGAGGCAGTTCAGGGATACAATGACAGAGTGAATGCGAGGGGGTCAGGCTGATGGTGACGAAGTGAGTTTGAGGGGGTTTGAAGGTGACGGAGAGAGGGTGATGGTGTCAATGTGACAGTAACAGAGTGAGAGTGAGACGAATATAGTGACGGTGATGGAGTGAGTGTGGGGGGTGGTCAGTGTGGTGTTGATCGAGTTAGTGTGGGGTGAACAGGATGAAAGTGACGAAGTGAGTGTGACAGGTTCAGGGTAACTTTGATGGAATGTGTGTAATTTGGACTTGGTGGCAATGATCGATTGAGTGTGAGGGGGTCAGTGTGATGGTGACATTGTGAGTGTGAGGAGGTCATGGGGACAGTCTCGGAGTGAGTTTGAGGTAGGCAGGGTGGCAGTAATGGAGTGAATGTGAGGGGGTTCAGAGTGATGTTCATGCAGAGAATGTGAACAGGTCAATCTGACGATGAGGGAGGGAATTTAAGGGTACCAATGTGACAGTAAGGGAGTGAGTGCGAAAGTGTAAGGGTGACGGTGTATTCGTGACTTTCAGGTCGTTTGGGTGACCATGACGGTGTGAGAGTGAGGTGTGAGGTTGTGATTGTGGCAAGGACCGGGTGACTGTGATATAGTGGGTGAGCGTCAGGATGATGTTGATGGAGTGAGTGTGAGGGGGTCAGGTTGAAGGTGATGGATTGAGTATGAGGGCGTTAGGTAACAATGAGAAGTTGAATGTGTGTGGGTCAGTGTGATAGTTGTCGGATGTGAACGAGGGAGTTCCGCTGATGATTTAGGAGTGAATGTGAGGGTGTCAGCGTGACGGTGACAGAATGAGAGAGAGAGTCATGTTCACTTTGTGATAGTGATTGTGAGTGGGTCAGGGTGACATGTGTTGGAGTAATTGTGATGGGATTGGGATGACAGAGTGAGTGTGAGGCACTCTGGGTAATGGTGAGTGTGAGGGGGTCGGGGTGATGATGATGGAGTGTTTCTGTGGGGGCCAGGTTTATAGTGATGGATGGATGTGTGGGTGTCTGTTTAACAGTGATGGATAGAGTGTAAGAGGTACACAACGTCGGTGAGGATTGAGTGTGAGGAGGTCAGAGTGATAGTGATGAAGTGAGTGTGAGTGGGTCAGAGTGACATTCAGGCTTGAGAGTGAGGGTTACACGGGAACAGTAAGGTGTGAATGTTATGCGGTCAGGGACACAGCGGTAGAGTGAATGCAAAGGCATCGGAAATAAAGGGTAGGAGTGAGTGTGAGGACATCAAGTTGATAGTATAGGAGTGAGTGTGAGTGTGTCACGTTGATAGTGAATGCATGTGTGTGAACGGCTCAAGATGATGATGACAGAGTGATTGCAAGGGTGTCAGTGTGAGAGTCACGGGGTGTGCATGGAGGTGGTGAGTTTGAGGGTGACGCAGTGAGAGTGAAGGGGTGAGGGTGACAGTAAAGGATTGAGTGTGAGTGGGTCATGGTGATGGTGATGGTGATGGAGTCAGTGTGACGATGACGGAGTGAGTGTGAAGGGAGTCAGGGTGAGGATGACCGAATGAGTGCGAGGGGTTGAGTGTGTTAGTGAAGGAGTGACAATGAGAGGGTCAGTGTGACCGCGATGGAGTGAGTACAAGAGTGATAAAGTAAAAGTGACGGAGCTAGTGACAGGCGTCAGCGTGACAGTGAGGGAGTGAATGTGACGGCATCAGGGTGTTAGTGACAGTGTGATTGTAAGGGGCAAGGTGATGGTGAGGGTGTGAGTGTGAGGTTGTCAGGGTAACAGTTAAGCAGTGAATGTTAGGGGGTCAGGGTGACGGTGATGGAAGGAGTGAAAGGGGGTAAGGGATACAGTGGCGGAGTGAGTGTGAGTGGTCAGAGTGATGGTGCCGACTGAGTGTAGTGGTCAATTCGAAGGTGTCAGAGTGTGGGTGATGAGTTCAGGGAGACAGTAACAGAGTGAGTGTGAGGGGAAATGGTGATGGTGATGGCGTGGGCATGAGGGGGACGGGGTAATGAGGACAGAGTGATTGAGTGGAGGACAAGGTGACAGTGACGGTTCAGTGTGATGGTGTTAGCAGGACGCAGATGGAGTTAGTGTGAGGGGATCAGAGTGACAGTGACGGAGTGTGTGTATGGTGAACAGGGTGACAGCAACAGAGTGAGTGTGAAGGAGTCAGGGTGAAGATGACGGAGTGAGTGCTGGTGAGTTAGGTTGATGGAGACTGAATGGGTGAGAGTGACATAATGTGTGTGAGGTTGTCAGGGAACACTACTGGAGTGAGAGTGAGGGGGTCAGGGTGATGGTGACAGTGAGTGTGAGTGTGTCAGAGTGAGGGTGATGGAGTGAGTGTGAGGGGGTGAGGGTGATGGTTAAGGATTGAGTGTGAGGATATCAATGTGAATGTGATTGAATGAGTGTGAGCGGGTTTCAGGGGGAGGGTGAACGAGTGAGTGTGAAGGGTTTGGGTAACAGTGAAGTTGTGGTATGAAGAGGCAAGGGTTATATTGATGGGGCAAGTGAGCACCAGGGACACAGTGACAGTAAATGAGTGAGTGTGAGGAAGGCAGGGTGACGGTACTGAGTTAGCATTAGGGGCCAAGGCGTCAGGGTGACAGTCGGTCCGTGAGTGTGATTGGGTCCATGTGACAGTGGGGGAGTGTGAGCAAGGGGGTAAGGCTGACAGTATTGGAGTGAATGTGAGGGCGTCAGGGTGACGGTGATGGAGTGAGAGTTAAAGGGTCAGGTTGACGTTGAACTAATAATTGTAAGTGGGTAAGTGTGACTGTGATGGAGCGAGTGTGAGGCGATTGATGTGAAGAAGACAGAGTGACAGTGAGGGAGTCAGGGTGATGGAGTGATTCTGCCGGGTTATGGGTGGCAATGATGAAGTCAGTGTGAGGGGATCAGGGTGACGGTGAAGGAGTGAGACCGCTCTTTCCGTGTGATAGTGAAGGAGTGTGTCTGAGGATTTCAGAGTGATGGTGACAGAGTGAGTGCGAGGGGGTCAGCCTCAGGGTGATGGGCTAACTATGAGTGTGTCGCAGTGATAGTGACAGAGTCAGTGTAAGGGTTTCAGGATAAGGGTGGCGGAGTGAATGTGAGAGATTCAGGGTGAGTTTACATGTGAGTGTTAGGGGCGAGGATGAAGTGAAGGAGTGACAATGAGTAGATTAGGATGACAGTGACAGTGTGTGTATGAGGAGTGCAGAGTGATGTTGACGGTGTTAGTGTTAGGAGTCAGCATGACAGTGAGGGAGTGAATGCGAGGGCGTCAGGGTGTTAGTAACGGAGTGAGTGCAGGTGAGTCAGGGTGACAGCGTGAGAATGAGGCGTGTAGGATGACGGTGACGTATTGAGTGTGAAGGGTTCAGGGTACCAGTGATGCAGTGAGTGTAAGGCTGTCAGGGTGACATTGAAACAGACAGTGTGAGGATGCCAAGGAGTGAGTGCTGGTGACTCAGGGTGATGAAGTGAGTGTGAGGAGGTGAACGTGAAATTAGGTGAGTTAGTGGGGGTTGTAAGGTTGATGGTGACAGTGACAGTCTCAGGTGATCAGGTTGACAGTGGGAGAGTGAGTTTGAAGGGTTATAAGTAACAGCAATGGAGTGATTGTGAGAGAGCCACGTTGACACTGATGGAGTGAGTGTAAGGGGCTCAGTGTGGTGGTGGTGGTGGAGTGAGAGTGAATGGGTCAGGGTGAAAGTGATTGAGTGAGTGTGAGGTTCGCAGGGTGAAAATGATGGAGTCAGTGTGAGAGGGTCAATTTGAGGGTAATGGAGTGAATGTGAGGGAGTCAGGATGATAGGGCCTTCGTGAGTGTAAGTGGATCATTGTGACGGTCAGGAATAGGTGTGAGGGTGAGAGAAAGACAGTTCTGTGTGAATTTTATTCCGGGAGACAGTGGTAAATTGAGTGTGAGGGGATCAGGTTAACTGTGTTGGAGCGAGTGTGCCTATCTCAGGTTCATAGATTAGGCGTGAGTGTGAATGTCAGGTTGACAATAGTGCAGGAGTGGGAGGATGCCAAGGTGATGATGAACTGAATGAATATGAGAGTGTCAGGGCGAGATTGACTGAGTGAGTGTGAGTGGGTCAGGGTGATGGCGACGGAGTCAGTGTGAGTTTAATGGAGTGAGTGTGAGGTGTGTAAAGTCGATGGTAACATAGTGAGTGTGAGGTGGACAGGGTGTTGGTGACAGAGTGATTGTGAGGAGGACAAGGTGACAGTGAGAGATTGAGTGTGATGGTGTCAGTGAGATGCTGATGGATGAATGTGAGGGGATCAAGGTGACAGAGATGGAGTGAGTGTGAAGGAGTCAGGGTGATAGTGACGGAGTGCATGCTGGTGAGTCAGATTGATGGAGTGAGTGTGAGTGGTTCAGAGTGACAGTCAGGATTGAGTGTGAGTGTTAGAGGGAGAAAGTAGGGTATGAATGTTATTCGGTGAGATAGACAGTAGTGGAGTGAGTATGTGTGAATTGGGATATCTGTGTTTGGCCGACTGTGAGAATATCAGGTTCATCTTGTAGAAGTTTGTTTGAGTGTGTCAGGCTGATAGTGATGGAGTGAGTGTGAGGGGGTCAAATTGACGGTAATGCAGTGATTGTGAAGGTGTCAGAGTGATGATGACGGAGTGGTTGTGAGGAGGTAAGGGTGACAGTGACGGAGTGAATGTGAGGTGAATAGGGTGATGATGGTGGAGTAATGTGAGGAGGTGTTTGTGACAGTGACAGAGTGAGTATGAGGGGATTAGTTTGACAGTGACAGAGTGGATTCAGGGTGATGGTGAAGGAGTGATTGTGAGGGGATCAGGGTGACGATTGCACTGTATGTCAGGTTAACAGTGACGGAATGAATTTGCATTGGACAGGGTGACGGTGAGAGAGTGAGTGTGAGGGAGTTCAGAGTGGTGGTGATTGAGAGAATGTGATCGGGTCAGTCTGACGATGGTGGAGAGTGTGTGAGGGCGTCAGTGTGACAGTAAGGGACTGTGTGCGAGTGTGTAAGGAAGAGAGTGTAGGAATGAGTGTGAGGTGGTGTCGGTGACGGTGATGGAGTGAGCGTATGGTTTCAGGCTGAATATGACTGTGATATAGTGAGTCTGATGAGATAAGGTGACGTTGATGGATATAATGTCATGGACTCAAGGTGATGTTGAGAGTATGAGTGTGTGGGGGTCCGGTTGGTAGTGACTGAGTGATGTCTGATGTGAAGAAGTTAATGAAGGCCGAGTCATTGTGATGGGTCAGTGTGTGGGGCTGAGGGTGACGGTGATGGATTGGATCTGAGGGGATCAGGGTGAGGGGGGATAGAGTGAATGTGAAGGGGTCAGGGTGACAGTATGTCAGACTGAAGGTCACAGAGTGAGTGCCCGTGAGTCAGGGTGATGCAATGAGTGAGTGGTGGTATGGGTGACAGTAGTGAGGGAGTGTGGGGGTAAGGCTGATAGTGATGGAGTGAGTGCGAGGGGATCAGGGTGACGAAAACTGAGATTGTAAAGAACGCAGGTCGAAAATGAGGGAGGGAATTGGAGGGGTTTTGGGTGACAGAGATGGAGTGAGTGTGAGGGGGTCAGAGTTGTGGTGAGAGAGAGAGACTGTGAGTGGCTGAGCATGACAGACTGAGTGTGAGGTTGTCAGAGAACACTACTGGAGTGAGAGTGAGGGGGTCGGCTAGATGGTGGCAGGGTGAGTGTGAGTGTGTCAGAGTGAGAGTGATGGATTGAGTGTGAGCGGGTAAGGGTGATAATGAAGTATTGATTGAAGATGTCAGGGGAAGGCGACTGAGTGACTGTGAGGGGTTGTTAGGGTGAGGGCGACCGACTGAGTGTGAAGGGTGTGGGTGACAGTTCAGGCGTGGTATGAGGGGGTTAAGATTATAGTGACAGATCGAGTGAGCATTGGGGTCAGGGTGACCGTGAATTAGTGTGTGTGAGGAGGTCAGGTTGATGGTGATTGAGTTACTGTTAGGGGACCAAGACTTCAGGGTGACAGTAGGTCCGTGAGTGTGATAGGGTCCATGTGACAGTGGGGAGTCAGGGTCAGGTTGACAGTATTGGAGTGAGTGTGAGGGCGTCAGATTGATGGCGACGGAGTGAGAGTGAAAGGGTCACGTTGACCTTGACCTAATAATTTTGAGTGGGTAAGGGTGACTGCGATGGAGCAAGTGAGAGGCAATTGTTGTGAGGAGACGGAGTGACAGTGAGGGAGTCAGGGTGATGGAGTGATTCTGCCGAGGTACGGGTCGCAGTGATAGAGTGAGTGTGAGGGATCAGGGTGACAGTGTAGGAATAAAATCGAGTGTGTCATTGTTACAGTGAAGGAGTGAGACTGAGGAGATCAGAGTGATGGTGACAGATTGTTTGCGAGGGGGTCAGCCTCAGGGTGATGGGATAACTGTGAGTGTGTCTCAGTGATGGTGACAGAGTCAGTGTAAGGGGTTCAGGATGAGGGTGGCGAAGTGAGTGTGCGGGGTTCAGGGTGAGTTTGACATGTGACTGTGAGGGGTGTGGTTGAAGTGAAGGAGTGACAATGAATGGATCAGGGTGACAGTGAGAAACTGTGTTTGAGGAGTGCAGAGTGATGTTGACGGAGTTAGTGTTAGGAGTTAGCCTGACAGTGAGGGAGTGAATGCGAGGATGTCAGGATGTTAGCAATGGAGTGAGTGCTCGTGAGTCAGGGTGACAACGTAAATCTGAGTGATGTAGGATGTTGGTGACGGATTTAGTGTGAAGGGATCAGGGTTCGAGTGATGGAGTGAGTGTGAGAGTGTCAGGATGACAATGACAGAGTCAGTGTGAGGATGTCAGGGTGAAGGTCAAAGAGTGAGGGCTGGTGACTCAGGGTGCTGGAGTGAGTCTGAGGGGGTGAACGTGAAAGTAAGTGAGTGAGTATGGAGGGAAGAGTGATGGTGACAGCGTAAATCTAATGTGATCAGGTTGACAGTGAGAGAGTGAGTTTGAGGAGCTTTCAGTGACAGAAATGGAGTGGGTGTGAGAGAGCCAGGGTGACAGTGATTTAGTGAGTGTGAGGTTAGCAGGGTGACGATGACGGAGTCAGTGTAAGGGGACATTTTGTTTGTGATGGAGTGAATGTGAGGGAATCAAGATTATAGGGACTTAATGAGTGTGAGTGGATAGCATTAATGGTCAGGAATAGGTGTGAGGGCTACAGAGAGACATTTTGGTGTGAATGTTATACGATCTGGGAGACAGTGGTGAAGTGAGTGTTAGGGGATCAGGATAAATATGTTGGAGTGAGTGTGCGTATATCAGGGTCATAGCATAGGGATGAGTGAAAATGTCAGGTTGATAATAGTGGAGGAGTGGGTGGATGCCAAGGTGATGATGAACTGAGTGAATAGGAGGGTGTAAGGGCGAGATTGACTGAGTGAGTGTGAGTGGGTCAGGGTGATGGCGACGGAGTCAGTGTGAGTTTGATGGAGTGAGTGTGAGGTGTGTCAAGGAAAAGGTAACAGAGTGAGTGTGAGGAAGAAAGGGTGAAGGTGTTAGGGTGAGATGTACCGATTGAGTGTGAGGAGATCAGGTTGAGGGTGATGCAGTGAGATTAAGTGAGTTAGTGTAAGGTTGGCAGAGTGAGCGTAATTGGGTCAGGGTGACAGTGATGGAGTCAGTATGAGGTTGACGGAGTGAGTGTGAGGTGTATCAGTTTGATGGTAATACAGTGAATGTGAAGGTTTCAGGGTGACAGTGAACTAGTGGCAATGGGGTTTGAAGGTGAAGGTGACGGAGTGAGTGAGAAGAGGACAGGGTAATAGCGACGGCGCAAGTGTCAGGGGCAGGGAAACAGTGTAGGAGTGACTGTAAGGGCTTCAAGGTGTTGGTGACAGTGCGAAGGTGAGGACGTTTGGGTGATAGTGAGGGAGTGAGTGAGGTTGCCAGGGTGACAGTGACGGAGTGAATGTGAAGGGGTCAGGGTGAGGGTGACAGAGTGAGTGGTTGGGCGTCAGGGAGACAGTGATGGACTGAATGTGAAGGTGTCAGGATGATGGTGATAGAGTGAACATTTGTGGTCAGGGATATAGTGACGGAGTAATTGTGAGAGGTCAGGGTGACGGTAAGAGATTGCTTGTGAGGGGTTCAGGTTGAAGATGGTAGAGAGAGGATGATGGTGTTTTGGGTGACAGTAGTAGAGTGAGTGTGAGGGGAATATGGTGACAGTAATGAATAGAGCGTGACGGGGACAAGATGATGATGATCGAGTGACTGTGATGTTGACAGGGTTACAGTGACGGAGTGAATGAGAGTTGGTCAGTGTGACGTGGATGGAGTCATAGAGTCATAGAGATACACAGCATAGAAACAGACCCTTCGGAACAACTCGTCCATGCCGACCAGATATCCCAACCCAATGTAATCCCACTTGCCAGCACCCGACCAATATCCCTCCAAACCCTTCCTATTCATATACCCATTCAAATGTCTCTTAAATGTTGCAATTGTACCAGCCTCCAACACATCTTCTGGCCGCTCATTCCATACACGTGCCACCCTCTGCGTGAAATGGTTGCCGCTTAGGTCTCTTTTATATCATTCCCCTCTTACCCTAAACCGATGCCGTCTAGTTCTGGACTCCCCGACCCCAGGGAAAGACCTTGCTTATTTATCCTATCCATGCTCCTCATAATTTTGTAAACCTCTATAAGGTCACCCCTCAGCCTCCAACGCTCCAGGGAAAACAGCCCCAGCCTGTTCTTCCTCTCCCGGTAGCTCAGATCCTCCAACCTGGCAACATCCTTGTAAATCTTTTTCTGAACTCTTTCAAGTTTCACAACATCTTTCCGACAGAAAGGAGACCAGAAATGCATGCAATATTCCAACAGTGGCCTAACCAATGTCCTGTACAACCGCAAGGTGACCTCCCAAATCCTGTACTCAATGCACTGACCAATAAAGGAAAGCATACCAAACGCCTTCTTCACTATCCTATCTACCTGCGAATCCACTTTGAAGGAGCTATGAGCCTGCACTCCAAGGTCTCTTTGTTCAGCAACACTCCCTCGGACCAATGCAGCACCTCGCATTTATCTGAATTAAACTCCATCTGCCACTTCTCAACCCATTGGTCCATCTGGTCCAGATCCTGTTGTAATCTGAGGTAACCCTCTTCGCTGTCCACTACACCTCCAATTTTGGTGTCATCTGCAAACTTACTAACTGTACATCTTATGCTTGCATCCAAATCATTTATGTAAATGACAAAAAATAGTGGGCCCAGCACCGAGCTTTGTGGCACTCCACTGGTCACAGGCCTCCATTCTGAAAAACAACCTTCCACCACCACCTTCTGTCTTCGACCTTTGAGCCAGTTCTGTATCCAAATGGCTTGTTCTCCCTGTATTCCATGAGATCTAACCTTGATAATCAGTCTCCCACGGGAAACCTTGTCGAATGCCTTCCTGAAGTCCATATAGATCACATCAACTGCTCTGTCCTCATCAATCTTCTTTGTTACTTCATCGAAAAACTCAACCAAGTTTGTGAGACATGATTTCCCACGCACAAAGCCATGTTCACTATCCTGAATCATTCCTTGCCTTTCAAAATGCATGTGCATCCTATAACTCAGGAATCCTTCCAGCAACTTGCCCACCACCAAGATCAGGCTCACTGATCTATAGTTCCCTGTCTTGTCCTTACCACCCTTCATAAACACCCTTCTTTGCCAACCACCAGAGTTAGTGTGAGAGGATCAGGATAACGATGACAGTGTGATGGGGTCAGGGTAACAGTGATGGAGTGATTGTGATTTGAACTTGGTGACAGATATGGATTAAGTGTGAGGTGGGCAGGGTGATGGTGATGGAGTGAGTGTGAGGGGGTTCAGAGCAATGGTGATGAAGATAATGTGGATGGGTCAGTGTGATGATGAAGGAGAGAATGTGAAGGTGTGAATGTAACAGTAAGGGAGTGAGTGCGAGTTTGTCAGGTTGGATGTTCTAGGAGGGAATGTGAGGGTGTCAGGGTAACGTTGATGGAGTGAGTGTGAGGGGGTCAGGGAGCCAGTAGGTGGGTTAGTGTGAGTGAGCCAGTGTGATAATTGCAGAGTGTGAATGAGGGGAATAGGCTGATTGTATCAGAGCATATTTGAGGGTGTCAGCATGATGGTGAGGGAGAGAGAGTGATGAAGTAACGTTGACTTTGATGGACAAATTATGAGGAGCTCAGGGTGACTCTGATGGAGAGAATGTGAGGAGATTTGTGTGACAGAATGAGTGTGAGGGACACAGGGTGATGGTGAGTGTGGGGGAGACCGGGTGACGATGACGGAGTGATTGTGTGTGGGTCAGGTCGACCGTGATGGAGTGAGTGTGAGGGGTCCAGATGACAGAGATGGAGTGAGTGAGAGGGAGTCAGCGTGATGGGGCGAATGTATGACGGGTTAGTGGTGACAGTGACAGAGTGAGTGCGAGGGGTTCACGGTGACAGTGATGGAGAGAGGGTGAAAGGGTCAGGGTGACAGTGATTTAAAGAGTGTGAGGTTGTCAGACTGATGGTGACGGAATGAGTGTGGGGGCGAGGGTGACAGAGTCAGTGAGTGGGCTTCAACCTCACACTGATGAACTAAGTGTGAGCGTACCTGGGTGATGGTGATAGAGTGAGAGTGATGCTGCCAGTTGTGGCGGTGAAAGTGAGTCTGTGAGGGGAGGTCAGAGAAATTATGACGGAGTTAATGTAAGGGGGCCAGGGGCAGAGCGATGGATTGAGGAGTGTAAGGGGGTCATGGTGACGTTTAGGGAGTGAGACTGCGGGAGTTCAGGGTGTTGGTTAGGATTGAATGTGAGGAAATCACGATGTTTTTGACGGAGTGAGCGTGAATGGGTCAGAGTGACAGTGAGGCAGTGAGTATGTGGGAGTGAGCATAACAGTGACAGAGGGAGTGTAAGGAGTGAGGGTGTTGGTTTGGATTGAGTGTGCGGAAGTCAGGATGACAGTGATGGAATGAGTGTGAGTGGGTCACAGTGACGGTCAGGTTTGAGTGTTCGGATAACAGGGAGACAGTAGGTATGAATGTTAGACGGTCACGGAGACAGTAGGGCAGTGAGTGCAAGGGTATCAGGTTAAAATGTGGGAGTGAGTGTGAGTACATCAGGTTGATAGAGTAGGAATGAGCGAGAGTGCGCCAGTTGGAAAGTGATGGAGTGAGTGTGAACGGGTCGAGGTGATGAGGATGGAGTAAATGTGAGGCCATCAGGCTGAGAGTGACTGGGTGGACATGAGGATTACGGAGTACGGAGTGAATGTGAGGGTGTCAGCGTGATAGGGACAGAGTGAGTGTGAGTGGGTCAGAGTGACGGTCAGAATTGGGTGTGAGGGTTAAAAGGAGACAGTATGGTGCGAGTGTTATGCGGTCAGGGAGAGAGCGGTGAAGAGAGTATGAGGGGATCAGGATAACAGTATAGGAATGAGTGTGCTTATATCAGGTTCATAACGTAGGAGGGAGTGTGAGTGTGTCAGGTTGATAGTGATGGAGAGAGTGTGAGGGTGTAAAGGTAATGATGACGGAGTGAATATGAGGGTGTCAGGGTGAGATTTAATGAGTGTGAGTGGGTCAGGGTGACGGTGACAGAGTCAGTGTGAGTTTGATGGAGTGAGTGTGAGGTGTGTCCGTGAGTTGGCAACGGAGTGAGTGTAAAGAGGACAGGGTATTGGTGACAGAGCTAGAGTCAGGGATTAGGGTGACAGTGAGTAAGTGTGTGTGAGGACGTCAGGGTGTTAGTGATAGTGTGAAAGTGATGGCGTTAGGTTGCTGGTGAGGGAGTGATTGTGATGTTGTCAAGACGACAGTAACAGAGTGACTGTGAGGGGGTTAGGGTGAGGGTAATGGAGTGTGAGGTTTTCAGGTTGAAGCTTATGGAGAGAGGGTGATGGTGTCAGGGTGACAGTGACAGAGTGATTGTGAGGGCAACATGGTGACAGTGACGGAGTGAACATGACGGGGACAGGGTGATAGTGATCAGGTGATTGTAATGTGGACAGGGTAACAGTGACGCAATGAATGTAAGTTGGTCATTGTGACGTTGAGGGAGATAGTGCGAGAAGATCAGGGCGATGATGACAGAGTAAGTGTGAGGTGGACAGCGTGACAGTGACAAAGTGAGTGTAAGCTGGACAGGGTGGCAGTGATTGAGTGAGTGTGATGGGGTCAGAGTGACAGTGATGGATTGAGTGTGAGGAGGTCAGTGTGAAGGTGACAGAGTGAGTGTGATGGGGTCATAGTGACAGTAACAGAATGAGCTTGAGGTGGACAGGGTGACGGTGATGGAGTGAGTGTGAGAGGGTTCAGAGCGATGGTGATGGAGAGAATGTGAGCAGGTCTGTGTGATGATGATGGAGAGAAAGTGAGGGTGTCAATGTGACAGTAAGGAATGAGTGCGTGTGTGTCAGGGGAGGGTGTAGGAGTAAGTTTGAGATGGTTTGGGTGACGTTGATGGAATGCTTGTGAGATGACAGTTTGACTGAGAATGAATGATTGTGAGGTGGTCAGGGTGGCTGTTATATAGTGAGTCTGACGAATGAGAGTGACGTTGATGGCGTGAGTGTGAGGGTGTCAGGGTGACAGTAGGGGGGTTAGTATAAGTGAATCAGTGTGACAGTTGCGGAGTGAATGAGGGGATTCGGCTGATGCTATAGAAGCGTGTGTGAGAGTTTCAGCATGATGGTGGGGAGTAAGAGTGAAAGAGCCATGTTGACTTTGATGGAATACTTGTGAGTGAGTCAGTGTGACTGTGATAGAGTGAGTGTGAGGGGATTGGGGTGACAGAGTTTGTGTAAGGGACTGAGGATGATTTTAAATGTGACGGGGTCTGGGTGACAATGATGGAGTGATTGTATGGGGTCAGGCAGAAGGTGATAGAGAGAGTGTAAGGGAGTCAGCGTGATGGGGCCACTGTATGAGGGGTTAATGGTGACAGTGATGGATGAGTGCAAGTAAGTCAGTGTGAAATTAATGTAGAGATTGCCAGAGTGTCCGTGTGACAGAGATGGAGTGAGTGTGAGGGAGTCAGCGTGATGGCGCGAGTGTATGAGGAGGTAATAGTGACAGGGAGAGAGTAAGTGTAAGGGAGACAGGGTGGCACGGACAGAGTGAGTGCGAGGGGTTCAAGGTGACAGTGAGGCAGAGAGTGTCAGGGGGTCATGGTGACAGTGATGGAGAGAGGGTGAGGTGGTCAGGGTGACAGTGACTTCGTGAGTGTGAGGTGGTCCGACTGTTAGTGACGGACTGACTGTGAGGGGGCGACGGTGACAGAGTCAGTGTGTGGGGTTCAAACTCACGGTGTTGGAGGAAGCGTGAGCGCATCTGGGTGATGGTGACAGAGTAAGTGTGATGCTGTCAGCGTGACGGTGAAAGAGAGACTGCGAGGGAAGGTCAGGGTGATAGTGACAGAGTGAGTGTAAGGAGGCCAGGGTGAGAGAGATGGTGTGAATGTAAGGATGTCATTGTGACCGTGAGGGAATGCATGTGTGGGAGTCAGCGGAACGGTGATGGCGTGAGTGTAAGTGTCGGGGGTGATGAGGGTGTCAGTTAGGATTGAGTGTGAGGAAATTCAGGGTGCTAGTGAAAGAGTGAGCATGAGTGGTTCAGAGTGATGGTCAGGATGGAGTTTTAGGGTTGCAGGGAGACAGTAACATGTGAAAGTTATACAGTCTAGTAGATAGTGGGGGAGTGAGTGGGAGAGTTTGAGGACAAACGCTAAAGAGTGAATGTGAGTATATCAAGTTGATAGTGTAGGAATGAGTGTGAGGGTGTCAAGGTGATGATGACGGAGAGAATGTGGGGGTGTCAGAGTGAGAGTCACTGGGTGAGCATGGTTCTGGTCACGTTGAGGAGGACGCAGTGAGAGTGAAGAAGTGATGGTGACAGTGAAGGAGTGACAATGAGGGGGCAGGGTGGGGGTGACGGAGTGAGTGTGAAGAGGACACGGTGGTGGTGATGGAGCTACTGTCAGGGGTTAAGTTGACAGTGAATCAGTGAGAGTGTGTCACTGTTTTGGCGACCGTGTGAAAGTGAGGACGTTTTGTTGATGGTGAGGGACTGAGCATGAGGATGTCAGGGTAACAGTGACAGAGTGAATATGAGGGGGTCAGGGTGAGGGTGAGAGGGTAAGTGGTTGTGTTCGGGAATAAAGCGATGGAGTGAATGTGAGGGGGTCAAGGTGAGGGCGACAGAGTGAGTGTTTGTGGTGAGGGATACAGTGATGGAGTGAATGTCGGGGGGCAGTGTGACGGTAACAGAGTGCATGTGAAAGGGTAATGTTAAAGCAGATGGAGAGGGGATGATAGTGTCAGGGTGACAATAATAGAGTGAGTGTGAGGTGAACATGGATGACAGTGACAGAGTAAGCATGGGAGGGACAGGGTGATGTTGAAGGAGTATATGCGAGTGGGTCAGTGTGACGTTAATGGAGTTCGTGAGAGAGGATCAGGGTGACGATGATGGAGTGAGTGTGAGGTGGAACATGTGAAAGTGATGGAGTGAGTGTGAGCTAGATCGGGTGACAGTGATGGAGTCAGTGTGATGGGATCAGGGTAATAGTGATGGAGTGAGTGTGATTTGGACTTGGTGACAAAGACAGATTAAGTGTTAAGGGGACAATGGGGACAGTTATGGAGAGAGCTTGAAGCGGACAGGGTGACAACAACTGGTATCGAGAAGAAAGCAGGAGCTTGTTTAACATCTATTATCAGTAATACTACCTCCTTGAAACATGACACCAAAGATACACTGCTGAGACTTTGTCCCAACAGCACTGTGGATTATCAAGTCCATTTGGACTGGAACTTCTCAACGGCAAATAACAATGGTCTTATTCCATTAAAATCTCAAAGGATTTCAAAAGAAAACTCAATTTTCTCATAATCATTGAACAATGCAGACATATTTAATGTTCTGATGAGCTTATCACTATCTCTGCAATTGTGTGATTTCAGAAACCTTTTCGTGCATTGGTTGAAATTAAAGACGAACTGACAGCTCAGGTCACAAATAATACAACATAACAGAACACTTAAGAAGCTGCTGACTACAGTCTTAAAATATCAGGACATATTAGCCTACAGATCTAAAGTAAAGAGGATTAATGACGTTTGTTTGTTTCTGGCTGGAATACAATTGTTGGAGTGAAGGGATTATTTACATGCTGTATGCCATTAGGTTTTGAAAACATAAAATGTAGTCTCATTATTTGTATCACTGTGCGCGTCACATGGTGAGGAATACCATCTCCAAGGTTACACAGCACCCTAACCTGAATCTATACCATTGCCCTGTCACTGTCTATTGTTCAGAATCTTGCGCCTCTCTTTGAAATATATTCGTTCGTGTCCCTGCACCACGAGGAAAGTTGCGGTTCACCACCATATTCTGAATGGAAATTAGACACAGGCATAAATACTGGCCTTGCTCACGGAATTTACTTCACAAGAATAACTGAATGGAATTTGCATTCTAAAGATATCCATTCGACACCATCTGATTTCTAACGCAGTTGTAATGAGGCTTTCAGTTTGTATTAAGTCTCTGATCTTTCTGTAAAACTATGTAAAACTATGTAAAGCACTTCCGGAAGTGCTTTCCTAGTGAAATGTAAACATCGCCGTTAAACGTTGTGCTCAAAATTCAGCAAGGGAGATTCTTTGTGGACATGAGAATGCTTTCCTTATTTTTCAGTACCTACGGACAACAAAAAACTAGGTAAAAATATCACAAGAACGGTCTTGGGCATCCTGAACAAACTCTGCCATGCGGGAAGATCATGGATGATCGGATTGTGGCCTCAAAGTCACATTCCAGGTAGAATTGTGGAAAAGACTGTGGGTTTGTACAAAACGTACATCAGGAGTCTGTTCTGTGGATTGGCAGTGATCTGCTCGGACGAGGAGACACGCCACTCTCAAGCATCCCAAATGTCCACCTTTTTGGAACACCATGCGTACCCCCCATTTCATTCATTCTCCATTCCTCCGCTCGAAACAACGTCGTCAAAAATGCAATGACGACGAGTCCCCCTTGTCCTCACTTGCCACACAGTCTGGGTCCGCATCCAATGCATCATCCTAAAACACTTCCGCCGCCTCCAACTAGAACGACCACAAAAACATCATCCCATCCCAACCGCCCTCCACCTTCTGCAAGGACCGTTCCTTCAGATAACTCTTGGTTTCCGACACTCTTCCCACTAAACGCCCTGAACCATCATGTACCTCGCCCAGCAGAAGAAGACAATGTAACACCTGCTAGTACACCACTCCCTCACACCATAAAAGGCACCAAACAGTCCTTCCACGTGAGACAGAGCTTCCCCATTCTACATCCAAACTAAGAAAAAGTGAGGACTGCAAATGATGGAGATCAGAGTCGAGAGTGTGGTGCTGGAAAGCACAGCAGGTCAGGAAGTATTCGCAGAGCATCAGAATTGAGAAGTTGGGCATGTGCCCTTCATCAGGAATTATTCCAGACGAAGGATGCATTCCAAAAACGTCATTTCCCCTGCGCCTTGAACCACCTTGAACTGCTGCACTTTTCAAGCTTAATACTCACGACTCTCCTCCAATCTACTTTACTGCATCAGATGGTCACGATATGGTCATATCTACATCGGGGAGACCAGATTTTAACATATGGAATGTTTCACGAAGCATGCCAGCCGATCCCAAAGGGGAGGACCTGACATCCCAGTCACCATCCATTTCAATTCGCCCAACCACTTCCTTTCCGACATAACTATCCTTGACCTCCTCCATTGCCAAAACGAGGCACAGCGTAAATTGGAGGAACAACACCTCAGCTTTCGCTCGAGTAGCCGACAGCCCAGACGACTCTACATTGAGGTCTCCAATATAAAAAAAATCCCTTCAAATCCTGAGACTATCTTCCCAGCTCGTCGCCTTCTTCGACTCCTCCCTGCCACCGTCTGAATTCATTCCTCCCCTTGACCAACGAAATCAAACACTCGAACCTTCTTCACCGACACCCACTGCACCACCCTACCGCCCCCTCCCGCTTTATCTGCAGCTCCCCCTGCCACCCCACCCCCCAAGTCCTGAAGAAGAATCCAAACTGACGTCTGGGTAAAACTGTTGCTTGGGCCTGCCAACTGAATTTATTTTGAAACCTTGTGTCAATTTGGGCACTTGCTGACTGTTTACGCACAGACATTTTTTTTTTCTGTTTCATACACTGAAATGAAGTTTACTTCTTCACATGACGTCACAAAGCTTTGCCTGATTTTAAAAATTTACAACTTTGACACACCGATTTCATGACAATTGACTTAAGTCCACTACATATTGCCCCTTGCCTACATTTTCAATGTTTATGTTCTTCCATAATACAGTCAGAATGTTTTGCCTAAAATGCTGCCACATTCCAATGGAATTGACAATGCAATATTTTTAAACCTTTTTCAAACCCATTACCCAGTTTACAAACTGCAGTTTCAGAAATTGATGTTTAAATTGTAAACGCATGCTCAACACACTTTCATTTCGATCGAACTGACCAGTTTCCATTTTATTATGAACTGAACACGTAAATTAATGATTGGATATCTCAACATAATATTTGATTTCGATTACATCAGGCAATGAAACATCACGAATTGGGACTGGGAACAGGCCATCTGGTTTCCAGGCCTGCTCTGAGGGCCAACAGGACTTGATTGTGATCTTATCGCCGCATGCTTGCCTTATTTCCAATACACCGAGCAGACAAGAGCCTCCATTCACCAAAACCATTGGGTCCCACTACCCTTACCACCATGAATGTCTAAAAACCAAAAAAAAGGATGGAACAATATAGAAAGGTAGGAATAAAGAGTTGCAGTAAGCCATTCAGCCCTTGCTGTCAACTGCACCATTTAATGTGATCATGGCTAATTTAACCCGAAAGCCATTTACCCTGCTTTTCATCAGAAACAACCATATTTCTTTGTTTAATCTGTCATGTGATTTCTTTGTTTAATCTGTGACGTGATTCCGACTCCACGACACATTGGGAAGTGCATTCCAGAGACTTCTGGAGGGCACAGTGGCACAGTGATTAGCACTGTTGCCTCACACCGCCAGAGACCTGGGTTCAGTCCCTGCCTCAGGCGACTGACTGTGTGGACATTCTCCCTGTGTCGGCGTGGGTTTTCTCCGGGTACTCCGGTTTCCTCCCACAGTCCACAAATGTGCAGATTAGGTGAATTGGCCGAGCTAAATTGCCCGTAGTGCTAGATGTAGGGGTAAATGTAGGAGAATGGGGTCTGGGTGGGTTGTGCTTCGGCAGGTCAGTGTGGACTTGTTGGACCGAAGGGCCTGTTTCCACACTATAAGTAATCTAATCTATTCACTAACCTGTAAAACAATAGTTTCTCCACAAATCAGTTTTGAATATTCCTTCTCTCATTCGAGATCTATGACAACACGTTCGAGATGGTCCAAAAAGGGAATATCTTTCCAACGTTCAGCTTATTATTCTCCTGTTTAATTGCATACAAGTTAATCAGACGCACCCCTCCCCTGTCCCATTCTTATGAATTCCACCCAGAGGAACCCCATGCTATTCATCTTCTCTATGTACGACAGGCATTTGATGGCAGAAATAAACCTGGTGGCCTTCCTCTGATCTGCCGTCAGTGCCACAACATTCGTCTTTATGTAAGGAAAATTTTGACACGGAAAATTCCAGCTGACTCCCTTGCCTCAGCTGCTGGATCAGTGTTGCTGCAAGGAGACCGAATGGAGGAAGCTCTGAGAATGTGACAAACTGGAGATTGTATACGAGGTGGGTCATTTCAAAAGAACCACCAGGAGGGGCTCAGCAGCAGCGTTACTGATCGAAATGATCGGGTCCAAAAGGACACAGATGCTGGACTGGGTCTGTACCGGTGTGTGTGTGTGCGGGGGTGGGGGGGGGTGGAGAATGACTCAGTTCGAGAAACATACTTCAACTCATCACTACCAATCGACAGTATCCAAACACACTGATCGATTGCCATTTTATTAACAATGTCTACTGCACACATTATTTCCAGAGACAAAGTTCCACTATTACATTGCGAACAATGTCTCTTTGTGGCACTTTTACCATGCTAAATGAGACAGATTTTGATAGTTTTAGTAACTTTTTCACTGGTCTGTGTGAGGTGATTCGGGTCTTTAACAACAGCAGCAGAATTGTACCCTGGCACAAGATGCACTCTCACTGTCTATCATATGCTCCACTTTACCTGATCATCAAGCCAGAGGATAAACTTTCTTCAGCAGAGAACAGAGGAGCGCCTGGTAAGTGAAGCACCAGGTACGCCTCAAAATGAGGTGAAGTGACCAACCAGGACCACTTATTCACAAAGAGCCAAAGTTGAAAATGATCGACAGAGCTAACCAATGAATCAGACGTAATCTCTGCGTTGCTGTCACATGCAGTCAGTGTGAATGGTGGTGGCCAGTCAAAAAACTAATGAGAGGAGGAGGATCCACAGTTGTAAATTTGCTTAATAATGGCAGAGCCAACAATAGAATGGGCGAGACTGGGATATTCATGGCAATGTCCAGACAAAGTGATTTATTTTGGATGGCAGTCTTATCATACACCAATTCATTTTGTGTCGTATCTACAAACGGCTGAAGGAATTTGATCATGCAAAGGTTATCGGCACAGATAATATTCTAATCAAGCTTTTCCGGCTGGGCGACTGCACTAGCATCTACCTGACAATGTGGAAAACTGGGTTTGCCCTGTGCACAGAAAATCAATGACTGCCCAATTGCTCTAATCATTACAATTAACAAAGTGATGAATGATGCCATCTACAGTGGTATCAAGCATCACTTAGAACATGGAACATAGAACAATACAGCACAGAACAGGCCCTTCGGCCCACGATGTTGTGCCGAACTTCTAACCGAGATTAAGCACCCATCCATGTACCTATCCAAATGCCGCTTAAAGGTCGCCAATGATTCTGACTCTACCACTCCCACGGGCAGCGCATTCCATGCCCCCACCACTCTCTGGGTAAAGAACCCACCCCTGACATCTCCCCTATACCTTCCACCCTTCACCTTAAATTTATGTCCCCTTGTAACACTCTGTTGTACCCGGGGAAAAAGTTTCTGACTGTCTACTCTATCTATTCCCCTGATCATCTTATAAACCTCTATCAAGTCACCCCTCATCCTTCGCCGTTCCAATGAGAAAAGGCCGAGAACTCTCAACCTATCCTCGTACGACCTACTCTCCATTCCAGGCAACATCCTGGTAAATCTTCTCTGCACCCTCTCCAAAGCTTGCACATCTTTCCTCAAGTGAGGCGACCAGAACTGCACACAGTACTCCAACTGTGGCCTAAACCAAAGTCCTGTACAGCTGCAACATCACTTCACGACTCTTGAATTCAATCCCTCTGCTAATGAACGATAATACTCCATAGGCCTTCTTACAAACTCTATCCACCTGAGTGTCAACCTTCAAAGATCTATGTACATAGACTCCAAGATCCCTCTGTTCCTCCACCTGACTAAGAACCCTACCATTAACCCTGTATTCCGCATTCTTATTTGTTCTTCCAAAATGGACAACCTCAGACTTGGCAGGGTTGAACTCCATCTGCCACTCCTCAGCCCAGCTCTGCATCATATCTAAGTCCCTCTGCAGCCGACAACAGCCCTCCTCACTGTCCACAACTCCACCTATCTTCGTATCATCTGCAAATTTACTGACCCACCCTTCGACTCCCTCATCTAAGTCATTAATAAAAATTACAAACAGCAGAGGACCCAGAACTGATCCCTGCGGAACTCCACTAGTAACTGGGCTCCAGGCTGAATATTTACCATCTACCACCACTCTCTGCCTTCGACCGGTTAGCCAGTTTTCTATCCAATTGGCCAAATTTCCCTCTATCCCATGCCTCCTGACTTTCCGCATAAGCCTACCATGGGGAACCTTATCAAATGCCTTTCTAAAATCCATGTACACTACATCCACTGCTCTACCCTCATCCACATGCTTGGTCACCTCCTCGAAGAATTCAATAAGACTTGTAAGGCAAGACCTACCCTTCACAAATCCGTGCTGGCTGTCCCTAATCAAGCAGTGTCTTACCAGATACTCGTCAATCCTATCCCTCAGTACCCTTTCCATTACTTTGCCTACCACAGAAGTAAGACTAACTGGCCTGTAATTCCCGGGGTTATCCCTATTCCCTTTTTTGAACAGGGGCACAACATTCGCTACTCTCCAGTCCCCTGGTACCACCCCCGTTGCCAGTGAAGACGAGAAGATCATTGCCAACGGTACTGCAATTTCCTCTCTTGCTTCCCACATAATCCTCGGATATATCCCGTCAGGCCCGGGGGACTTGTCTATCCTCAAGTTGTTCAAAATGTCCAACACATCTTCCTTCCTAACAGGTATCTCTTCTAGCTTATCAGTCTGTTTCACACTCTCCTCTTCAACAATATGGTCACTCTCGTTCGTAAATACTGAAGAGAAGTACTTGTTCAAGACCTCTCCTATCTCTTCCGACTCAATACACAGTCTCCCACTACTGTCCTTGATCGGACCTACCCTCGTTCTCGTCATTCTCAGGTTTCTCACATACGCATAGAATGCCTTGGGGTTATCCTTGATCCTATCCGCCAAGGATTTTTCATGCCCTCTCTTAGCTTCTTCGACAACAAACTGTTCACTGAAGCTCAGTTGGTGCTTGCCAGATACAGTCGTCCCTTGACGTCATTGAAACCTTTGTTTAAAGGTAGACAACAAGAAAACACACAGCTTAACTCTATAAGCTCGGCGAGAGTGACAGCGCTTAGCATTATCACATCTGCATTTGATCAAGTGTGGAATCAAGGATTCATGGCAAATCTGGAGCAAATGAGGATCAGGGAATCCTCTGCCCCGTTTGAAGTCAGGCCTGGTACAAAGAATATGATTGGGGTTGGTTGAAAGCAGCCATATCAGCTCCACAACAGGTTTGCAGCAGTTCCCTGGTGGCGGGGGTAGTTATCCCGGATAAACCTGTAGGTCAGATCGGGATGATCAGGTTGTTCCCTCGTTTAACGGAGATGACTGTTATGATACAGTCATCATGCCTCAAGTAAGGCTGAGGGTGAATGTGACAATCCATTATACTCACTTTCGACAGTGCAAAATTAAACCCAGACTGTTGGTATTAGTCTGAATTACAGATTAACCGTTCCACCAAATGAGATAACCAAGTCCACATTCAGTTCCTTCTGGTAGATATTTTCATATCAATTTGTTAACATTTATTGTAACACACCACTGTAACAGGTGGAACTTGAAGAAGATTTCCGAGCTCAGAGGGAAAGATATAATCTGTGAGTTAGAAACGTGTTCTCGGTCCAAGGATCAATAATTCTCAGTTGCCTCTTAGTTGAACATCCCTCTGTCGTAAAGGCACAATTGGGGACGTTTGCCAATGACTAGACCGTTTTCAACACCATTTGCGATTACTCAGATCTGCAAACTATAATGGCGTGAGCTTAAAAGTGGCAAGTAGCATTTACATTACACACATGCTTGAAAAGGATCAACTCTACCAATACAGAATTAAAATATCATGCTCTAACATCCAATGCCACTGTCAGCACTTAACTCGCAACTACCAATGTCCTGATAATTAATATTAACTCGAACAGGAGAGGCCAGATAAATTCATTACCCATCCTCTGAAGAGCCTCTGCCCGAAATGTCAACTCTGCTCTGCCTCAAAGGCTGTCTAACCTGCTGTGTTTTGCTAGAAACACACATTTCGGCTCATATAAATTCATGGCATTCAAGAATTTGTCATAGGCTCGGAAGTTTGCAGAAGTAACTTACTTCATGATTTCCGAAAGCCTACCCACCCTCTATAAGACGCAACTTGAATGTTTTTGCGATGACATATCGCGGAGAAAGTGAGGACTGCAGATGCTGGAGATTGGAATCGAGCGTGTGGTGCTGGAAAAGCACAGCAAGTCAGGAAACATCCGAGGAGCAGGAGAATCGACGTTTCGTGCATAAGCCATTCATAATTATTCCTGCTGAAAAGCTTGTGCCCAAAAGGTCAAATTCCCTGTTCCTCGGACGCTGCATGACCTACTGTGCTTTTCCAGCATCAATGCCATCCATTTCTCTGGTTTCACCCCTCATACACAGACTCTCAGGAGCAGCAATGCCTGCCATCTGCATGGTGCTCTTCAGAAATCTGCCAAAACTCCTTGCAAAAATGTTGCCTCTGGAATCACGTACAGGAAAACGGACAAGAGCAGCAGATGTATGAGACCACCATTATGTTCACATTCCGTTCCAAGCCACACGCAATCTTGATTTGTAAATGCATTATGCTCCGTCAGAGTCACTGTTTCAGGTACCCTCCCTAATGGTATTGTAAGTCTATGTACATCACTGAATGGAGCGGTTCAATGTGGCAGCTCATCTCCACATTCTCATGGACAGCAAGGGATGGGAAATAAATACTGGCCCAATCACATTCCAGGAATAAATTAGAATGAAAAAGATTGTCCAAACATGCCCATTGCTGGACACGGAGTTTGTTTATTTTTTGAGCGCAGGCTGGTTGAGTCCAGACAAAACACTCTTTGTTGTGAACAGCTGGACGGATTTGCTGTTTGAAACAAGCAGTCAGTCTTTCAGTGGTATCTACTATATACTTAGCAACACACAAACAGTGCCATTTCGTAAACACATTACTGAACTGTAGGATAGACAGAAACAATTGAAAATGTACTCATATCCGAATGTAGAATGTTTAGATACACAGTGATATTGTTGCCATGAAAAGTATTGCTGTGAATATTCGCGCATACTATTAGTACAAATTAAAAAGGCTTGTGTACTTAGAAAATCCTGGGACTTCTTAGTAACTTGTTCTTAGGTACGGTAATGAAAGTCGTCATTACATAGCCCCTTACTGTGATTTGGTTAAAGTTGTCAGCATGTTGTCTTAAAGGTAAACTGAATACATGGGCGGATTATGTGCTTATTGAGCAATCGAAAATTGCCTATTAACAAAGCATATAGTATTTTCTGTTAAAAATGTGTTAGTTGTTGATGTTCAGTGTAATGCTGCGAACAGGTACATAGAAATGTCTCTCCCAAATCTTACACAAGGACATTGGGCTGGGATCAGAATGGCCATCAATGCAGCTGCATCATTCTTTTTGGGTACTGAAGTTGTTGAGCTGACAGACACGGAACATGGTTTATGAGGGTTACGATGTCAGGTGCTATGTGCTGCAGGGGTCTTTCATCTTTATGATACCTTCATTCAGAATCGGGTCCAAGGTGCAGAGTTACGCAGTTTTGGTGGTACACCAGAAGAGGTCAAATTGCAAGATATGCTTGTTTTCAGGCCATTCATACAAATGTTGAAATGTGTTTTCCAGCACAAAGTCCTGTACTTGTGCATTGGCCAGCTTGGGCCAGACATTTCCCTGTTGTTCCGGTATGTATCTAACTGTCAGTTGTAAGGAATTGTGTGAGTAACTGACCAGCTCCAGTTTCGAAGCTCTCTGGACAGACGTTAGAGATGGTGTTTTGGAGGTAGTGGTGATGCCCATTTGCTCCGTGTCCGAAGTCAGGCATTTTTTTTCAAAGTTATTTTCCACAACCTTGCTGACTAGAAGATGGTGTGTTCACTGACCTGAACATGAATCAGCCGTTTTATACAGTTACTGATTTGTGTAATAGTTAGTTTTATAATCTGGTAATTTACTTATTGTTCACGGCATTAAGTATTAACTGAAATACAATAATGGTTGGTCTATTTTGAAATATGTAAGAAAGAATGTCATATTAACTCTTAATTGTACAAGATGTAAAGTTGACCTGCTATTCATTTTCCACAAACATATCAAGCAACAGTCCGGCATTGCAAGACAGGATTCAGTAAACAGGACTTTATCCTCAGCAAGATTATCATCCGCTCTGGTCAGTTCTTTCCTGCCGAGAGGACAGAGCCAGACACATGGGTAGGGGGGTGCAGCTTCTTCATATGTATTCAATATAGAGCTTTGCATTGATGCTTGGGTCTTGGCCTGGGGGCAAGTTACATTGATAAGCGACAGGTGAATACAGAAGGTTGGTGATTGTGATTGGTTGATGATGAGGATGGCGGAGATAAGGAGGAACCAAAATGGGCAGGTGGGACAGGTCTAGAAGGCGGTGCTGAGTTAGAAGGTTGGATTTGGGATGAGATGGGGTCGGGAAGATTTGGAAACTAGTGAAGTCGACATTAATGCCGTGTGCTTGGAGGTTCTCAATGTTGAAGATGAAGTGGTTTTCCTCCAGTCGGCGCGGAGCCTAGATTTGGCGGTGGAGGAGTCACATAACTTGCATGAAACAACGCCAAAGATATAGTTCCCTGCCCACCCCATCTGAATTCCACAGAGACCATTCCCTTTGGTACTCCCTCGTTAAGCCCACGCCGTGCACCAGCACAATTTCCATACCTGGGACCTTCCCTTGCCACCACAAGTGTTGTAAAACCTCTGCCTAAACCTCCCCCCCGCTTCCGTCCATGGTTGCAAAGGTCCTTTTGACACCTGGCAGAGATTGTCAAACACATCTATACACTTATTCTACAGTGCCCTTCGTTTTCGATGTGGTCTCCTTTATAGGAGGGAGACAGAACGCCAACTAATGGTGCGTTTCAGGGAACACCAGCACCAAACAGCCCCACAGCACTGTGGCCGACCACGTCAACATCCCATCCTACGCTGCCAATGGGCTTCTCCGCTGTCAAATCCTAGCCAACAATGCCAGAAGGAAGAGCGCGTCATCTCCTGCCTTGGACACTGCAATCACACAGCATCAACGTTGAAATCACTAGATTAAAAATCTCCCCTCCCCTACCTCATCCCAGCTCCAACCCTCCAACTCGACAGAATCCTCTTGACCTGTCCCAACAGTATATAATTTTCCAACCAATCCACTCCAACTCGCCATTGCCCTATCACACTCGCGTCCACATCTGCATCCAACTATTGCCTTCCGATCTACCTTTCTTCTGGATCCATAACCACCCCCCTGTATATATCGCAGCACCATTCCCCCTGAACATTTCTGATGAAGGGCTCATGCGTGAAACGTCGACTCTCCTGCTCCTCAGATGCTTGCAGATCGGCTGTACTTTTCCAGCAACACACTGTTTGAATGCTGTTGTCTATCACAGGAAATCCTCTTCTCTACACTATTGACAGCCAGTGCTTCTCTCCATGCAAAACAAACTGATTGTTATTCTCCATTTTATTGCCAGGAACTGATGCTCCCAACAATATTCTCAGAGACGGCTGCCCACTCCAACAGACGGAAGAACTGCTGTTCTCCTCAATATAAACATAACTGCTGTTTTCTACGATATACACAAAGACTGATTTTCACTGCATGATGCGCATGGACATCTGTTCTTCTCAATGTACAAATAGACTGCTTTTCTCGACCAAATACGCTGGTACTGACGTTCGCTCTATATACACAGGGGCTGTTTTTATCTGTATTTTACATAGATTTTGCTGCCCTTTGTTATATGCACAGTAACTGTGTTTTGTGCAGTGTCATGGGAACCTCTGTTCTCTGACATGTGCACAAGGAGAGCTGTTGTATTTAACAGAACAGAGAAGCTGCAATATGCACGGCCGCTGCTATGCTTTTTAACGTAGACTCGGACTGCCATCATTTGTAATATACACAGCGATTGCTTTTCATTTTCACATACACAGAAACTGTTCTTCAGTATAGTATTCACAGCCATGGCTCTTCTCGATAGTATACACTGTTCACTACAATATGCAGAGTAACTGCTCGGAACTGCAGACTCGTGAAACCCATCTGAATCCAATCTAACTTCCACGAACCCATTTTCTTCAAATTTAAATCTCCTTACTACTCGCTGAATAAAGGATCTACCTCCAGCATCTGTCCTCTGTCAATCCCCCGTCAATTTAAAACCATTTATCATCGTGCCAACCATTGTCATCCAAGGTAAAATGGCTTTTATTGGCCACTCTATCTAACTCTCTTATCATTTTATACATACAGTTACCTCTCAAACTTCTGTTTAACAAAAACAGCCTCATTCCCTCAGCCTTCCCTCACATGACATTCCCTGCATACCAGGCAACATCCTTGTTAATGTACTCTGCACCCATCCTATTGCTTCCAAGAACTGTACGATCTACCCCAAATGCAGATATACCAGATATTTCTCCAGCTGCAACATGGCGTCATGGCACCGAACCTCATTCTATCTATCAACGAAAGCTAACACAATGTACGCATTGATAACAAATCTATCGAATTGGGTGGCAACTTTCAGGAATCTATGTACATGGTTCCGAGATCTCTCTGCTCATCCATACTACCAAGAATCTTACCATTATCCCAGCACTCTGTATTCCTGTTATGCATTCCAAAGTGAATCGCCTCGCAGTTGTCTGCATTTAACTCTCTTTCCACCTCTCAGCCAAGCTCTGCGGCTTATCTATGTGCGTCTGTGATGTGAAACATCCTTTGGAACTATGCACAACTCCACTTACTTTAGTGATATCTGCAGGTTTACTAACACATCTTCACCGCACAAATCCAGGTCATTTATATAAAATGATAAACAGCAGTGTCCCTAAAACAGATCCTTGAAGTACACCACGAGTAATTGAACTCCAGTATGAACGTTTCCCATCAAACACCATCCTCTTTCTTCTTCCTGGTAGTCAATTTCTGATCCAAACCTCTAAATCACCCTTAATGCCATGCCTCTGTAATTTATACAATAGCCTAACGTGGGGGACACTTTACTAAATTATTATGCGTCGCATCAACCACTTTGTCCTCCTCCACCTGTTTGGTCACGTCTTCAAATAATGCAGTTACGTTTGTGAGGCACGTCCTAACCCTCACAAAACAGTGTTGACTATCCATAATCAAAATATTCCTTTATAGATGATAATAGATCCTATCACTGATAATCCTTACCATTACTTTACCACATCTGCGAGACGCTCAGGGGTCCATAATTATCAGGATTGTCTTTAATCTCCTTCATGAACAAGGAGACAATACTTGCCCTCTGCTCGTTTTCTGGCAGTATTCCTGTTGACAATGACAACATAAGGATCAAAGCCAAAAGCTCTGGAATCTCCTCCCTCGCTTCCCAGTGAATCCTAGTAGAAATCCCGTCCGTACCTGGGGACTTTGTTAGTTTCACATCTTCCAAATTTGCTAACACGTCCCCCGTGTAATCTTCAATCCCATCTGGTCTAAGAGCCTGCATCACAGTATTCCACTCAACCGCATTGTCTTTTGTCTCTGTTAGCACTGATGAAAAATATGTATCTCCTATCTCTTTGGACTCCTCACCCAACCTCCCACTACTGTCCTTGATAGGCCCTAATGTTCTGTAAGTCATTTTAAAAAATATTCCTGACATGTCTGTCGAATGTTTTAGGATTCCCTTGATGCGATCTGCCAAAGATTTCCCATGTCCCCTCCTGGCTATTCATAGGTCTCTTTTAGGTCCTTCCTTACAAACTTGTGTCTCTTAACCGCCCTAACTGAGCATTCATGCCTCATCCTTACATCAGCTTCCTCTTCCTCTTGACAAGAGACACAACTTCTCTACTCAACCGTGGTTTCGTCGCCAGGCCATTTCTTCCCTGACTGACAGGTACATACTTATCAAGGACACGCATTAGCTGTTCCTTGAACATTCTCCACATTTCAGTTATGCCCAACCCCTGCACCTTCCTTCCGCACCCTATGCATCACAACTCTTGCCTAGTTGCCTCATAATTGCGTTTCCCCAGCAGTACCTCTTGCCCTGCAGCATATACCCACCTCTTTCCATCGCTAAATTAAACAACCAAATTCTGGTAGCTATCACCAAAGTGCTCACTTACCATAAAGTTAACATCTGGTTACGCAGTACCTAATTCAATATGACTTCGCCTCTTGTTGGCCTATCCATATCCTGTGTCAGCTGGCCCTCCTGCTCATATTGTATATAAAAGGACCAAAGTAAACGACTCAAACCATAGCGTATCCAGTCAACATTTGCAAAGTTAACGGCGCCCATTACTATTAGGAGGAGAAAGAGAGGACTGCAGATGCTGGAGATCAGAGCTGAAAATGTGTTGCTGGAAAAGCGCAGCAGGTCAGGCAGCATCCAAGGAGCAGGAGAATCGACGTTTCGGGCATCAGCCCTTCTTCAGGAATGAGGAAAGTGTGTCCAGCAGGCTAAGATAAAAGTTAGGGAGGAGGGACTTGGGGGAGGGGCTTTGGGAATGCGATAGGTGGAGGGAGGTCAAGGTGAGGGTGATAGGCTGAGCTGTAGGTTTGAAATCCAAACGTTTCATTACCTGGCTAGGTAATATCATCAGTGGCGACCTCCAAGTGAAACGAAGCTGTTGTCTCCTGCTTTCTATTTATATCTTTCTCCTGGATGGGATTCCTGGGGTTTGTGATGATGTCATTTCCTGTTCGTTTTCCGAGGGGTTGATAGATGACATCTAGATCTATGTGTTTGTCGATGGCGTTGTGGTTGGATGCCAGGCCTCTAGGAATTCTCTGGCATGTCGTTGCATAACCAATCCCAGGATCTCACCCCTCCTCCCTCCTCCAGGCGCCTTCTCTCTCCCGTTCTACTCTCTATCCACCACCCCGTGTTCCTCCTCCTCCTGCTCACTTTCTCTCCAGCCAGACCTCTCTCTCTTCCACTCTCTCTACACCCCTTCCTATTTCTCCCTCTCTGTCTCTCCCAATCATACCTCTCACTCTCTCCTTCTCTCTCTCCCCTATCTTTGTCCCTCTCTCTCAATCACCCTCCTCCTCTTTCTTCCTTCCCATCTCCATTCCCCTCTCTCTAGATGCCATCCCCTGCATCTCTGTCTTCTCCTCCAACAGTATCACTCTTGTCACCCTCTCTGCCTTCACTTTCACGACCTACCCTCTCTCTCTCCATCTCTCCCTCGCTCCTCGCTCTCTCGGTTGCTTCACCGCTCTCTTTTTGCTTTTTCTCGCTCTCCCTTTCTCTCCAACGACTCTTGAATTCAATCCCTCTGCTAATGAACGATAATACACCATAGGCCTTCTTACAAACTCTATCCACCTGAGTGGCAACTTTCAAAGATCTATGTACATAGACCCCAAGATCACTCTGTTCCTCCACCTGACTAAGAACCCTACCATTAACCCTGTATTCCGCATTCTTATTTGTTCTTCCAAAATGGACTACCTCACACTTGGCAGGGTTGAACTCCATCTGCCACTCCTCAGCCCAGCTCTGCATCATATCTACGTCACTTTGCAAACGACAAATGCCCTCCTCACTGTCCACAACTCCACCTATCTTCATATCATCTGCAAATTTACTGACCCACCATTCGACTCTCACATCCAAGTCATTAATAAAAATTACAAACAGCAGAGGACCCAGAACTGATCCCTGCGGATCTCCACTTGTAACTGGGCTCCAGTCTGAATATTTACCATCTACCACCACTGTCTGACTTCGACCGGTTATCCAGTTTTCTACCTAATTGGCCAAATTTCCCTCTATTCCATGCCTCCCGACTTTCCGCATAAGCCTACCATGGGGAACCTTATGAAATGCCTTACTAAAATCCATGTACATTACATCCACTGCTCTAACCTCATCCACATGCTTGGTCACCTCCTCGAAGAATTCAATAAGACTTGTAAGGCAGACCTACCCTGCACAAATCCGTGCTGGCTGTCCCTAATCAAGCAGTGTCTTTCCACATACTAGTAAATCCTATCCCTCAGTACCCTTTCCATTACTTTGCCGACCACAGAAGTAAGACTGACTGGCCTGTAATTCCCGGGGTTATCCCTATTCCCTTTTTTGAACAGGGGCACAACATTCGCTACTCCCCAGTCCCCTGGTACCACCCCCGTTGACAGTGAAGACGAGAAGATCATTGCCAACAGTACTGCAATTTCCTCTCTTGATTCCCACATTATCCTAGGATATATCCCGTCAGGCCCGGGGAACTTGTCTATCCTCAAGTTGTTCAAAATGTCCAACACATCTTCCTTCCTAACAGGTATCTCTTCTAGCTTAACAGTTTCACACTCTCCTCTTCAACAATACGGTCCCTCTCGTTCGTAAATACTGAAGAGAAGTACTTGTTCAAGACCTCTCCTATCTCTTCTGACTCAATACACAGTCTCCCACTACTGTCCTTGATCGTACCTAGCCTCGTTCTCGTCATTCTCAGGTTTCTCACATACGCATAAAATGCCTTGGGGTTATCCTTGATCCTATCCGCCAAGTATTTTTCATGCCCTCTCTTAGCTCTCCTAATCCCTTTCTTCAGGTCCTTTCTGGCTATCCTGTATCCCTCCACTGCTCTGTCTGAACCCTGTTTCCTCAACCTTATGTAAGCCTCCTTCTTCCTCTTTACTAGACATTCAACCTCCCTCGTCAACCAAGGCTCCCTCACACGACCATTTCTTTCCTGCCTGATAGGTACATACATATCAAGGACACGTCGTATCTGCTCCTTTAAAAAGTTCCACATTTCCACCACATCTTTGCCTGACAGCCGATTCTCCCAACTTATGCTCCTCAAATCCTGTCTTACAGCATCGTAATTTCCCTTCCCCCAATTATAAAATCTACTTTGTTGTGCGCACCTATCTCTCCCCATAACCAAGGTGAAAGTCACAAAATTGTGGTCACCATCACCAAAATGTTCACCCACTAACAAGCCCATCACTTGTCCCGGTTCATTACCGAGCACCAAATCCAATATGGCCTCCCCTCTGGTTGGACAATCTACATACTGAGTTCGAAAAGCTTCCTGGACACACTGCACAAACACCGCCCCATCCAATCTACTTGATCTAAAGAGCTTCCAATCAATATTTGGGAAGTTGAAGTCGCCCATGACTACGGCCCTGTGGCTTCTGCACCTTTCCAAAATCTGTTTCCCAATCTGTTTCTCCACATCTCTGCTGCTATTGGGGGGCCTATAGTAAACACCCAACAAGGTGACTGCACCTTTCCTGTTCCTGACTTCAGCCCATAATACCTCCAAAGGCAGATCCCCCTCAAACTTCCTTTCTGTCGTCGTTATACCATTTCTAATTAGCAATGCCACCCCCCTCCTTTTTTTACCACCCTCCCTAATCTTACTGAAACATCTGTAACCAGGAACCTCCAACAGCCGTTCCTGTCCCTCATCTATCCATGTTTCCGTGATGGCCACAACATCGTCGCCCCAGGTACCGATCCACGCCTTAAGTTCACCCACCTTATTTCTGATACTCCTTGTGTTGAGGTATATGCACGTGAGCCCATCTCTGTGTCCGCAAGTATTCCCTGTCAGTGCTACCTTCTCCACAGCCTCCCTACAGTCTTGGACATCCTGACACACAGCTCGCTTACTTGCTGGACTACAAGTCCGGATCCCATCCCCTTGCCAAATTAGTTTAAACCCCCCTGAAGAGTGCTAGCAAGCCTACCCCCCAGGATATTGGTGTCCTTCTGGTTCAGATGCAATCCGTCCTGTTTGTGCAGGTCCCACCTTCCCCAGAATGCAGTCCAATTTTCCAAATACCTGAAGCCCTCCCTCCTGCACCATCCTTGCAGCCACGTGTTCAACTGCAATCTCTCCCTAAACAGGAGGGGAACCTTCAAAGCGATAAATATTTTGCATGCGCTGCATAGACAGATAAAGTACAGAATCAAGTCAAATCATGGAATTGCAGACGACAGTTGCATTATTACGTAACAAAGAAAGTACAGGACGACAGGGACAGTTCAGGAGGGAGATAGAAGGAATACAGCTCAGTCTGAGCTTGAGCAGATGTGAAGTGCTGAATGAGCAACATCTTCAAGTAATGATACAGTGACATACATTAAATGTTTTCGGACCTGGGGAGCATGGTGTCATTATAAATAAATCATGCTGCAGCTGTACAAAAATCTGCTGCGGCCACATTTGGAGTATTGTGGACGGTTCTGGTCACTACATTACAGGAAGTATGTGGAAGCTTTTTAAAGGGAGCAGAGGAGATTTACCAGGATGTTGCCCTGTATGGAGAAAAGGTCTTACGAGAAAGGGCTGAGGGACTTGAAATTGATTTTGTTTAAGAGAAGAAGGTTGAAGGCGACTTAATTGAGACATATTAGATAATCAGAGGGTTATATAGTTTGAGAGCCTTTTTCCACGGATGGTCATGGTTCGCATGATGTGACATTGCTTTAAATTGTGGGGTGATAGATACAGGTCGGATGCCAGAGGTGGCCTCTTTACTCAGAGAGTAGTAAAGGAGTGGAAGGCACTGCCTGCAATAGCAGTAGACTCTCCAACTTTAAGGTCATATAATTGTCAATTTACATGCATGTGGACAAGAATGGAATAATGTAAGTTAGTTGGGCTTCAGATTTGTTCTGCAGGTCAGCACAACATTGTGGGCTGAAGGGATTGTACTGCGCTGTAGTGTTCTATGTTCTATTTCAAATGAAATGGAGCTCCTGAGATTGGAGCATTTAAGACAAATTCACAAATTCCTCTTTTGTTCTAACTTCAATAAAAAGCAGGCTCCGATATGATACAAGTTACCTTGGCTCAGCAGCCTGAATTTTTGGAATCAGTTCAACATCTAGACGTGTCCATAAAAGCAAAACAGTCGGGATCAAATAAATCTACAATGAGAAGAGAAAGTGATGGAGATGTTTAGATCACAGCAGATCAGAATATATATAAAAAGAAAATGAACTTGAACATTTTGGAAGTAATATTACCTTTTTGTGCCAAAACGCAACGTTCGACTCAAGAACTTAAATCTGTTTCTATTGCACAAATGCAGCTAGAATTGCTGAGTTTCTCCAAAACTTTTGATTTCTATATTGTCCTTTCGGGACGATGACAAAGCGTCCGATTTTAACAAGAACAATGAATTAATTATTTCAGTTGACTCGCATGAATCAGGTTATGAACATTGAATTAGAAATTATGAACTTTATATGTTGGAAAGGTTCATCAATATGGACGTCATACCACTTTGTGATGACGTGCCATAAAAATGATGTACCCAGTACCTCTGATATCACACATTCAATTCCCTGAAAACAACTAATTGAAAATTACAGGGAACAAACCCTCAATGTCACGTCGGCTGGTGTCACACTCATTCAGAAAGGTCTTACTTTTATGAGAGCTAAAGCGAAATGTTCAAATATAAAACATCTTATTATTTTAATAGGAGATATTCTTCGTGTGTTGTCGAAGCAACTAGCAAAACGGAAGTTGATTTATTATCTCCAACACCTCTGCCGAATGTGATGGAAAGCTACCATCTTGAACCTCTGTTCAGGGACACACACTCATCTCAAAATGACTTTAGAAGATTAGCTGAAACAATAAAGAGAAAACAATCCAGCACATTGCTTATTTAAGCAATTTGCTCAAGAGTATTGGTGAGATTTGTTCGATTTGTGATGAGGATTTTTGATTAAGCGTCATCACAGAAACGTTGGTAAAAACAACTCGACTCTGTAGCATGGGGAGCAATTGTCATCCCATTCACTGTGCATCAACCTATTGACTGTTCCTGAGGGACGTTGCTAATTTCAACTTCAACATTCACCAATCTGCATTCGCAATATAAGAATCAGCAGCTTCCATCTTTCCAGTTGTAGACTGAAAATGAAAATGGGTAATCAGATAAATTAGGAGGAGTGGGGAAGTGGTGCGATGCACATTGCAACTTCAAAATAGGAGGGTGAAGGGAGATGGTCATTGGCAGGGTATTCAACAGAAGAATGGGCAATGCAAGTGAAGTAGAAACATATGAAGATAAAGGAGGAATGCAGGTGACGTGTTTGTGACAATGAAAAGTGTGTAATTGGAAAAGAGAGATTGATGGGTGAACAAAAATTACTGTTCAGGAATGTTAGCTTCTGGTTCACATGGAAAAGTAAGAAATTATTTCTTGTTTTCTGACACTTGCTTCTTCTTCATATTGGATATTCATTCTGTATCTCTTGTCTCCATACAGTGCAGTCGACATTGGTTTCTTTTCCCCCTGAGGGCAATGACTCCTGTTTTTCAATTTATGGACGTTTGAAAAACAGTGGACATTTGTTCTAGGAATTTGCTTTCAAACGAAAGAAGACGTTAGAATCTGATTTTTCTCCAAAAGTTCGTTTGCAATGGAATTTAATTTAATGTTGCACCTCCTTAAATTCGCTCTTTCCATCAAATGTAATTAATGAAACTGCATCACTTCCGCCAATGAAAAGGTCCTTGCTCTCTGACTATTGGAAGGAATGTTACAAGGAATAGCATCCGGGTCGATGTAAAATACAAACGTCGCAGTTCAATGTACCAAACCCGAGTACAACATTAACGACGTCCAAACAAAAGCATCTATCTCTGGGGAAAAAAAACTGAACACATCTGTCTGCAGCTATGGAGAGAAATCAGACCTAACGTTTTGGGTCTGGGGAGCCAGCTTCCGAAATGCTATTAACGAGGAACAGGTTAGATTTTATGCTGGAGATAGTGTGCGAGGAAGGGAAAGAGTAGACAATAGATGGAGAGAGGGAGGAGAGAAAGAGAGAGAGAAAAAAAGAGAAACGGACAATCAAAGAACTCGAAAATGCTAATTCCACGAGAGTGAGAAGCTTGTTTTGGGGACACTTTCGACGTAGCAATGAGTTGTGTGTCGTAGCAGACCATGTCACAACAACACCTTGAATATGATGGCAGGGAAAAACATAGGGAAAAGTACACAACTCCATACATTTTGAACTCGATATTGAGTGCAGAAAGCTGTAGATTTCTCAAGTGGAAAATGAAGTGCTGTTCTCCCACCTTATGTTGAACTGCGCTGCAGCATTGCAGCAAGCCTGAGACAGAGATGTTGGCTAAGGAACAATGTGGGTTGAAGAAATAATGCGCAACTGTAAGTTCTGGGTCTTGTTATCGGACATCATAGCTGTTCTGTGAAGCCATCACTCTGTCTGTGCTCCCTTTCCCTAATATAGAGGAAACTACATGTGAGCAGCGAATACAGTCGACGAGATGAAGTGACGTGCGTGGATACCGCTATGTCAAATGGAAGGTGTGCTGTGTGCTTGAATACCGAGGATGGAGGAAGTAAATGGGCAGTGGATGCATCCGCTAAGATTGCAAGGGAAGATGATCTTATGTTATGGGATGGAAGAGAGTTATGAGTGGAGAAGGAGTGAGTCATGGCATTACAGAAAGAATGGTCCTCATGGATGGCTGAAAAGTGAGGGAATGGAACACGTGCCTGTTGGCGTCTTCTCGGTGGAAGTGAAAGAAATGGCGGCTAATGATCCACTTCATGTCGATGCTGGCGGCATGCTAGGTTTTATCGTTATTGAGGGAGAGAAGAGAGGGACTGAGGGCTGAATTTCAGGACATGGCTCAGACGCTGCTGAGGATCCGGTCACCGACGGCGATTGGGAATCTTTGATTGAGGCAGAATGGGAACATTTCGACAACACCCACCTTGTCGAATTTGTCATAGTCAGATCAGATGGGACAGAGACAGAGGAGCTGGGAGAATGGGATAAAGTATTGAGAGGAAATAGGCAGTGTATATTTGATAGTATGGTACTGGAAAAGCACAGCAGGTCAGGCAACATTCAGTCAAGGTAGCTATGCAAGTCGATAAGTTGACATTGGATTTTAGTGGACATGTCAAGGACTGGAACAAAGGAGTCAAAAACTGATCAGTTGAAGGTGATAGCTGGTGGAAATTGGAAGGGATATCGATAAACATTTCCAATCCCAGATGAGACAGATAGGCAATGAAAATAATGCCATCGATATATCGATGAAAGCGAAAATGGACGTGTACAAGAAATGTTCCATCTCTCCCAGAAATATACAAACGTAACTGGGGCCCATGTGGCTACCCATGGACATGCCTTTGTACCGAAGGAAATGAGATGAGTTAAAAGAGAACTTGGTCACAGTAAACACGACCTTTTCCAGGCAGAACAGGGTGTTGGTGGATTGGAAAGTTTCAGGCCTTGATTTCGAAGAAGAAGCAGAGAGCCATGATAACATTATGATCGAGTAATGGCACGTTTACAAAAACAAGAATGCGGCTGACGCATGTGAAATGCAATTTCGGACACTGATTTAACGCATCAGATGAATAGCAGATGTAAGTGGAAAGGGACTGGACGGGTGGGGGGGGAGGAGTTGGTGCAGGAAGAGGTAAGTTCAATAGTACAGGAACAATGGGTCTGCTTGGGCTGTCCTGTGCATGATTTTGGCCAGAAATTAGAAGAAGACTGTATGGGTTTGGGACCCTTCGTTGTCCTCATGTCTACATGGGATGCCACCTTCAAGTAAAACTATGCAACTGCAAACATAGGTCTCTGTGTTCGACAATTTTCTGTCCACAATTACCATGTATTGATTTCCTGCTTTCACCCATGTCTTTACTCTTTATTTTTATTACAATAAGAATCCAACCACCTCTCAAACACCCATCCAAAATTAGTGGGCGGCACAGTGGCACAGTGGTTAGCACTGCTGCTTCACAATGCCAGCGACCCGTGTTCAATTCCAGCCTCAGGCGACTGACGGTGTGGAGTTTGAACGCTCTCTCTGTGTCTGCGTGGGCTTCCTCCGAGTGCTCCGGTTTCTTCCGGAGAATTGGCCATGCTAAATTGCCCGTAGGGTTAGGTTAGGGGTGTGGGTGGGTTGCGCTTCGGCGGGGCGGTTTGGAATTGTTGGGCCGAAGATCCTGTTTCCACACTGTAGAGAATCTAGTTTAAACTTTGCACAGTGTAGAGAATCTAATTTAAACTTTCATCACCGTAGAGAATCTAATTTAAACTTTCCACACTGTAAGTAAACTAATCAACTATTTTTGTTAAACATGCGTCTACAGTTCATTCCAGAACTATCCATCGAGTGAATACCTCATATCACTCTGTCTTGTTTTGCAAATCACATTAAATCTGTAATCTCGGGTTATTACTCAGAAATGAGACTGAGCAGTTTAGTACTGTTTACTCTATTTAGCCTGTTTCGTATTTTGAAATCTACCAGCAAATCTGCACTTTACTTTCTTCTGTATAAAAAGAAAAATCTCGAAATCTTCTGCGTTTATAACTGAACTCCCTCATACCTGGAAGTACTCTTGTGAAGCACTTCTTTAGTTTCTCCAATTTATGACACCAAAAGCTCTGTATGATATTCCAGCTGAGGTTTAACAATTATTGTGTAAAAAAAAAATCCACCTAAGTTCCTTGGCATGTACTCGATGTCCATGTGTATAAAACCAAGCATACTCTATGCTTTCCTTATCAGTCTCTTTACTTTTCTTGCACAAATGCATCCTAATCCCTTTCGTTCTTTTTTCTTCATATTCTATGATCAATTTTATATGATCTTTTCTTTGCTGGCAAATTGCGATGTCTCACACTTCACTGCATTAAAATTTCTCCACCACTTCACAATGCACTCTACCAATGCCAATGCTTTTTTGGAGTTCGACACTGCCTTCCTCAGAGTTACAATTTCTCTCAGTTTCACGGTAATAGTGAATTTTGAAATTGACCCATACTCACCAAACTCCAGATCACTCGTATACATGTATGAAAACGAATGATGTCCAAATACCTTCCTCACTCCAAAATAGAATACTTCTGGACCATTTATTTTTGGTTCCTATTACTCAGCTATTGTTGTGTCAACATTGTTGCAGTCCCTTTTGGTCCATGACATGGAATTTTCCAGCGAAGGTTTGTTGAAATGCATTTGATGATGCACCTTCTGAAAGTTCATGTTCATTCACATGAACAACGTTACTATCACTAATTTTCCTTTTGAAGTAACTCATTGACGAATTTTCCAATCCTAATAGAGGGCAGATAAGTGCTAACCACATTGCTGTGGATCTGGAGTAATATTCAGACCAGATGAGGTGAGGATGGCAGTTTCTTTGTCTAATGGACATGAGTGAATGAGGTGTATGTTTTCAGAAAATCGACGATCGTCTCATAGGCATCATTAAATTCTTAATTCCAGTTGGTTTTAAAATATAAGTTCTACCAAATGCCATAACAGGATTTACCAGGGCATCTTCCAGATAACGACAACAAGTTTGCCAAGCATGGTTTCCTATTTAGAATCCAAGTCTGACTTTTCCTACATCACCAATCCTTTTTCATGTCATTTTCAATATCAGCCCAAATAATTGTTTTTGAAAGCTTTCTAACCAGTGATGACAAACAGAATGATTTGCAATTGCTGGGCCAATTCAAACAAGCTTTCTTGGGCAGGATGACTCAGTGGTTAGCACTGATGCCTCACAGCGCTTGGGTCCCACATTCAATTGCAACCTTGGGCAACTGTGTGTGTGAAGTTGGTACATTCTCCCCGTGTCTGCCTGGTTTTCCTCCAGTTTCCTCCCACATTCCAATAATGTGTGAGCCAGCTGAATTGGCATGCTAAATTGGCCAGTGTTACCTGCAATAGTCAGAGGGAAATGAGTCTGAGTGGGTTACTTTTTGGAGGGTCGGTGTGGACTTGTTGGGCCGAAGGGTCTATTTCCACACTGTAGAGAATCTAATTTAAACTTTCCACTCTTCTGTTTTCTCCCCTACGTCTGGGTTAGACTCACAGATTATTGACAGTGACCCTGCAATATCTGTATTCATATCTTTCAAAATCCTTGAATGCATCTGATCAATTTCTGGCATTTTCCAAACTTAAGTGCCAACTGACTGTAAAGTACAACAAAGATTATCAGGCTTACACTTCTGGGTTTCAGATTGACTGCAGAAATCTGCGTTGCAGAGGGACTTTGCAGACCTTCTCCTGAAATCTGGGTAAGGTTGATACAGGTTGGGAAGGTAATAGAGAAGGCGAATGGAATTCTGATATTTATTTCAAAGGGAATGGAAAAGGAAAAATAGGGAATTCGTTGAAAATTATCTAGAAGGCACTCGGCATACCACACTGAGAACAATATGAGCAGGTTTGGTCTTGTACCTACAGAGAAAACGTTTTTACATTGATTGTAGTCAAGAGAATATTCAATAGGTTGTTCCTCAGTGAGGTTTTCATGAGAAAAGGTGGAGTAGATTGAACTTGAACGCATTATAATTTAGATTGATAATGCGAATTTATTGACAGATGAAGAATCTTCACGGATTTTCGAAAATATTGTGGATGCTTGGAAGTTGGTTCCCTAGCGCGAGAATCTAGAACCATAGGACATAAAAGGACTGTAAGTGCTCACTCATTGAGGGAGATTAAAATAAATCTGTGGGTAAGTGGGTAAGGAACATCTATCTGCAGGAAAAGTACAGGGAAAAGTATTTGTCACCTCATCATTGTGCAGATCTGCTGAAAGCATTAGGATTGACAAGATTTTGTGTAAAATTTGCTGTCCAGCAAAACTGTTCAGTTTGATCTGCATTTTGTCTGATCATATGCCGGTACTCTACAGTCTAACAGCACCATATCCGTAGTTACACCATGACGAATGGAGTGAATCAGACGGCATCTCGAAATCGACAGTTCACAAGGACGCTTGATAACCAGAGAATAGCAATAGTTTCTCTCAGGGAGAGAGAACAGTTTGACAGTGAATGATGAAATAAGGAATGAGATCGGTGCGTTTAAAGTTTTGGAAGAGATTATATTAAATCACTGCTTTCCAAATTTCTCCTACTGTGACCCCTTTTTAATGCATCAGAATCAGTGTCACACATAGTAAAGTAATGTTTGGAACGTAGGTGTTATATTAGCTGGTCAGTGGAGCAAGGGAAGCAACTGAGATGTTACTAACAGATTATTTAAGTATTTGGACGTGCCTTATTAATGCAAATATATCCCGAATAGTGATCTTTTATATTTTGCAAATGACTTCAATATAACAGGATCATGATAATTGATGTAATACGACTGTGATTATTAAATGTAATAACTTTGTTATAGAACCTGGAATAGTGAACATCACTGTGCAGTACAGGCCATTCGATCCTCGATGTTGCACCGTCCCGTGGAACCAATCTGAAGCCCCTATAATCTATACTATTCCATTCACGTCCATATACTTATGCAATGACTATTTAAATGCAATTTAATCTAACGAGTCTACGACTGTTGCAGGCAGTGCGTTCCATGTCCCGACTACTCTGTGAGCAAAGAAACAACCTCTGACATCTGTCCTATATCTGTAAACCTTCAATTTAAAGCTATGTCCTCTCGTGCTAGACATTGCCATCTGTGGAAAAAGGCCCCCATTGTCCAAACTACCGAACCCTCTGATTATCTTACATGACTCAACTAAGTCACCTTTCAACCTTCTTCTCTCTAACAAAAATAGCTTCAAGTCCAGCAGCCTTTCATCGTAAGACCTTCCCTCCATAACATGCAACATCCTCGTAAATCTCCTCTGAACTATTTCCAAAGCTTCCACACCCTCCTCTAATGCGGTCAACAGACTGTACACAATGCTCCAAATGTGACCACACCAGACATGATCTCATGGTTCCGAAACTCAACCCCTTTATCAATAAAAGCGAACACACTGTCTCCTTAACATCTCTAACAACCTGGGTGGCAACTTTCAAGGATCTATGTACCTGGACATCGAGATTTCTCTGCTCAACTGCACTACCAAAAGTCTAACCGGTACGCTGCCTTCGTTTTATGCCTTCCAAAGTGAATCACCTCACACGTTTCCGCAATAAACCCCATTTGCCACCTCTCACCCGAGCTCTGCAGCTTATGTATGTCTTTCTGTAACCTAAAACATGCTTTGTCACTATCCACAACTCTACCAATTTTAGTGGCACTGCAAATTTACTAACCCATCCTTCTATGCCCTCATCCATTCACTTATAAAAATGACAAACAACATTGTACCCAAAACAGATCCCTGCGATACCCCACTCGTAACTGAACTCCAGGATGAATATTTTCCATCAATCACGATCCTCTGTCTTCCTTCAGCTATTTGCTTTACTTAAATGGTGCAATTATTACCAGTTGTTGAAGGAAGAAACAATTGCTTATTAGTGAGACAAGAACTGAGCAAATAATTAAACATTGACTCATTATAAATACAGAGCTGAAAATGTGTTGCTGGAAAAGTACAGCATATCAGGCAGCATCCAAGGAACAGGAGAATCGCCGTTTCGGGAATAAGCCCTTCTTAAGAAATGAGGAAAGTGTGTCCAGCAGGCTAAGATCAAAGGTTGGGAGGAGGGGCTTAGGGGACGGCGTTGGAAATGCGATAGGTGGAAGGAGGTCGAGGTGAGGGTGATAGGCCGGAGTGGGGTGGGGTCGGAGAGGTCAGAAAGAACATTGCAGGTTAGGAAGGCGGTGCTGAGTTCGAGGGATTTGACTGAGACAAGGTGGGGGAGGGGAAATGAGGAAACTGGGGAAATCTGAGTTCACCCATTGTGGTTGGAGGGTTCCTAGGCAGAAGATGAGGCGCTCTTCCTCCAACCGTCGTGTTGCTATGGTCTGGCGATGGAGGAGTCCAAGGACCTGCATGTCCTTGGTGGATTGGGAGGGGGAGTTGAAGTGTTGAGCCACGGGATGGTTGGGTTGGTTGGTCCGGGTGGCCCAGAGGTGTTCTCTGAAACGTTCTGCAAGTAGGCGGCCTGTCTCTCCAACATAGACGAGGCCACATCGGGTTCACCGTATGCAATAAATGATGTGTTTGGAGGTGCAGGTGAAATTGTGGCGGATATGGAAGTGTCCCTTGGGGCCTTGGAGGGAAGTAAGGGGGGAGGTGTGGGCGGAAGTTTAGCATTTCGTGCGGATGATGACCTCATTATAAATACATAAAATAAAACTTGAAAGTACAGAATGCGATCTTTTGGCGCATTATGCTTGTATTGTCTCTGAAAATCCTGGACATTTATCCCACTCCCCTCTTATTCCTACTTTACCTGGTAAACATTTCCTTATTCTGCTTCCACCACACTTCAGATTCTTCAGATCAACAGTATTCAGAGTAAGATCATCTCCTGTCATCCCCACGTGGACTTCTGTCATTTACTCTCAAGTAATGTTCTGTGGTTACTGACCATTTTGCAATGAAAACAATTTCTTCACGTGGAGACGAAAACTCCTGAAATGTTCCTATAGCTCGATAAAATCTTTCTTTCACATCTGTGCTCAATGGTAACTGATATGTTTCTCTCTGTGATATGTGATCAGCAACGTGTTTTGAGGTAAAATATAACACAGAAATTGAATTTTTGAGTCTCATGCATTTCCCCTGGCGAGGGATGGAGCTGGTCGCTCAGGAACAGAAGTTGTAGCAATGAATAAGGACAACGGCTTTATCTTCTCCGTTTTTTCCTTGGATGAATTTTAAAATTATCTTTCATTTTCTCCACAAAAATGAGTTTCAAATAATTTGTGACATGTCGTCAGTGTACGTGTGTAAACTAACACCGTTCAGTTGATGCTGCCCAGTGCTGAGACATGAGAGATAGAGGCCTCGGAGAAATCCGTGCACGACACTCTGGGAATCAATTTCAGGGATTCAGAAGTGGGACAAATGGACAATTGATCAATTACAGGGCATAAATGGAGATAGGAGAGATATTCGAGATCATGCGAGTCGCTAATTCAAATAAGAACTTTAGTATTAGTTTGGCCTGGTGGGCAATCGGAAGAGAGGCAACTGATTAGATGGTCACACTATTTGTGGTAAAGTCCATCAGCTCCTCACTTGTTGTTGCAGTGGATGATGGAGGAAAGCTTTCAGACTGGAGCAGTAGTAGTCCATTCCACCTTTGAGCCTGCTCAACCATTCAGTGATAGTTGATCATTTCTTTACTGCGTTATTGCCATTTTTCATTATGTCATTTGCCTCAATGATTGAGATTCCATATATCTCTGGTTAAAGGATTCTGGAGATTCAGCACCATCTGAATGAAATGTTCCTCTTCAACTTGATCGTCAATGCCCTACCGTTATTCTAAGACTATGTCCTCTGGTTCAAGAATCAACAGCTGAGAAGAAATTGATGCACATTCAACTGTACGAATACTGTAAATTTCAATGTGATTACCACTCATATCTAAACATTATGATCCAAATAGATGGCAATAATGCGCAGGTCAGATCTCTGTGTGAAATCTGGTTTGACCGATTATACGTTCCATTTATGCAGTTTGGATAGGAAGCTGGTTAATTTCTGAACGCAATCCCATGAGGCTTCCAATGTTCTTTCAACAAAACAGAATAAATTCTTTTCGCAAAATAATAATGAGCTCTGACGTTTCGCCATGGCTTCTGGTTACCATGGAGTGGTTATGTTCACCTACCTGGCAACTTTATTTAGCAACGTTTAATCCCGTGTCCAGGTGACATCTCCAGTGCTTTGGAGACTCCTGTAAAGCGCTGCGATACTGTATCTTCTGGAATTTATTTGGTTCCGTTCTGGTTGCTTCCCATCCCCAGTTCTGGCTAGTGTATTGGGTTTCCGTCGATGTGGTGTTGATTGAGTCAATTGATGAGTGCCATGCCTTACAAAAAACTCCCGCAGTGCTCTGTTTCTCTTGTCCTATGATCGTTGTGTTGTCTCAGTCGAAATTGTGGTCCTTGCCATCTGTCCGTATAGCAGCTCGTTATAGCTGGTCGTGGTGTTTTGTTGTTAATGGGTGTTTGTGGATGCGCATTGCTAGTTGTCTGTCTGTTTGTCCTATACAGCGTTTCAGGCTGTCTTCGCATAAAATCTTGTAGATTTCCTTAGTCTTGCACATGATGGATATAGTGTCCGTTTTCTCTGTTGTGTTGTTTGAGCGTGACCATCTGGAAACTCAACACGGACATTCTACTATAAAGCCACCAACTCCCACAGGTACTTGGACTACACCTTCTCCCATCTTGCCACCTATAAAAACGCTATCCCTTATTTTCAATTCCTCCACTGCTGCATCTGCTCCCAGAAGGACCATTTCCACGACAGAACATACCAGATTGCCTCTTTCTTCAAATAATGCAATTTTCCCTCCCAGATGGTCAATGATACTCTCCAGCACATCTCATCAACTTCCCACACCACTGCCCTCTATCATCCCCCTTCCAACCACAACACGGACAAAACACCCTGGTCTTCACCTTTCACCCCACAAACCTCCGCATACCTTGTCTAATCCTTTGCATTTTGCGCCAGCTGCATACACAGCCCACCACGAGGGATATATTCCCTCCCCACCCATATCTGTGTTCTGTAAATTCCTCCGCGATACTCTTGGTAAGTTCATGCGTCCACCAATCACCTTCCCCTCCCGACACCTTCTCCTGCGCAGGCAAGAATCACACAACCTTCACCCACACTTCCACCTTGTATCCATCGAAGGCCCTAAAGGAGCCTTTCACATCCGTTCAGAGATTTCCCTGCACTACCATACATGTCATTTACTGTATCCATTGCTCCTAATGTGGTCTCCTCTACACTGGGGAGACAGTATGCCGACTTGCAGTAAGCTTCAGACAACATTTCTAGGACACACAGATGAAGCAGCCTCACCGCCACGTGGCCGAACACTTTAATCCCCGCTCCAACGTCTCCAACGACATGCTGGTCCTGGGCTTCCTCCATTGTCAGACACTTACCATCCTATTCCTGGAGGAAGAAGTCCTCATCTTCCATCATGGGACCCTCTAACCACATGGGATCAACTTGGATTTCGTCAGTTTCCCCATTTCCCCTCCCCCCCACCTTATCCCAGATTCAACCTTCCAACTCGGCACCACCCTCTTGAGCTGTCCTAACTGACCATCTTCCTTCCCACCTATCAGATCCACTCTCCTCCCTGACCTATCCATTTCACCCCCACCTTTATCTCCCTATCATTCTCCCAATTACCTTGCCCCCATCCCAGCCCCACGCCACTTCTGTTTATCTCTCAGCTCCCTTGGTTCCTGATGAAGAACTTATGCTCGACAGGCCAATTCTGCTCGGATGAAATTGTCGGGATATCCGTTCTTGGGGAAAAAGCTTTTTTCCAAATATGCGAACGGCAAACACGAGGAGACACAACTTTAAAGTGAGAGGAGATAGGCATAAGATAGTTGTCAGATGTAGTTTCTTTACTCAGAGAGTAGTAAGGCGATGGAATGCTTTGCCTGCAATGGTAGTAGATTCGCCAAGTTTAAGTGCATTTAAGTCGTTATTGGACAAGCATATGGACGTACATGGAATATTTTAGGGGGATGGGCTTCAGTATAACAGGGAGGCGCAACAGCGAGGGCTGATGGGCCTGTACTAGGCTGTAATGTTCTATGTTCTAATGTTCTGTGGAGGTGTTCTTCTTCTTCCCTTCGCAGATCGGGAGAGCTGCAATATTTTATAGCCCAATTTAACATGGTCCTAATATAGCTTCTCTAGCGTGTACGAAGTTAAAAATCAAACAACACTAGATTAGAGTCCAACAGGTTTATTTGGAAGCACTAGCTTTCGGAGCGCTGCTCCTTCATCAGGTGGTTGTGGAGTATAAGACCGTACGACACAACATTTATACCAAAGGTTAACAGGGTGATGCAACTGAAATTACATATTGAAAAAGGTCTGGAATTATATATTGAAAAAAAGAGAGGGAGGCTCTAAAATACTCAAAAATGACAAGAATATTTTCATAGTATCAGCGGATAATGGCGGAATAACGGTTCTTCGGGATAAGCCCAAAACATTCAGAATACAGGGAAACTATTTGTAGATAGCGAGACCTACCTACAGGGTGACCCTACGCCATGTCAAAACAATAGAACCAACAAAATACTACAGAACCAATTAAAAACACCGAGAAAACAGTGCATATCCATGAACACCATGGAACGACTAAATGCCACGACCAGCTGTCTCAAGCAGCTGATCACACACAGATGACAAGGTCCACAAATTCGACTGGGACATCGCAACGATCATAGCACAAGCTGAACAGAGGGCAGCAGGAGAATTTCTAGTGACATGGCAATTATCCACGGATTCTATCAGCCATTATATAGACGTAGACCCAATAGACTGGGCACTGCAATGAACAACTGGAACAGTGAAGCAGAAGGAGCAAAAACGGAGCCCAAAAAGTTCCAGAAGACACAGTGCAGCAGCTCTTCACAAGAGGATCCAAAGCACTGAAGATACCACGTGGACAGGACGGTAGGTTTGCAATTCCATTTGCCAGAAAAGCGAACACACATACAAGCACGCCAAAAAAAGACTCTGTTTCATCGCAAACTATGATTTTTTTTCCCAAAATATCGCAATTTTAGAAGACTGCACTTTATTAACGAACGAACCAATGCATAGTAATGGATGTGATTCTCAACAAAGCCCAACTCCTGTCGTTACGCGTGAACTCGCTGGTAACTCTGTCGGAGTCCTTTCTGAGTGAATCCTTTCCCACACGCAATTCAAGCGATAAGCTTCTCCCAAGTACGAACTCACTGGTGTGCTGTGATGTGAAATAATTGTTTGAAAGCAGTTCCACAAGCAAACAGACCCTTAAAGGTGCGTCTTGTGTGCGAACACTATTATGTTTTATCAGATGGACAGAACACGGAAACCACTTCAAGAAGTCCAGGCATTTAAAACGTTTAATGTGAGGTGTGATGACCAAGGGAATTCACTGCACACGCACTGCATGTGAACAGGTTCTCTCCAATGTGAATTCACTCGTAAACAGTAATTTCATATAACGTTTTGATTATTTGCCTGCAGGGAAAGCATCTGAATATTTGTTCTTCAGGGTGCATCGGTGGGCAGTTCCACAGAACATTTACAACTCTTCCAACAATCTGTACATGTCACAGGTGTATCCCCACTGTAAACTCGCTGGAGGCTCATGAGGTTGAAACGTGAATGACTACCTTTCCACAGTCGAAGGACGTGAATAGTCTCTCCCTAGTGTGACTTTGCCAATGGCCCTCCAGTTCAGAGAAGGATCTGAATCCTTTGCCGCAGTTCCCACCGCAGTGTGACTGTGTTAATGTATTTCCACCTCAAACTAGACTAGATTCCTTCCCAAACTGTCCAAATGTCCATGTTCTCTCCTCAGTATAATTGTATTTATTTCCGGGCAGACTAGATGACTGGGTGGAGCCTTGTCGACACCCAGAACACGTGTAAGGTTTCTCCTCACTTTGAACTGTGACCATTCCTTCCATGTTCAGAATCCAGTTACATTCTGGTTGTGATAAATTGAACACAATGATCAGATTCTGTGTTGCTGCTGGGCCTGTGATCCCTGACTGTAGTTACTCCTCCAATGGCTGCCTCTGAAACTGTTCTAAATCAGAAAACAAACAATGAAAGAACACTCACAAAAATACAAATGTCGGCTGTGACATTAAACTGAATGAATATGCTAATTGATTTTCCGAAGAAGGGTGCTGAACCTGAAACAATAACACTGCTTTCTCTCCACAGATGCTGCTAGACCACTGAGCTTCTCCAAGAATTTCTCATTTCATGAACGTGAATAGTCTAAAAAAATTAGGAAGAGGAACTGCCATCTAGTTTTAACATGGAAAAAACACTGGTCTCTAAAGGATGAAACAAGGAGAGAAGTGAGAGAAGCAGTGGCAAAGGAAGGAGATTGCATGTCGTTACAAATCGGCCATGGCTTGACTGAATCTTGCAAACTCTCAAACCTCACCATCTGGAAGGACGAAGGTAGGCGATATTTTTGGACACCATGAATCCGAGGTTCCTGCAAATCTCACACACCCCTGATGTGTCTGATATCTAAAACTGAATGATCAGATATGTCCTTCATAGAAACACTGGAAAGATGAAAGCATAAACATCAGTCTCTGTTATAAATTCCATCCAGAAGAAAGGTGTGATGCCCAATCTACAGCAAACAATATGTTCCTGTCATCACCAAGACCACCTCCTTCCAACTCAGTAATATCACGCAACGCCACTCTCGATTGGTTTTGATTCATCTCCATTCTCCTTTTGTTTCTGGAATTAATCATTCCCCCGCCATCCTTGTTGGCCTCACTTATTCAACGTCTCAGTAATTTAGAAGAGATCCAAAATAATGCTATTTGTGTCTGACATCACGCTGCAGCAAATACTTCGTGTCGATCCAACGTTTGAAAGGAAACTTCAAAATCCAGAACATACAGTAAGAAGAGGCAAAAGCTGCTGAAAAACTGAACAAAGAACATGCCGAAAAGTTTTATTGAGACTTGTCAGACAGATGAGCATTTCTTAGGGGCTGTAGCAGAAATGAATGGATGTATTGAAATAGATTCACCGTCTCACACAGACACAGCTCATCACCTGAGCTACTTAAACAACTAAATACTAAAATCAAAGTGTTAATATAGAATGTTAAATCCGAAAACAAGTGCTGAAAATGATTTGTAATTTTCTGAAAGAGTAACAGCTGAGAAGTGGAAAATAATTAAAATAGTGTTTTTTTTGTAGAAATAAGCTGGAACCTTAATATGTTCTCAGTCTATGATCTACATAGAAAGCGAGGTTCCACGTGGATTTGACTAAATGTGACATAGGAAATGAAGGAACTGCTAGCTGTCGGTATAGCATGAATTCCCCTGTTGGGGAATGGTCGGCTCGAGCCCCACGATGGTAGCTGTCATTTTTGACTTCACTTTCTGAGGCGTAACCCAGATCATTATTCCGTTAGCAGTGTCACCACAAGAGACTGTCTCCTGCTGCTTTTGTTCAGAAACAGGTTTCTGAGTGAAAACAATCTTCCCTTTGCATAAAGAACTGGAGAAAGGTATATAGGTGCAGCCGAATGTACAATGAATGATAACGTTTTCAAAGTGCATGTTCCACGGTAACACTACACCAACAAAACTGTCCAGAGACTTAGAGTGAGAATGGCAACTTCCTGAGTGCGACTGACAGTATTGGTTTCATGTCAAATTAAGTTGAACCAGAATGAACTGATTCTGAAGATTCTGATAAAAAAATCAGGAAAACCGCCCTGACAATTATCAGTACACAAAGAAAGTGATCTTCTTGTGTGACTTTATGGGGTTATGTAATATTGGAGGGGACCTAATGTGAAATTTCAGTGGGGAACACAATTATATCGATAAACGGAGAAGTGAAATGTTAGTAGAACAGAGTGCTATTTGGTCCAAGATGGCTATCACATCTTCTATTTTAATACGAAAACATAGCAACAATCTAAAAAGAGTCTTGAAGCAAATGTGGAGGGCAAGTAAATATTTCAGTTCCTGTGATCCTTCTCAGAAAACTTGTTTCTTAATTTATTCCTTTCACATATCCCCCAGCCTGTCACCACCATCACTTCTATGGTTGACTCTTGGTTGTCTTTGCCCACCGTTGGTTTTCCCTTGCATTAATACCTCCTCTTTCCCTTTTCTCGTCTCTAGATTTGGTTGAAACCTGTTCCCTCTCCGAGCTTCGCAGGTTCTGATTGCGGGGAATGTCGGGTCATCAAGCTGAAAATTACTGTGTGTCCAGAAAACTTAAGACATGAAACATAGGAGTAGAATCAATGTTATTCAGACAAGCGAGTTTGGTCCACTTTTGAAAAATTGCTGATATATTTCTCAACTACGTTCTCTTCATAAACCGTGATAACTGTGTTCACTTTGTTTATAAGGAGATATTAAAGACATTTGCCTTTGGTAACGAGATGAGTCAGTGGTGTATGAAACGCTTGATCTCATGGTCACGTGCTCAAGTTCATGTTGGAACTTTTCTTTCTGAGTTGAAGCCCAGGTCTTTATTGCTGCAGCAGTATCACCTGCCAAGCAAGCTGATTGTCCTGCAGTTATTTTTCATTATCCTGTTGCTCGTTTCCCATTTGAAACTGTTTCTGTTTTATTGGATGTTCCAGAGGCAAGTTTATAAGTGCAGCTGAATGCAAAATAAATGCTTGGATTGGTGAGCATGGAGAACTATACATAAAGCATAAAATGCAGAAGCATAATTAGCAAATTCCGACCATTGAGTCTGCTCTGCTTTTCGATCATGGCTGATATGTTTCTCAAATCCATTTTTCTGTCCTCTCCCTGTTTTCCTTGTTCCCCTTACTCCATTATTTTCCGAAAAGGGGAGATGAAGCTCCCAAGATCAGCAAATCTAGTTCAGTAAATAGCACCTGTGACTGTTAAGTGCATTGATGTGAGTTCAAACTGTGTGCTTATAGCATGAAATCTGCTTTCTGGGATTGAAGTCTACTGTCCATTCTTTCTGACAGTGTCACCAATCAAGTGGTGATTGTCTAAATACTTGTATATGCCAAATGCAGAACTTTGTGATTGTGAAAGCTGTATCTAAACCATATAGAAGGTTTGCAATGAGCAATAAGAAAAGTGGATTGATTTTTGGTCAGGAGATTATGATCAAAGAAACTGAGAAATCCCAATTTACACAAGAATGTTGGTTCGTATCTGTTCAAGGCTTCAGGAGATGTGCACAAAAGGATGAATGTAACAACGACAACAGCAGTACATCAAATATTTTATATTCCATGCCAATCATCAGTCATGGATAATGAAGGGAGTTTCTTTTTTCTTCTTACTTTACGTGACGAATAATGAGAAGTGAGTCTATGCATTGAGCCTGAAAATGATGCCATTTCTTCTAATAAAACCATTTCACTCCGGCTTTTTATTTTCGCAGTGCAGTGTCATGGGCATCAAATGAACAAGGAAAGCTCGAAATAACAGTCTATCTTTCCTTAAACTATTGTTAATCCCAGTTTTCGGATTTCTGATCATTGTCCTGGAAGCTGTTTTGCCATGCCTGCTCTATCAAACAAGCCACACAGCTCCTCAACCACCATCATATTCCCTGCGTTTCTGCCAACCATATCCCCAACACATTCACTCAATGATTACCACCAATTCCACAAAATCTCAGCTTCAACTTTTATTCGATCTAAAATGAAGAGGTCCAATCACAGGAATCTTTCTACAAATCATCATCAGAGAAGTACGATGGAGTTTTAAAAAATATTGTCAGTTGTATGTTGGGAAATTGGACTGAAGAAAACATAAAAACCAATCTCTAGATTCCTGAATCTTGCTAAACTCGGTGGAAAACGGATTAAGAAGAAAATTGGCCATTGACCACAAACATTAAAATGACCTTTCAATTTCTTTAATATGCTGGAATATTGTATCTGATATTCTCAGTCACATTGATTAAAATGTGAGTTTGAAATAAAACATTCTGTTACCTGCATGTCGGGAATTCTAAGCTTGTCTCGACTTCTGGACACCAGGATCATTGGGAATAGAAAATACACTGAATGACTTGAAGTTAGACTACCGCGGTTGAAGGGGGAAGCTGGATCCAGGAGACATGAATGTGTCTGCAGTAGGCATGATCAGCCTGTTCCCATTGCTATTAAGTTGTAGACGTGTACAGTTACGTTGACAGAGCTGATATTACTGGCTGACACAGAGTATGCTGAAAGATTTTAAAATGTAACAGTGAGTTGATTCAAACACTTGGCGCTCTGTAACCATGACATATAAACAAATCCAAATCCGGCCCATCAGTCGAAATTATGGCTCAGGTACCAAGAATGCAACCAAATGTCAATTTAGTATTTCGACATCATCGAACCAATGAAATAATCCGACGTTTTGGGTTATTATATCGTGCATTTTTAACAGTCAGAGAGAAACAGCAAAGAGCGCCATAATACATCGGTGTCCTGCTGAGTCACTCTCTGTAAGGTCGTTGTTCTTATGAAGACCTGTGAAGCAGAATACTGAAGAGAAGACAACCGAGAGAAATCCACAAACAAAGTTCGACATCCAAAGACGACAATGAGTTTGGAAATTGAATGCCATAAATGGGCGGCACGGTTCCTCAGCGGTTAGCACTGCTTCCTCACAGCGCCAGGGACCCGGGTACAATTTTCGCTTTGGGCAACTGTGTCTGTGTGGAGTTTGCACGTTCTCCCTGTGTCTGCGTGGGTTTCCTTCGGCTGCTCCGGTTTCCTCCCACAGTCCAACGTTGTGCAGGTTAGTTGAATTGGCCATGCTGAATTGCCCGTGGTGTTAGGTGCATTACTTATGAGGTAATAGCACTGGATGGGTTGCTCTACGGAGGGTCAGTGTGGGTTTGTTTGGCCGAACGGTCCGTTTCCACGCTGTATGGAATCTAATCTAAATTTAAAAGGGGATTGATCAGACAAGCCTTTTATATTAGGAAGTAGAAATAAGTTTAAGAGAAAGGAGTTACAAATAGTTGCTATTTAATTTTCTCTTCTGCATTTAAAGAACAAAATGGTTAAAGGTTTTCCTCAGCAAGTGAGATCCAGGATAGTTCTTTGACACTAAAAATTTAATAGATTATGAGTTGCGGTGAGTTGTTTCAGTGTGGCTGTTTCAAATTAGCAAAGGGGTTTACTCCGTGTTGTAACAATTTGGGGACTGGTTGTCAGGATTTGAAGAAATGGGATCGTGGATTCGTGGGTTTAACAGGTTTAGACAGATCCTGTCTGAGATTTGGACAGATTTGGATTGACGTGGGATGCAAGAAAAGAACAATAGATTTAAACACTTGCTGGAAAGTGCCCTAAATCGTTAAATAAAACATAGGTGAGACAATGTTTTTTTAATTTCGGTGATTTGAGGTTTCTTAAATCAAAAGTGAGGTAAGTGCCTCCTAAAATTGTTAAACAGGTTCCGGGAATAGAACATGATTCTCAAATTTATGAAGAATGTCGGAAGGAAAACATAAGGGCCATACTTTCAGAATTACAAAGAAGTTAGATTTGGGTTTAACCGAGGACAAAAGTAATGCTGAAATTGTAAGTGATTTTCTCAAAGACTTAGGTGTGTAAGACAAACAGACAAGTGTAGTAGAGTTAGAAAAAACTTAAATTACAACTAAGGAAAATGGAATTAGATGATAATCAAAGGGAAAGAGAGAGAGAGAAGGAAAGACAGAGAAAGGAAAAAAAAACAGAGAGAAAGGTTATTACCTGAGTAAAGAGAGAGAAGAAATGAAGAGAGAGAGAAGAAAGGGAGAGAGAAAGAAAGAGAAGGTTCTTAGCTGAGCAAAAAGAGAGAATTTGAAATTGAACTGTTGCGACTTAGTTAGCAAAATAAAGTTAACAGGATGGAGATTAAAAGGGATGATAGTGATACACACAAATATGTCAAAACTGCCTCATTTTGGTGAGAAAGATGTCGAAGCCTTCTTTACTTCAATTGAAATTTTGGCTCGGCAGATGGTGTGTCCAATGATTTATTGCTCATGTTAGTTCAGACTAAACTGGTAGGCAGAGCTATTGAGATATTTGCCGCACTGTTAAATGAGGAATGAACAGAATATGAAAAGGACAAACAGGCTTCTTTCAGTGCTTATGAATTGGTTCCAGCAGCATATATACAGCGGTTCAGAAACATAAAGAAGGAACCAGATCAGACTTACGTTGAGTTCAAATGAATTAAAGGTAGACATTTTGATAGCTGGGTGTGGGCCTTAAAGGTCAACAAGACACACGAGACTCTAAGAGAGAATATTCTGCTCGAGAAGTTTAAATACTCTCTTCCAGAGATTATACCAATTCACGTCGAGGAACAGAAATTTCAGAAGGTGAGAACAACAGCAGTTAGAAGAATAATACGTTTGTGTGTACGACAAGATTCCAACCAGGTTTGTATCCCGTGAGTGACGGAATTTGGGAGAATTTCAGATTCTAAGAGAGCCAAAGAGTAGAGAACACTGGTAAGTGATTACCACAGGTTAAAAAAAAAAGCCCAAGAGGGTGGCAAGAAGTTGAAAGGCTTCGTGTTGCTCCATTGTGATAAAGCGTGACACGTAAAGTCATATTGCTGGTTGTTAATGAAAGGTACTGTGGGATAAGATGTGGAAAAAAAAACAAGCCAGTTGCATTGGTGAAAGTAGTAAAGGAAAGCCAGTGAAGAGCCGAGGACCTGCAGGAGAGTGCACAGCCTTGGCAGGGGCTGGGTATCGAGTTAGTACCTGATTTCTATAAAGAATACACCTATGTGGGTACAGTTTACTCAGAAGGAACAAGGGATGATGGGCAAAAAGTTATAATTTTGAGAGATGCAGGATCTAACCAATCTTAAACGTAAAGAGATGAGCAAAATTGCACTCTTTCTGATCTGCTACTCGACAGAGTGGCAATTTGTGGGATAGATGAACCGAAATGTCACCGTGGGGTGCGCTCTGGTTTAGCTGTTAACACTGCTGTCTGGCAGCACCAGTGACCCGGCTTCCTTTCCAGCAGGGGGGACGGTTTGTGTGGACAATGCACGTTCTCCCCATGTGTTCGTGCGTTTCCTCTAGGTGCTCTGGTTTCCTCCTACAGTCCAAAGATGTACAGGTCAGGTGAATTAGCCATGCTTAATTCACCATAGCGTTAGATGCATTAGTCAGAGGGAAATGGATCTGTGTAGCTTACTTTTCGGAGGGTCGGTGTTGACTTGTTGGGCCGAAGAGCCTGTTTGCACAGTGTAGGGAATCTTAAAAAAATAGCGTTCCCCTGTCTAAGATCAGGTTGGAGTGCCAATTCAAGACGAAGGAATTAACAGTTGGTGTGATCGGCAGGATGTCAGTTCCAGGAATCCAGTTTGTTCTTGAGAATGATTTAACAGGGTCCAAAGTGAGACCGTCACTTCTTGTTGTGAAGAAGGCCAAGGAAGACCTAGAAACTGGAGAGCAAAAACAGAAATATTCTTGCATTTTCCGAGACTATCTGGTCCAACATCCCACCATCATAACACACAGCAAGAAGCAAAAACTAAAGGGAACGATGAAGGAATTGAGGTTCAGTTAGCATACACTCTGCTGGAAGCAATGGTACAGGTCCAAAAACCTGAACAAGCAGTGAGTCAGATAGAAGTGTTTATTCCTGAAAGGTTAATTGACTTGCAACAGAAAGACGACAGGATGAAAGCTATATATGTGGATGTGTACTCCGAAATAAAGGCATAGAATAATCCTGCGTGTTGATATTTGAAAGATAAAATCCTATGATGAAAATGGAGAGCACGGCAAGTTATTGCAGAGAAGTGGGCCAAGGTGTACCAGATTGTGTTACTGGTAGCATACAGACAGCAAGAGTTACGTGTGTCGCATGAAGTACCTCTAGGATGTCACCTAGGTGAAGGAATAACTCACGCTAAGTTTCAAAAAACATTTTTATTGTCCTGTAATGCACAAGGATGTGGTTAACCTTTGCTGTACGTGTTATAAATGCCAAATGGTAGGTAAGTCACAGTCAGTAATAAAACCAGAATCTCTGTTGCCAATTCCTGCAATTGAAGAATCTTTCATGTGGGTGATAATCGATTGTGTGTGTCTCCTCCTGACAACTAAAACTGAGAAGCAGTACTTATCAATCACAATGCATGTTCGACCAGATTTTTGAAGGCAAGTCCATTGCAGAATATCAAGGCAAATAGGGTGGTAGAGGAGTTAGTCTCTTTCTTCACGAGGTACGGGCGACCCAGAGAGATTCAGTTGCACCAAGAGCCAAATGTTTCTGCTTGGCTCTTTTAGGAGATTATGGATAGATCGGTTTACAGCACGTTAAATCCAGTGCGCATCATCCTGAATCCCAGGGTGCTTTAGAAACGTGGCATTAAACTTTGAAGACCATGTCGAGAGCATACTGTCAGGATTATCGAATGATTGGGATAAGGGCAACCCATTCGTATTTTCTGCCATTAGAGATGCCCAAATCATTACTTTGTTCACTCCCATCGAGTTAATATTCGGGCAGGAAGAGAGAGGCCCTTTCAAATCCATTACAGATAAATTGATAGGACTGAATTTGGATATCTCGCAAATAGATTATGTAGTGGCGGTAAGGGCAAGACTAAATCGAGCAGGTGAGTTAGCTAATCAGCACCTAAAGAGGGCACAATATAGAATGAAACATGTGGCAGATAAAAGCTCCGGGACGTGGACGTTTTCTCGAGAGGTTAATGTGGAAGTACTGCACCAATGATAGGAGATCAATTTCCTATCACATTCAGAAAAGTTTGAGTCAGATGAACCACTTCGTAATGATGCCAGATTGAAAAGAAAGTATTCCGTATGTCATGTGAACATGTTGATACTGTATTATACTAGAGAGAAAGCACTGGAGAAACAGATGTTAGTTAATGTACTGCAGAGTGAGGAATTAAATGCAGATGGTATAGATTTTGATGTGCCCCAAAATAGATTAAAATGAAAACGTCCTTGAGGGTTGGGATAGAATAGTAAACTGTGTGTCTCAGGAGTATAAAACACAGTTGAAAGGTTTGTGACTGCAACATAAGGACGTATGTAAGAATCTGATGAGAAGGACTAATGCTATTGTACATGAAGTAGACGTAAGGAACACTTCTGTGATAAAACAACACCCCTATTAGTTTAAACATCTCAAAACCAGACAGGTTCAGATGCATTTGGAGGTCACACTCGATGAGGACATCATTGGACCAAGACAGGGCGAGTGCAGTTCGCCGATCGTCTTACCCAAACCGGACGGGACCAATGGATTATCGGAATGTCAACGTGGTTACAAAATTCGACTCATGTCCAATTTCGAGATTGGAGGACAGTATCGAGAAAGTGAAACAAGTCAGTTCGATCAGCAAGTAGGACTAAATTCGTGGTTACTGGCATATACCTTTATCAGAGAAGGTGAAACAAATTTCTGCATTTCTAACGCCAATGGGTTATATCAAATGAAAGTGATGCCCTTTGGAATGAAGAACGAGCTCGCCACATTCCAAAGAATCATGAACAGATTTATGACTGAGTTAACATACTGTGCATTCCGTTTGGACAATGTAGTGATCTTTGGTAATTCCTGGAAGGTTCACATGATACAGTTGACAGAGCTCTTTGAACGACTACGAGAAGTTTGACTGGTGATAAACATTAAACATTTGAATGCCCAAAAGCAGAGGTGACGTCCTTGGAACAGAATATCAGTCAGGGAGATTTGACCCCACGGAACGCAAAGACGAAGACCATTGTTGAAATTCCTCGACCAACCTTAAAGTAAGATGTGCTTCGAGTGTAAGGAATCAGCGAATTCTATTGGAAGTTTACTCCAAACTTCAGCAGAGTTGTGGCACCGTTGACTGATTTTCGAAAGAAGGGCATAAAGTTTCATTGGAATTCAAGAATCGTGAGGTGATGTTGCAGCTGGACAAGACCTTGGTAAGGCCACATTTTGGAGTACCGTGTGCAGTTCTGGTTGCCTCAGTTTAGGAAAGATGTGGAAGCTTTGGAGAGGATGCAGAGGAGATTTACCAGAGTTTTGCCTGGAATGGAGAATGGGTCGTACTTGGATAGGTTGAGAGTGCGAGGCCTTTTCTCATTGGAACGGCGAAGGATGACGGGTGCCTTGATAGAGACTTAGACGATCATCAGGGGAATAGATATAGTAGACAGTCAGAAACTTTTTCCCCGGGTCCAACAGAGTTAAAAGGGGACATTAATTTAAGCTGAAGGGTGGAAGGTATAGGGGGGATGTCAGGGGTAGGTTCTTTACCCAGACAGTAGTGGGGGCATGGAATGCGCTGCCTGTGGGAGTGACAGAGTCAGAATCATTGGTGACCTTGAGGCGACAATTGGATAGGTACATCGATAGGTGTTTAAGGTAGGACAAATGTTCGGCACAACATCGTGGGCCGAAGGGTTTGTTCTGTGCTGTATTGTTCTATGTTCTATGTTCCATAGAACAATTCAAGGACCATTCTACATCAATATTAGACACCAAACCAGTTTTTGCATCATCAAACCTTCAATAACCTTTTGCAGTTGCCATCGAAGCTAGTAACATAGAAGTTGGAACTGCATTGCTCGAGGAAGATGAGGATAGGAGTGAACTGCCAGTTTGTAACTTTGTAAAGAAGCTCCACATCCACCAGAGGAAATGTTCCACGATTGAAAAAGAACGATTGAGTTTGGTACTGGCCTTACACTATTTTAATGTGTATCTCATGAGTAATGTGTCGGAGATGGTTGTGTATACGGATCACAATCCTCTTGCATTCTTATAACGCTTTAAAATAAAGAATATGCGACTATTTCTTTCGAATCTTATGTTACTGTTTCAATGCTGTTGGGTATCTAACCTAATCTATAGTTTTGTCGATGAATGTAAACATTGTGCATATTGTGGGTTGTAAGAATGTAATTGCAGATATATTATTGCGAGTTAACTGGTGAGGTTTGGATGGGAATTGCATTTATACCATGTTCCCATATATTTATGTGAAGGTGAACTCAGGTTAAAATTAACAGCATTTTATGACAATCTGATTAAAGAATATGACCTTTTTTTCTTAAAGGGTGTGGTGTTATAAGATTATGTGTGTACTGTACCTTTAAGGGAATTGAGCTTTCTGGCGAGCACAGTGTTCCGAACAAGATAACAATGTAACACTTGTTCACACAACTAGCTAAGAACTGTGTTGCCTGGATACAAAAACAAACTGAAATTCAAGCAGTTCGAATTACGCCCCAAGATGCCAAACTCCAAAAGTATTTTGACAATATTAAAACTAATGAAAAGATCGGATGCTTTGAGGGATAAATGTCAGAGATTTTGAACAGTTACAAAACCGGCAAAGAGCACCAACCAAAACAGAACCATGCAGACTGCCTGCGGAACTGCTCTCTTAAAAGTGTCAATGACCTGTGAAGCAGGATCTCTGAGGAGAAGAAAAGAAAAGCGAGGAAAATGTATCGAGAACACTCGGATAAGCTGACATTTTTTGTAAATCATACTCGGGATCTCTCTTTACCTGTTCAGTATTGTCGTGGCAAGTAAAAGATCGGTTTAGAGAAAGGATTTATGAATCGTTGTTAGCTAATTATTCTCTGTTCAACTGAAAAAAAAGTTGGCAATTTTACTTTCCAATTTTTCTTTGTTTCTTGAACTTTAATAGATTACAGCACGTGATGAATCTTTTCTGTATTTCTGATTTAAATTAGCAGAGGGCTTTACCCTATGTCGTAACAAGTGGTACAGAACGTTGATGAGGCCGCATTAGGAGTGTTGTGTTCAGTTTAGATCACCTTGCTGTCATAACGATGTTATGAACCGGATATACAACAGAAAAAAACGTTACAAGGATTTTGCCCGACTCAGGGGACGCAGTTATGGGGAGAATTTGGACAAAGGCTGTTATCTTCAGGGTGCAGGAGACTGAGAGGGGATATTACAGAAGTGTGTAAGGTCATGAGAGGCATGGATAGGGTGAATGCTCTCAGTCTTTTTCCCAGAGTTTTGAATCGAGTACTAGAGAATATCAGTTGAAGGTTAGAGGGGAAAGAATAAATGGGAAGCTGAGGGGAAATGCGTTTCCACTGAGGGAGATCCACATTTGGAAGGAACTACCAGCGAAAGTGGTTGGGGGGGGGGGTATTTTAAGATCAATTAAAAACATTTGGACAAATACACGGATAGGAAAACTTCAAAATAAAAATGGCCAAGCAGAAAGAAATGAGGTTATCATGGATTGTCAATTCTGGCCGTCATGGACCAGGATGGACCGTCGGTGCTGCATTTGTGTTTGAGGGCTCGATGACTCAATGATTCTATGTCATTTCCCTTCCCAGAAAATGAACTAGATAAGTCACTGCGCCGAGTTAATGTAGTGCAAACAGTCCATTTCATGAGTTTTTGTGATGTACGTTGAGCAATGATTTCATCAGGGAATCCTTTATCACAAGAACTAGTTTTGATTGACCCTATCTCAACATCAAGATTGCACAGTTGGAGGATGGGGAGTTCCACATTCATGAAGCTCCCCACAAGTTTGGTGCTGTGAGGGTGCAGTGCTAACTGCTGAGTCATCATGCCTCCAGAAAGGTTAAAAAAGAAAGAAGATAATGTTTGATAAAACAGGCACGGATGGTACGTCTAGATTTTATTCTATTTTTTATTTGTACACTGGTAACTAAGCTGGCAATGTGAAAAGTACACGTTGGCATGCTATCACACTCAATATGTCGCTCTTATATGGTCTTAATGAACGTGAAGGAATGTTTCACTGCGACTGTGGAAACCACATTTGGACATGATTGCAACAGTTTCACGAAGCATCTGTCAATCATGGATACAATAGGATGTAACAGGGATGTCAATTTTGTGTGTTCAATGTAATCTATAATTGGTGGGTGCAGTGAGCTGTGAGACAAATTTTATCATGGACATCAATAGGCAGGTTAGCACTTTGCACAAGTCCAATAAGTTATTCATAACTGAATCCCATGACATGTTTCGGTGCTGGTGAGATACCAGATATGTAGGCCCGACATCCTGACGACTGGTGGGCGGTATCACATAACATTAACATGTCAATTTGACCATTTTCTGCTGGCATCAACCTGCCAGTGCACAAGCAGCCAATTAGAAATGATTCTGCTTTGGAAATCAGGTATTAAAGAGAATGAGTCTTGCTGAGAGTGAAAATGGAAACGAATTTAAGATTAACAACTGAGGTGGCAGCGTGATGCATCTGTGCATGAATTAGAAGCTGCAAATATAATTACACATGGCTCATGTAGGTGGAAGGAATGTTTTACAGATATTTTACTTCTTTGATAAGAAACAGCCAAACTCTGCTGTATTCCCATGGCGACACCTTGACCAATCAGAGTCCAACTATCTGGCCTGAGAATTAAGATGAACAGCTAACGCCTTTCTGCTGCATCTCCATGGTAATGATGGCCCAGCCAACTTGCATCATCTTCCCATTTTGTTTAGAAAGCATCAATATCTTTTTTTTTAGATTAGATTAGATTTTTTTTTTAGATTAGATTACTTACAGTGTGGAAACAGGCCCTTCGGCCCAACAAGTCCACACCGCCCCGCCGAAGCGTAACCCATCCATACCCCTACATCTACATTTACCCCTTACCTAACACTATGGGCAATTTAGCATGGCCAATTCACCTGGCCTGCACATCTTTGGACTGTGTGAGGAAACCGGAGCACCCGGAGGAAACCCACGCAGACACGGGGAGAACGTGCAAACTCCACACAGTCAGTCGCCTGAGGCGGGAATTGAACCCGGGTCTCAGGCACTGTGCCACCGTGCCGCCCACAATGTTGTTTTTTTGAGATTTCTATCTGTATGTGATTTGCGTTCCTGACAGAGTTTTATGGAAATGCTGGGATTATAGTTTGGGATACAGTTGATCAAATTTGTTGTCTTAATAATACAGATGAAACAGAGAAGCTACATGTTTTGTGAGTTAAGTGAATCTCTTTCTAAACGTTTAAATTTGTTTGACTTTAAGACATAACAGCTCAGATTTAACAAACTTTCATTCGTGCACAAAACCCATCTATTCAACAGCCCAGCTTTGGCACCTGTCCTATTAAGAAATCACCACAATTGCAGAAATGCTGATAAGTTAATTTTCAAATTAAGATACACAGAAAAGTCAGTTTCTTCTTCAGCCACAAAATTATTCCATGAAAAAACGAGGACTGCGTTTGCTGGAGAACAGAGTCAAAAAGTGTGGTTCTTGGAAAAGCATGGTTAGGCAGCATCCGAGAAGCAGCTTCGAGCAAAAGCTCTTCCTCAAGAGTTGACTCTCCTGCTCACCAGATGCTGCGTGATCAGCTGGGCTTTTCCAGCACCACACTTTTTGGACAAATATATTCCATATACATTTCAGAATTTATGGCACGTCGGACCACAAGAAGTAAACAAAGCAGTGTTCCAGTGCAGAGCAGGCATTTTGGCCCATCATTTCAGTTCCAGCTTGTTAAATGTGACCTTTTTTATACATTTGTGGGGCGAAGGCGATGCTGGCAAGGGTAGCGTATACTGCCCATCCCTAAAGACGAACTTGATTGAATGCATTGAAGCATAGTTAGGAGTCAACCACATTGCCATGGATCTGGAGAAACATGGAGGCCAGACCAAATGAAGGTAGCAGCTTCCTTCCCGAAAAGACATTAATGAACAAGCTGGGATTTTCCAGCAATCGGCAATGGATTCATGGCCATCATTATTCTTTTAGAGCAAATTATTATTGAATTCAAAGTCCATAGCAGGATTTAGTCCTGGGTCCCCAGCGCATTACCTGGGTCTCTGGATTAACAGTCAAGCAATATAACCACAAAGCAATCACCTGACCTACAATATTAGATTATAGAGAATAGAATTTTCTGTCTATTTTGCAGGGATCAGCATATTATAGAGAACAACAATCCCTGTGTATGCCATGCTAAGCTGCAATTTCTGGAGTTTATGAAACATAACAGAAGTCCCTGTGTGTGTTGTAGAGAATAGCAAGTCTTGTAAATATTGAAGAGAACATTAGTTCCCGTGCATTTTCTCATCTCTTCCAACGCTAACAACATGTTTTGAAGAGGAAAGAGAACAGAACTGCACACATTATTCCAGGAGAATCCTAAATAATGTCCCGTATACCTGCAACGTGACCTCCCAACTCCTATATTACATACTCTGTCCAATAAAGGAAAAAAATGCCAAACGCCTTTGTCAGTATTCTATCAACCTTCAAGTCCACTTTCAAGAAACTATGAACCTGCACTCCAAGGTCTCGTTGCTCAGCAACACTCCATAGGACCTTACCATTGAGTATATAAATCCTGTCTTGTTTTGCCTTTCCAAAATGCAGCACCTCACATTTATCGAAATTAAAATCCATCAGCCACTCCTCAGCCAATTGGCCCATGTGAACAAGAGCCTGTTGTACACTGAGGTAATCTCCTTCGCTTTCCATGAAAAGTCCAATTTTGGTGTCAACTGCAAACTTACGAACTCCTATGTTAATTTATATAAATCCCAATCATTTATATAAATGATGAGCAGTAGTGGACCCAGCACCGATTCTTGTGGCACTCCACTGATAACAGGGTCAAGTCTGGAAAGTAATCATCCACGGCCACACTCTGCCTTCTATCTTCAAGCCAGTTCTGTATCCAAATGGCGAGTTCTCAACGTATTCCGTGCAATCTAAACTTATTAACCACTCTTCCTTGAAGAACCTTGTGAACGCCTTACTGCAGTCCATATAGATCACATCCACCACTCTGCCCTCATCAATCCTCTTCGTTTTCTCTTCAATGCATCCAAGCAAATTCGTCACACATGATTTCCAACACACAAAGCCATGCTGACTATCCGTAATCAGTCCTTGCCTTTCCAAATACGTGTGAGCCCTGTCCCTCAGGATTCCCCTCAGCAACTTGCCAACAACTTATCTCAGGCTCACTGGTCTATCGTTCCCTAGCTTTTCCTTACCACCTTCCTAAACTATTGGCACCACTTTAGGCAACTTTCAGTCTTCCAGCAACTCACCTTTCACTATCAATGATACAAATATCTCAGCAAGGGGCCCAGCGATCACTGCCCTAGCTTCCAACAGAATACTAGGGTACATCCAATCAGGTCCTAGGTATTTATCTATTTTTATACGTTTTAAGGCATTCAGCACTTCCTCCTCTGCAATTTCGACATTTTTCAAGAAGTCATCATCTTTTTCCTCGCATTCTGTATCTTCCATGTGCTTCTCCATAGTAAGCACTGATGCAACATACTCATTTAATATGCCCCCCCATCTCCTGTGGCTCCACACATAGGCCGCCTTGCTGATCTTTGAGAGGTCCTATTCTCTCCCTAGTAATCCATTAGTCCTTAATGTATTATAAATTCCCCTTGAATTGTTCTTAACCCTATTTGCCAACGCCTTCTCATGTCACATTTTTGCCCTCGTGTTTTCCCTCTTAAGTGTATTCCTACTCAGGTTGAGGTTCTGGATTTAGGTTTGCTCGCAGAGCAATAGATTCATTTTCAGACGTTCCCTCACAATACTAGGTAACAACTTCAGTGCTGACAGAAATATACTGTCTCTGGAATCTCATTATCTCACTTCTGAAGGCTTCCCTTTTTCAAGCCCGCCTTTGCCTGCGAACATCTTCCCCAATTAACTTCTGAAAGTTCTCACCTTATACCGTCAAAATTACCCTACTTCCAATTTAGAACTTCAACTTCAAGATTCAATATATCCTCTTCCATTGCTATTTTAAAACAAATAGAAATATGATAACTGGCCCCAAAGTGTTCCCTCACTGACTCCTCAGTCACCTAACCTTCCTTACTTCCAACCAGTGGGCCAAGATTTGCATCTTCTCGAGCAGGTATATCCACACACTGAATAAGAAAGTTTTCTTCCACATACTTAACAAATTTCACTGCAACTAAACCCTTAACACTAGTGTACTCCCAAAAACTATGTTTGGAACGTTAAAATCCTCGACCATAACCAACCAACATTTATACTGCTGACTGAGCTCGTCTTAAAACAAACGGTTTCTCAATTTCCTGCTGAATATTATGGAATCTATAATACAATCACGGTAAGGTGATATCCCTTCCTTATATCTAAGTTCCATTCAACTAAATTCCCTGGATGTATTCCCACGATTATGCCCCCCCCCCCACCCCCCGCCCCACCCCCCGCCTCAGTACCGCAGTAATGATCTCCCTTATCATAAGTATTACACCAACTCCTACACTTCTCTTGCCCCCGCCCCCTGTTCTATCCGTCCTGTATCATTTGGAACCTGGAACAATAAGCTGTCACTCCGGTTCCGTGCTGAGCCATATCTATGTAATCTCTTTGGTATCCCAGGTCCATGTCCCGAACCTGCCTTCATCTGCCTTCCGTGTTATGCCTCTTGCATTGAAATAAATTGAGCTTATTTTATCAGTCCTAACTTCCTCTTTGCTTTGTTGCATCCTGCCCTGTTTGGTTCACTCCCTTTCATAACTGGACTTGTTTCACATTGATCTCTTTCCTCACTGTTCCCCTGGCCACACCCACCCGCCACCTTCCGAGTTTAAGTTCTCCTGGGCAGTTCTATCTCATCTCCTTACCAGTATGTTAGTCCCCTTCCAATTCAGATGTAATCCATCCTTCTTGTAAAAGTCGCATCTACCTGAGAAGAGATTCCAATAATTCAAAAATGTGAACGTTTCTCTTCTTCACCATGTCCTCAATCAGGCCTTCATCTACTTTATCCTCCTACTCGTACCCTCACGTAATCCATATATTATTACTCTTGAGAACTTCCTTTTTGACTTCCTGCCTAACTATGTATGTTCTCCCTTCAGAATCTCATTATTTACCGTTCGTATGTTATTTGTTCAAATCTATACAGCTGGGTTCTCTCCCCTTTGAGAACATTCTGCACCCTCTCCGACATACCCTTGATCTTGGCACCAGGGAGGCAACACACTATTCTGATTTTTCGCTGCTGGCCACGGACACCTCTGTTTGTCTCCAATCACATTTCATCAATTGAAACCCGACGTACCCTCATTATGTGAGAGCCTGTCTTGAAAACATAAACTTGGCTGTTCGTGCTACATTCCCCTGAGAATCCATAACCCGCTACATTTTCCGAAACAACATAATTGTTTGAGATGGAGATAGCCACAGAAGGCACATGCACTCCCTGCCTACCCCTCTTACCTTTTCTGGAGTTAACCCATCCACCTGACTGTATCTGCGGCTTTTTTCCCGTCCTATATCTGCCATCCATCACACACACTTGTGAATTCCACATTGCCTACAAATGTCATTCCAACCCATCCATGCGATCTGATGGTATTTGAAACCAAAAGCACTTCTTGCAGACATGATCATCAGTCATATGGGAACCCTCCCTGAACTCCGGCATCCAAAAGGAAGAGCATATCACCCCAATAAAAGCCACCGTTTCTGGCTCACAACTTGTAGACCCGGACAATAGACCCAAACTCTGCTCTAAAATGCTGTACTCCACGCCAATTTTGTATTTATCGTTTATATTTTTAAATTTTAATCAAGAAACTGATTTCAGTAAAATATACAATTAAGAAAGAAGCCACTCTAGTGACTACTGCAGAGTTAGAGTAACGTTACAAGTTATAAACTATGCACATATTCTGCATATTGTCAACCTCAGTCTGAGACCGTTGACACAGACATTCTGCTGACTGGGAGGTGTGTAAATGAGACCACGCCGACTGTGACACTGTTTCAAGTGACTTTGCATTGACTGGGAGTTGTGTGCACTGACAGGCTCACTGTGAGAATGTTTGTATTGATATTTTACTAACTGAGAGGAGAGTAATTACGGCCAGTTTCACTGTCAGACGGTTTACAGTGACACTATACTGACTGGAAGGTGTGTAAACGAGGCCAGGCACACTGTGAGAATGTGTACAGTTACATCATACGGACTGACGTGTGTAAATGATGCTAGGCTCACTGCGAAACTGTTTACAGAGAAATTATTCTAAGTGGGAGGCCGTTCTCAGTGTGAGACTATTTACAGTGATCCTATACAAACTGGCATGTGTGTAAATGAGGCCACTCTCAGTATGATACAGTATAGCTCACACTATACTGACTGGGAGGTGTATAATGATGCCATGCTCATGCTGAGATTGTTTGCAGTGACACTATACTGACTAGAAGGTGTTTAAATGAAGCTAGCCTTAATGTGAGATTGTTTACAGTGACAGTATACTGACTGGGAGGTGCACATCCGGCCACGCTCAGTATCAGACTGCGTACAGTGACATTATACTGACTGGGAGGTGTGTAAATTGGTCCGGCATCATTGTGAGACTGTTCACAGTGATATTATACCGACTAGGAGGTGAATACGTGAGACTGCGCACACTGTGAGAATGTTTTCAGTGACTTCCTAATGAATGGGATATGTGCAAATAAGGCCACACTCACCGTGAGACTGTTTATAATGACTTTATTCTGACTGGCCAGTGTGTAAATGAGATGATGCTCATTGTGAATAATTTTACAATGACTTTTTCTGACTGGGAGGTGTGTACATGAGGTCACGCTTTCCGTAAGAATAAGTGACCAAGTTGATAGATGAAGGGAGGGCTGTTGATGTCATATGCGTGCACTTCAGTAAGGCGTTTGATAAGTTTGCCCATGGTAAACTTATAGATAAAGTGAAGTCACATGGTGTTCAGGGTATTCTAGCTCCATGGGTAAAGAACTAGATGAGCAACAGGAGACAGAGAGTAGTAGATGAAGGGAGTTTCTCGAAATGGAGAAAGCTGACCAGTGGTATTGCACAGGAATTAGTGCTGGGCCAACTGTTGTTTGTTATATGTGTCAATGATCTGGAAGAGGGCACTGTTGGTATGATCAGCAAATTTGAAAATGACATGAACATTGGTGGAGTAGCAGAAAGCGCGAGGAACTGTGAAAGAGTACAGGAGAATATAGGTACACTAGAAAATTGAGGGGAAAGGTGGCAGATGGAGTTCAAACAAGACGAATGTGAGATGATGCATTTAGGAAAGTCTAATTCTAGACAGAATTATACAATGAATGGAAGAGCCTTGGGAAAGGTTGATGAGCAGAGAGATCTGAGAATGCAGGTCCGTTGGACCCTGAAGGTTGCTGCCCAGGTGGATAAAGTGGTCAAGAAGGCATGTGGCATGCTTGCCTTCATCGGATATTGAGTATAAGAGCTGGCAAGTCATGTTAAAAGTGTACAAGGCATTGGTCCGGCTGCATTTAGAATACTGTGTACAGTTCTTGCTTCCACGTTACCAATAGGATGTGCTCGCTTTGGAGAGGGTGCAGGGAATGTTTACGAAAATGTTACCTGGGAAGGAAGGTTCTAGCCATGAAGAGAGGTTGAGTAGGTTCGGATTGTTTTCATTAGAAAAAGGGAGATTGAACAATGAACTGATTGAGGTCTACAAAATCATGAAGGTCATGCACAGGGCAGAAAGCTGTTTCTCAGGGTGAAGGATTCAATAACGAGAGGTCATGTTTTCAAGGTGAAAGGTGAAAAGTTTAAGGGGAAACACGCGGCAAGTACTTTACGCAGAGAATGGTGGGTGTCTGCAACGCGTTGCAAGCAGAGGTAGTAGAGGCAGGCACGGTACATTCATTTAAGATGTGTCTGGACAGATGCATGTGTAGGTGGTGAGCAGAGGGATACAGATGCTTAGGAATTGGGCGACAGGGTAAGACAGGAGATTTGGATTGGCTCAGGTTAGGAGGGCCGAAGGGCCTGTCCCTGGGCTGTAAATTTTATTTTGTTCTTTGTAATTATGGTGGCATTACACTGACTGGGAGAGTCCACACTATTTAATGTGACATTTCGTGACTGGGACATGTTTAAATGATGCCAGGCTCTGTGTGAGACTGTTTACAGTGACTATATACTGACTGGGAGATGTGTAAATAAGGCCAGGCCCAGCCATATGAATGTGGAAGAACTTTCAACGCCAGGATTGGACTAATAAGCCACTTGAGAGCCCATAAAACAATCAACGGAACCAAGACCGTCATCCTCCACCTCGAGGGATAGCCTCGACGATGACGATTTTTCGTCAATACCTATTATGAAACTAATACATGCTGAGTAATGGACTCAAAAATTTAAAAGACCTCCCTCTGTCTCTCTGTAAAAGGCTCGAGAGGATGACTGATCTGCTCCTTTTCCTGTGTAACGAAATCGAGAGGCTAACAGACCTCATGTTCTTCTCCTGTATCAGGCTCGAGCGGCTGAATTATCTGGTTGTTTCCTCTGAAACAGACTTGAGAGGCGAAATGGTCTCCTTCTCTTCCCCTCAAGCAAACTGAGGAAATTGAATGACCTCATCCTTTGCGCCAGTCACAGATTCCAGAAGCTGATGTCCTCCTCACATCCCTTTGTCACACACTGTACATATTAAACAACGCAGCAACCCGTGGATTATGAGCAGCCGTTAAACAGTAGCTGATGAGTGTCACTCCTTTCTCAGTTAGAGAAGCACAAAGAACACAATGTGCTCCAGGTGCCCTCTCAGTTACACCTCGTACAGCTCCAGTAACTCTTCTCTATGTTTAAAATATTCCCTTCACATTTCGTACCAACATTCCAGCTTTCCATCCCTTCGAGTGGTAATAGTCTATTATGGGCTGAATTCCTTCCTCATATAACTCTGTAAATGACTCATGGGGACCGAATTGTTTCGTGTTGTTCCAGAGCAGCACTCTCACTGCTCTGAGTGATGTCTGAAGGTTATGAAATGATTTGTTAATTGGGCACATAAATTGGAAAAGTAATTGAGGAATAGATATTGTTACCCTTATTTGTGGTCTGTAGAAATATCCCCACCAGTCGTTTTATGCAGCTGCTTGGTCAATTTCTTCCTACATTCTTTGATTAACAGTGTGGAACATACACAACCCTGTCTTGTTCTGACACGACCCAAATACAAAGAAGATAGATGAAAAAGATTGATTGATTTACGATCCATCCCTCAGCAATCCCCATACATTCTATCCAGATTAAGTAAATGTTCCCTTTTATTGTGATATAAAAAGTGCTATATAGAAGTGGTTAACTGAGCATGTTTGTTTGGAGACCGTGATTAATGTCAATCTCCCTGGATTCCAATCATCCCAGTGGAGTCTTCCCATCTTTTAGTGTTAAATGGGTTCCATTCAATGTGTTATTCCATATTATGAGAGGGAGCATCACCTTCAACACAAATAGGATCAGCAGATTCAAAGACATAGGGAGGAGAGATCAGGACCTACGAACAATAGACTGGATTGTTCCATCAATGCATCAGAATCCAAGAACATTGGACTGGAACGTTCCATTAATGGATTAGAACCTGAGAGCATTTGATTGGAATGGGCTAACAATGGATCAGAACCTGAGAACAATAGACTGGAATTTTACAATAATGGATAGAACCTTGTCCCACTATGTCTGGAAAATGTTTACATATTACGATCAGTGGCCATTAACAGTCCGGATCCTATGTTCACTTTACATTATTCAGTTTTTTTATTATCCTATGCTGGCTATCGTTGGTTTCTCTGGTAAGTCTCACTGTCCAGTTATTATTTATCTCAGCCATGTATGAATTTATTACGGTTCTTTTCATTTAATTTATACCTTTGCCCGCTGTTTTTTTTCTGCTGGAACTCTGAATCCAGATAATCACACGACAGAGCAGTACAAACTCATCATTAAAATTGAAAAGGTTCAACCACTCTCTCCATCTTTGCTTCGGACAGTGTCCCTCGCAGGTCTCTCTGCGGACCTACTCAGTTTCATTTCTGAATCACAATTCGTTGTATCCCTCTCCTTGTTATTTAAATATTGGGAGCATGGAACTGACTGTAATTTCCTTTCTCTGATTGTATCGCATCCCTGGTCAATATCCGAGGCCGAAATGGATAAGTCTCAGCTGTGGTAATCTCTTGGTCATGAGCTGATTCCTGACGTCGTACCATGACCACTCCGAACGTTAACTCCAAAAGCCTTTAGCATACACCTCGCTGGCTCATTCCATCTGCTGAAGAATCTTCAGCTATAAAATACAGACTTAACCATGTCAATAACCTGCTGCTGTCACTCCCAGCTTCAAAACTGCCGAAGCAAAACTGAGTCAATACTTCATGGCTCGGATCAGAACTCAACCCAAAATTCCATCAACCCATCACTGCTGTGCACACTCATCTATATCGGCATTGGGTCTAGCAACGATTTTATGTTGATATTCTCAAGTGCAATATAATGCTCGTCCAAAGAATCATATCTTCGGTTCTCTCTGTCGATAACCAAATCCGCTGCCAATTGTTCATATTAAAACTGATTTCCTCCATGCATGTTATCTCTCAAACAATGATATTCAAACCTAATACACATACAGACATCAAACCGCTTGTCTCTTTTTCTGGTACAATGGAGATGTAGAGACATTAATTTGTGGGACTTCAAATAACTGTCACTCACGTGGCTGACTATTTCCTCACCCTGGCAAAGGTTTGTAATGCACAATATCGATGGCCGAAGGGCATGTACTGCATTATAATATTCTATTTTCGATGTTTTAATGCTCGGAGTCCTGAACACATAGGCCAGTTCACTAAGCAATAAACTGACGTATGCTGTAAAGCTCTTCATGCTGGCTATCATCATGTCCCAGTTTATAGTGTGTGAGCTGGTGCTGTCAGTCAGATTTCGAAATTGAGGAAAGGAACCTTTTCAGCTGATGTGGCAAGAAATTTAGTCGACGTTGTCATTCCTGTGGTTTGGACTCACCAATGTCTCAACCCGCCAGTTTGTCACACATCTCTATCTTATTTCTTGATGTTCCCATATGTTCTCAGTTAATGAATGATCCGTTGCCTTCTTTATTGTGAATCTTTCTGTGTGTTCGTATCTTTCCTTTGCTTGGTGTTTTGCTTGGTGCTAACATTATGAAGCTCAGAAACAATGTAATTGTGCGTCTTGGGTTATTGTTCATTTTCTGGACTCTCCCATGTGGTGCGCCATGATGGACAGGGGATTCAAACAGCTTTGAGGCACATCTTTGAGACTTGGTCTGTGCCTGTCCACTGAATTATTTGTTTCTCCCTCTCGGCTGATCGTGTGGTCGCAAAGACGAGGAAAGCTTTTGAGTTTTATTGCAAAGGACTAAGCTCAGAAGATTCTGACTGACTCCTGATATTGAAAAGTTAGTGGAGTTACTGGCGATAGTTGGCTGGAAGTAGTGTTCAGGCATTCAGGGAGACATGGGGATTTTGGAGGACCTGGTTTGCTTTAGAAGTGATGCAAAATCTCCAACCCTGGAAAAATCCCTTCAAATCTTTCCTTATCGTTTTCAAGTTTCACAACATAATTTAAAAATAAGGTAGGCCAGAATTCAATGCTGTATTCCAAAAGGAGCCTAACCAGTGTCCTGTGCAGCTGCAAAACATGACCTGCCAACGTCTATTCACAAAGCACTGACCAATAAGGACAAGTGTACAAAACGGTTTTTTTGGCTAATCTGTCCACCTGCGAAACCAGTTTCAAGGCAAATTAAGCCTGCACTGCAAGATTTCGGTGTTTGTTACCATTTAACCGCATATTACCATGAAGTATAAGAGTTCAGCCCAAATTTGGGGTGACGTGGTGGCTCTGTGGTTAGCACTATTGCCTCACATTACCAGGGACCCGGGCTCGATTGAAGCCTCGGGTGATTTTCTGTGTGGATTTTGCACATTCTCCCCAAATCTGCGCGGGTTTCCTCTGGGTGCTCTGGTTTCCTCCCACAATCCAAAGATGCGCAGGTTAGTTGAATTGTCCATGAAAAATTGCCCATAGTGTTCAGGGTTGTGTAGGCTCGGTGCATTAAGGTGGCAGACAATTAAACAACTCACTTGTGCCGGCTCCACAAAGAGATCTGGGAGTGCTAGTCGACGATCTCTAAAGGTAAACATGCAGGATGAATCTGTGATTAAGAAACTAATGCAATGTTGCCATTTATCTCAAGAAGGTTGGAATATAAAAGCAGCAATGTGCTACTGAGCCTTTATATAAAGCTCTGGCTAGGCACCATTTGGAGTACTGTTTTGGGCTCAACACCACAGGAGCGTGTCCACCAAAATTCACACGGATGATCCCTGGAGTGGCAGGTCTAACATATGAGGAACGGCTGACGATCCTGGGATTGTATTCATTGGAGTTTAGAATGTTAAGTGGAGATCTAATAGAAACTTTCAAGATAATACATGGTTTGGAATGGGTGGACGCTATGAAATTGTTTCCGTTAGGCGACGAGACTAGGACCCATGGGCACAGCCTTAGAATTAGAGGGGGGGAAATTCAGAACAGAAATGTGGAGACATTTCTTCAGCCAGCGAGTGTGGGCCTGTGGAATTCATTGCCGTGGAGTGCAGTGGAGGCTGGGATGCTGAATGGCTTCAAGGCCGAGATTGATAAATTCTTGCTATCACAAAGAATTAAGGGCTATGGAGAGAATGCAGGTCAGTGGAATTGCAATGCCGATCAGCCATGATTGAATGGCGGAGTGGACTCGATGGGCCGAATGGCCTTATTTCCACTCCGATGTCTTTTGCTCTTATGGTCTTCAATATCCACATGCTCAATGATGGACGAGACCAGCACAGCTTTGCAAAAGAGCGACTGATATATTCATAGCAGTCTTCAATAGGAAGTACTGAGTGGATGGTCCATCTCGTGCTTCTACAGTGGTCCCCAGCATCACTGATGCCAGTCTCCATCCAAGTCGACTCACTCCACATGATATCAAGAAACAGCTGGATACTGCAAAGGCAATGGGCCCTGATAACCTCCCTGCAATAGCACTGTTCTATAATTTGCCGCTCAAATAGCCCAACTCTTCCAGTGCAGTTAAAGAACTGGCATCCAACCGGCAATGTGGAAAACTGCCGAATAATGTCCTCTGCACCAAAAAGCAGGACAAATCCAACCTGGCCAATTACTGCTCAATCATCCGTAAAGTGATGGAAGGGGTCATCAACAGTGCATTCAAAAGTCACACCTTTTTCAGCAACAACCTGCTCAGTGACGCCCAGTTTGGGTTGCGCCAGGGTCAAACAGGTTCTGACCTCATGACAGCATTTGTTCAAACCTGGACAAAAAAAAACGAATTCCAAGACTGAGGTAAAAGTGACATGCCTGGACATCAAGCCTGCATTTGACCAAGACTGGCATTAAGGAGCCCTGGCCAAAACTGGAATCAATGGGTATCGGGGCAAACACTCCAGTGGTCAGAGTCGTACATGGCACAAAGGAAGATGGCTGTGGTGTGGAGGGTCAGTGATCTCAGCTTCCGGGCACCTCTGCAGGAGTCCCTCAGGGTAGTGCCCAACAATCTTCAATTGCTTCATCAATAACCTTCCTTCTGACACAAGGTCAGAAGTCGGGATGTCTGCTGCATTCAGCTTCAGGGCATCTCTGCAGGAGTCCCTCAGGGTAATGTCCTCGGCCCAACAATCTTCAGTTGCTTCAACAATAAACTTCCTTCTATCATAACGTCAGAAGTAGGGATTCTGCTGATGATTGCACGATGCTCAGCACCATTTGCGACGCCTCAGATGCCCAAATGCAACAAAACCTGGACAATATCCAGGCTTGGGACAAAAGAGGCAAGAAACATCCACGCCATAGAAATGCCGGAGAATGACCATCACCAAGATGACAGACTCTAACTATTGCTCCTTGATGGTCTACTGAATCCCTCACTGTCAACATCATTGTGGTTACTATTGACCACAAACTCAACTGGACTCAGCACATATATACAATGGCTACAAAAGCAGTTCAGAGACTCAGGATACTGCGACAAATAACTCTCCTCCTGACACAGGGTGCAGGGCGGGGGCAGGGGTTACAATTCGGGTGGCGTGTGGTAAGGAGCTGTGGAAGGGATCTCCAGTATCCATCCAAGGATTCCCAAGAACAGCTTTCCAAGCTAAAGTTGACACAGGAGCAGAGTGTGAGGGGACACCTTTTGAACAAAGAGCTGGTCACAGATCGATGTCACCTCCTTCAATACCACCTGTAGCTTCACACCAAGGGAAGGACGGCGTTGCCAGTGGCGATTAGGGTCACAGTTTCATTCAGAGTTCGTGAGTAATGAATGATGTCACCTCTGCTTCTTTTCTACTTTTCTGCCCACTCTCCACAATCCTTAATTTACTCAGTGTCCCAGAATCCATAGCACTCTGGAACAGTGAATTGCACAGATACACATCCCTATGGGAGATGTGAGTTCTCTTCGTTATCTTTTAAATCTGCTTCACCCTATCCTAAAACTGTGATCTCTTGTTCTAGACTGTGCCACCTGAAGAAATGTCTACTCCACATCTACATTGTCAATCGTGTTTAAGATATTAAACTACTCAATGAGATATCTCATTCTCCTGAATGGCAAATCTCCCTTCATATGACAAATTCCTCATTTCTGTAATAAATTTTAAGATCTGCAGCATGTCCTTTTTTCTTGTAATGTGGATTATTTCCAAAACATCACCACTTATTTCGTTGCATTCCCCTGCTTCCATGTCTTCCACCACAGTAAATACTAACAACGGAGTGTTCATGCAGGATCTCACTATCACACAGGGATAGGCTGTATGACAGGGGGCTTTTTCTGATAAAGGTTTGCACACCTCCCTCCACTGCTGAGATCCCATTGTAGGTACTCTGCCTGCTCTTGACAACGTATGGAATGACTATCTTGGTGTGTGAGCTAAATGAGCTCCAATCCAATCACTACCTTCCGAAAAAAATTGGCGTAGGTTGTACATCATGCATGACCTCACGCTGATCTAAACGGCACTCCACTAGTTACAGGTTTACAAACAAAAACAAACATTAATCTCTACTCTCTAATTCCTATCGGCTAACTATGATGAAGCCCCTCTTCTTGTGCATCAATGTAGAATTTTGAACGGTTTGTCCTGTGTTTTGCAATGTAATCAGAGGATGAAAGATATCATTCTATTCTTGTTTAATCCCGTCAAGGAGAAGAATGGTCTGTCCGTCTCATTGTAACAATCCTGAGTGGCTGAATGGAATCTTGCTGTACATCTGTCACAGTGCTGTGGGGTTGTAAGAGAACAACATATGGGTTAGGAAGAGCAGCTGGCCGTTGAGCTCCTCGAGTCTGTTGCACCGTCCAGAATGTTCATGGATGATGTGATTGTGGCTGGGCAAACGTTACCCTTCTGTTCTGAATGATTATTTACACTAATGTGTGTGTATGTGAGTGTCAGTGTGAGTCAGTGTGCTTTTAGTTGCGTTTATGTGTATCTATATCTTTCTTTGTCAGTGTCTTTGGGTGTGTAACTGGTTTTTGACTTTGTATGACTGATTTTGTTATATTCTTGATTAGTCATGCTGAAAGAGCACAGCAGTTCAGGCAGCTGTGCTCTTCCAGCAGCACTAATCCAGAATCTGGTTTCCAGCATCTGCAGTCATTATTTTTACCTCCCTGACTGATTTTGTCAGTCTTTCTGTCTTTGTGTTGTGTGTCTTAGAGTATTAATTTTTGTATCCCTTTATCTTCATGTCACTAAAATTGTTTCTCGATTATATTGAGAGTGAATCCACTGAAATGAGGATCAAAATCTCTCTCTCTCTCTTCCTTCTGTGTTTAAAGTATTGCTGGCCACCAAATGCCACTGCTCAAGCAGCAGATCGTTTTACAGAAGACATATTTTCATGGTTGCTTCGTTCTTTGAACAACGCATTTGCTGACTGAGGGCAGTTTTGTCCAATTTCTTACAATGTTCTCCCTGTGATATTAGCACAATGAGATGAGCATGCCCACTGCAGGCCGGGATGAAAATGCTCGGTTTGCTTCAGGATTTTTTTAAAATCCTTTCCACGATAACTTGGAAGAGAACATAAGAACAAAAGTGTAGGTCATCTGGTCATTTGAGACAGCAGATGCTGCGGAGTCAGACTCGAAAAATGGAAAAGTACAAGATGTCAGGCAGCATTCGCGGACCAGTGTAGTCGGTGGTTTCAGGCAGAAGGAATGTGGGAGCGCTGAGGGGTTGGGGTGAGAGCGATAAAGAGGAGGGTGGTGATGTGAGTGCGGAGATAATACGTGGGTAGGGCGATAAGTAGATGCATGAAAGAGTCTGAAAGCAAGTTGGACCTTCGAGCCTGCTCCATCATCTGGGCGGTCATGGTTAAATACTCCTGGACTTAGCTCCACTTACTCGCCTGCTCACATAGCTCTTAATTTCTTTACTGTTCAAAATTCGACATGCCTTTGCTAAAAAAAAATTCGTTGAGTTTGTCTTGACTGCTTCACTGTTTCAGCAGGGAATTTCACCGATTCACAACCATTTGGGAGAAGGCATTCATCCTCAAAATATTCCTAAAACTGCTCCCGCTTACTTTGAGGCTATATCCCCTCGATCAGTTCACATTCCATTGGAAACAACTTCTCTGCTTCGATCTAACCTATTCCCCTCATAATTTAATGTGCTTCCCCAAGATTTTACTCTCTCATTCTTTGAAATTCCAATGAATATACTCACAGTCTGCTCAATGACTACTCATAATCCAACTCTCTCAATTCTAGAATTAACACATTGAACCTTCTCTGCACTCCCTCCAGTACCAGTACATCCTTGCTGAAGTAAGGTAACAAAACTATACACAGTACTCCAGGTGTGTCCGCACTAGCACCATATGGAGCTGCAACATTACCTCACTGATTTTAAATTCCATCGCTCTCGCAATAAAGGACAATATTCCTTTCACTGACTTAATTATCTGTACCCCTCAAACAAACTGCATGTGATTCGTACACAAAGATACCTCGCTCTCTCTAAACAGCAGCATGCTGGAACTTTTCACCACTTAGATAATAGTCCAGTTAGATTTTATTCTGACTACAATGGATGAACCCACATTAACCAACATGAAACTCGAAATTACATCTCAAAGCATTGAAAGATAGAGAAAGTGCAATTATTTTTATGTCCAACCTCTACCAAAATGTTTCACGCAGACGGTGCCAGATGCAACTGCATTGGGAATGCTCTTTCATGTGTTGACTCTGTGTGAGGAGTATATCAAATCATCTTCACATTGCAGTGAGAGCAAAAAAAAACATTTTTCCACATGAGCATGTTCCACTCTGAGGGGTTTTAGTATAATTACATTGTTTCACTACATTAGATTGTTCTCTAGTTGCATGTGTCCGTGTGTGAGTTCATGGTACTGTCTCTTAAGACGGTGCTATGAGATACTGACTACCCTCCCTCCCTCTAAATCCCTGATTGTTTTCACCCTCTTCAGCTGTCTGTGAAGTGTTGTGGGCTGGCCAGCAGGGGTGGTATTGTAAGTCTTTAAGCAGAGACTGCCAGACCTGCCACACTCTCTCTCTCTCTCTCTCACACACACACACATACACACACAGACACACACACGCACACACACAAAGATACACACAGAGCAGAATGCACACACTAATGCATTGATGCGAATGGTGACATGAAGAGGATGTCAGTATAACTGTTGATCGTTTCTCAATACTTCACTCACACTACCTGCTGTGTGCCAATATTCCTGTTTCTCGGTTGCCAATATATAATTATTTGACTGGATCCCATTGGAAGTCTTAAAATTTCTGTTGCTCTGTTGGGAGTACATCAGTTTTTCACGTGCTCATATGGTTGAGTGTGGCAGTATTTCAGTTGGTCTGTGTGGAGTGCTACTCCAGTAAAATTACAGGGCTTGTAGATTCCAAACTGGGAATAATTATAAAATGATTGGTCGACAGTGTGGAACTCCAACAGGACCACTACAGTTTGGTATACTATACCGGTTTATGGCAGATGATGATCGATGCAGAACAGTGTGAGTTGACGCGATTTGTTGAGAAACAATTCAAAGATAGTATAAAACAGGTTGTACCATTATAAAGCGAATGAAGGAGCACAGGGTGTATAAGAGCACAGATTTTTGAAGCTGTCACGACAAGTGGGGAGACCAGTCAATATTCACTGATTAGTTTCAGTATCTGAACTGTCTACAGGTGGAGATATAGGACGGAACCACTGCTCCCTTCCGGGAAGGTAGTGGAAACGATGTTTTGTGAGCACACAATGTGAGACCGTGGAGATTCCATTTTCACCAGCTTGACATAAAAGGGAGACGGCATCTGGGCCACGGATTCTAAGCTGTGCTGGGGAAAACAGAACTGACATTGGGTTCAAAGCGAAAATTGCCCTTCTGTGAACATTGCTCCTGACTCGGTTTGTGGTATATGAATGGTTCAGAATCTCCACAAGAGACGTCCGGTCCTCTCAAGCTCATGTCAGGGTCCTCCCCACATGACCAGGTAAGGTGGGTGGTGTGAGGGAACAAATATCGGGTAATCCACTTCCTAGCTTAGCCGTATCTGTCCTATTACAGGCTATGTCTCCTGGAATGGGAGAAAGGGAGAGAGGGAGTGCAGGTGCGAATGGGTTTCCCTGCTGTTAGGACTGGTGCAGGTGATGAGAGGGGAATAGTGAGTTGTCTGGAAGGAGTCAGTCGACAGTGTTGAATCAATGCCACGTTATTACTGTGGGGATAATAGCATATGGGACAGCAGGAGAGCGTGTGTGAGAGAGAGAGAGACGGAAAAGAGAGGGAAGGTGCGGCATGCATTCGTGAGAGAGGTGAAGCATGAGCCTTGTTCAGGAGGAGGTGCTACACCAGATATACAGTGAGTGTGAGGTAGCAGAAAAAATACAGTGACAGTTACCCTTCAAAGTTTGTGAGAAGATTTGTAGCTCGGGTGTTCATTGTTGTGGTTCTGTTCGCCGTCCTGGGAATTTGTGTTGCAGACGTTTCGTCCCCTGTCTTGGTGAATTCCTCAGGGCTTGGGAGCCTCCTGTGAAGCGCTTCTGTGTTGTTTCCTCCGGCATTTATACTGGTTTGTCTCTGCCGCTTCTGGTTGTCAGTTCCAGATGTCCACTGCAGTGGCCGGTATATAGGGTCGAGGTCGAAGTGTTCGTTGATAGAATCTGTGAATGAGTGCCCATTCCTCTAGGAATTGCCTGGCTGTTCTATGTTTTGCTTGTCCTATAATAGTCGTGTTGTCCCAGTTGAACTCATGTTGCTTGTCCTATACGTGTGTGGCGACTAAGGATAGCTGGTCGTGTCGTGTCATGGCTAGTTGGTGATCATGGATATGGATCGTTAGCTGTATTCCAGTTTGTCCTATGTGGTGTTTTGTGCTGTCCTTGCATGGGATTTTGTACACTACGTTGGTCTTGCTCATGCTGGGAGTCAGGTCCTTCGACGTGGTGAGTTGTTGTCTGAGAGTGGATCTTGGTTTGTTTGATGTTATGAGTCCGAGTGGTCGCAGTAGTCTCGCTGTCAGTTCAGAAATGTACTTGATGTATGGTCGTGTGGCCGGATCCAATATCCTGGCCACTGCAGCGGAAAGCTGAAACTGACAACCAGAAGCGGCAGATACAACTCGCTATAAATGCCGAAGGAAATATAACAGAAGCGCTACACATGAAGCTCCCAAGCAATGAGGATGTCACCTAGACAGAGGAGGAAACGTCTGCAACACAAATTCCCAGCTCGGCGAACAGAACCACAACGACGAGCACCCTGGAAAAGCGGGAAAGGATATTGATGTTTGTCCTGCTTTGATGAACATTCGTTTAGATGACAGATACTGCAGTGAACTGCTTGGTGCGCTCAGATCATGTTCGTTGAGTCTAGTGGTGTAGCTTCCTCCAGGAAAAGAATGTGCTAACCCATTCATCAGGACTGCGGTGCTCATTCATCAAATTGTTACCCAATTTCCCCTCGTCTGTCATGCTCGGGGCTAATTTTCCATGGGCAGATCAAAAATGAGAGAGCTCAACCATGTGACCTTTGGCCTTTTAAAGATGGCCCCAGTGTCAAAGTTCACGAAATATCCAGGGGCACCCAGGCGAAGGAAAGCACCAACAACTATGATTGGACGGAAATCGGGCTAGCATTGAATGAGAGGGGTGCCATGAGGTGGGGTGGGTAGGTATGAACTAAGTTTGATAAGATGGCAACAGAAACCTCGGTTGCCTTTGTGAAGACGACCCCTCTGATACACGCAGTGCAAATGACACTGAGACAAATTATTGTTACATTTGGCCAAATGAATCGAAGTTTATTCTGACGGCACTCCCAGTTACAAAGCTGCAGAACAGTCATTAGCACTGCTGCCTCACAGCGCCAGGGACTAGGGGACAATTCCAGTCTTGGGTGTCTGTCAATGTCGAGTTTCCTCTGCATGTTCCGGTTTACGCCCAAAGGTGTGCAGGTTAAGAGAACTGGCCATTCTAAATTTCCCATAGTGTTAAGGGATGTGTAGGGTAGGTGTATTAGTTAGGGCAATTGTTGCGTAATATGGTAATTAATGGGTCTGCATGGGATACTCTTCGGAGTGTTGATGTGGACCAAGTTGCAAGAATTTGCAGCAAAGCTGAAATTGGAACTGCTTGCTTCTGTGAGGAAAGGAGAGATAATTACAGCAGTAGTTCACCAATTAAAGTTGCGAGAGAAACCATCAGAATCTAGAAATGGCAAGAATTCAATTGCAAATGAAGCAGCTTGAGTTGGACACGACGGATAAGGAAAAGGCAACTGAAATGAACGGGTTGAGTTACGATTAGATGGAAGAAGAGAGCGAAAAAGATAACAAACAAAGAAAAAGCAAGAATGTTTGAACTTCAAAAACCGCCACTTAAAAAGGAAAGTTATCTTAAAAGGTTGTAGATTAAGGCTGAGGGTAGGCTTAGCGAGCGAGAGAGTGAGAATGAGCCAGCCCCTGGTATTCAGAAGCCTCGTGAGAAACTATTTAAATATGTTCAATCATTGCATAAATTTGTTGAGAAGGATGTGGAAGACATTGTCATCTCATTTGAAAAGGTGGTTAAATAAATGCAGTGGCCAGTGGCAATGTGAGTTTGTTAATTTAATCGAAGCATATATGTAGGACTAGTGAGGTATTCTCATCACTGTCAGAGGACGTATCTGGGGATTATTGGGAGGTGAAAATGGCATTTATAATGGAATATGAGATTGTACCAGAAGCCTATGTACAACATTTCAGGAATCTGAGGAGGGACACTAATTAAACCGACATTGAGTTTGAAAGGATCAAACGGGGTCATTTTGATAAATCGAAAAGAACTTTTAAAAATCGAGCAAACATAGGGAGATAATTATGCTGGAGAAACTCAAAATTGATTGACTGAATAGCGCGAACTCACGTGGAAGAGCAGAGATTCAAATTTAGCAGCTGAAGTGGTTGATGATTCTGAGCTGATCCATATAACTCGGCTTGGCTTCCAGAATCAAAATCAGTCCATGAGTGAGACAAACTGGGGCAAAGAGAAATCCTCACGTGGAAAGGGAAAGGTGGATCTCAGTGAAGATCATAACTAGAACTTACCACAGGGTTTTAAAAAATGGCACGCTTAAGGGGGACAAAGAAATTAAAAAGCTCCTGTGATTTTATTAGAATAAAGTGGGCCAAACAAAACCATAATATTGTTGTGCTAGGAGAAAGCCAGATATGGGAAAACCAGAGAAGTCTTGAAGTTTTGTTGGACAAGTAACAAAAAGCACAAGGGAAGTTAGACAACTGCCTCAGAGTGTACACGATGATCAGAGGTTGATTTAGGTGGCAGTGCCAGGTCTACTTAAAATATACATGCAACGGTAAAGTTTATTCACAGAGATCAAGAGTCACAGGTAAGGAAGTCGCAATATTAAGGGACACAGGATCCTCTCAGTCTGTAATTCTGAAGGATGAGGAGATATGCACTCCTGAGAGACGATTGCCAGAGAAGGTACTGGTAACAGAAATCCATTATGAGACAACAAGTGGTCAATTATGTAAAGTGAGGCTAGAGAGTCAGGAGAAGTGTAGAGAATTTGTGATTGGAGTACGAGCCAAACGTTCAGTTCCAGGAATACAATTGGTCCTTGCAAATGGTTAGCTGATTCACTGGTCGGCGTACAGATTAGATGCAGGCAACTGAAGACCTGGAGAAAGTTTATCCACGCATTCTCCCTGATTATGTGATCACAAGATCACAGAGGCACAATCAGAAGCATGAGAGATCAAAATGAACTGATAATGATCTCGTGTTATCCGAAACTTTCTTTGATCAGACACGTCGAATGGAAAAGGAGCAAATAGTATATTTAGCTCTACTAAACTGATTGAATTACAACTTAGCAGAGCTAAAGACAAGGAGTTAAAGATAAGGAATTAAAACAGTTATATCAAAAAGTATTTACAAAGAAGGAAAGCAAATGCATTCATGCGTGTTATTACTTAATAAATGATGACTTACTGAGGAAATGGAGACCATCACACATTGAAGTAGAGGAAAATGGGGAGAGATTCATCACATTGTCTTACCAGTAGGGTATGGAAAGGAGAGGCTGCAAATGGCGTATGAACTACAAGTTGGAGGTCAATTAGGGGTGAGGAAAACACAGGATAAAATAGAAAGACATTCTTCTGGCCTGGACTACCCGTGGATGTAGTTGAATGTTGCCAGATGGATCATGCATGTCGGAAAACCGTAATCGGAAAACCAAAGGCAGGAATAAAACCTGTACCTTTAATACCTATTCCAGCATTTAAGGAACCATTCACAAGGGTTTTGATTGAATGCGTAGATTCACGAACTCAAACAAAAAGTGGGAATAAATATTTATTAACAATAATGGATGTGTCGACTAGATTTCCAGAGGCAACCACATTACGCAACATCACAGCTAAAAGAATTGTAAAAGAATTACCTATTTTTTTCCGAGATACGGATTACCAATAGAGATCCAGTCAGATCAAGCATCACACTTCACATCCAAACTATTCAAGGAAGATATGGATAACTTTGGAATAAAGCAAATCAAATATACTGCGTATCATTTGCAATCACAGGGAAAGCTGGAGAGATGGCATCAAACACTGAAGACCATGTTAAGGACTTATGGTCAGGATTATTGAGATGATTGTGATAAGGGAGTTCCATTTGTACTTTTTGCGATCAGAGGGACACCGAATGAATCAATCAAATTTGGCCCATTTGAATTAGTTTTTGGACATGAAGTAAGAGGACCATTAAAGTTAATTATTAAGTCAGAATTCAGAAATCACCCACTTGGACTATGTGCCAAATTTTAGAGGACGATTAAATAGAGCTGGACAGTTGGCTAGACAACATTTAAAAGTATCGCAGGCATACAAGGAAACAGGAAGCGGATAAGAAATCACAAATTCACAACTTTGCAATTGGTTAAAAGGAATTGATGTTAATTTTAGTAGCAAGTCAGCCTTTAAAAGCAAGGTTTGGTGGACAGTAGCAAATTGAGAAGAAATTTAGTGAGGTGTACTACTAGATAAAATCTCCAGACAGAAAGCAATCTCAGCGTGTATCATGGAAATTTGCTAAAAAGGTATTTTCGTAGAGAATGAAAGCAAGATGAGAAGGTGTTACTGATTACAGCACAGAAGGAAGAACCAAGTTCAGATGATTCTGAATGGGACATTCGTCAAATCAAGTTGGACAGTGAGCAAGTTGTCAAAAATTGGGATAAATTATTGAGTTATTTTCCAGACGAAAATAGAAATGACCTGAAAGAGTTATAACTATCACATGAGGAGATAAACTTGGAAGTACTAATCTAATTGTGCATGATGTAGATATAGGAGATGTTTTTTTTCCCATTAAGCAACATCCGTATAGAGATAACCCTGTAAAGTCGGCACAGGTTCAGAAGGAGATAGAGCACATGCTCCAAGATGGCATAATTGAAGTGAGTCACCCATAGTCCTGGTGTCAAAGTCAGCTGGTACCCAATAATTGTGTGTGGGCTATCCCAAAGTCAACGGCGTTACATTGTCTGATGCATATCCAATTCCATAGTTGGAGGACTGTTTCGAAAAAGTGGGACTGACAGCTTACCTTTCTCAGTTGGTCCAGCTCAGAGGCTAATGACAAGTATCTCTGATAGAGAGAGCAAAGGCAATTTCAGCTTTTGTTACGCCAAATGGACTATATCAGTTCAAAGTCATGCCCTTTGTTATGAAAAACTTTCCAGCCACATTTCAGAGACTGACTAATAACGTCATTGCCGGTTCCCAAACTGGGTGTTGTTTATTGATGACCTGGTGATTTTTCGTCAGTCATGGAAGGAACATTCGCAGCATTTATCGAACTTATTTGATCGAATTCGGAAGGCAGGTTTGGTGGTAAACCTAGCTAAAAGTGAATTTGCCATAGCCTAAGTCACCGTTCTGGGCCATGTTATTGGACATGGACAAATGGCCCCACGATATGTGAAAATGAAAATAATTTGGGACTTTTCCACACCATCGACGAAAAAGCAGTACTATAGTTCCTGGGGTTGAGTAAATTATCGAATGTTTGTGCCAACGTTTAGCAGTGTTGCTGCTCCACTCACCGAATTGTTATAAAAGGGCAAGAAGTGTCAGTGGGCAATGGACTATCAAAAGGTAATTGACAACCTAAAAACTGTGTTAACCACTGCCCCAGTATAAGCCACACGAAGCCTTTCAAAGTGGCTATCGATGTCAGTGATGGGGGTGTCGGTGCAGTGCTCCTGCAGGAGGATGACGAAGGAATAGAAAGAGTCACTGGCTTTGTTTCCAGGAAGTTGAACGTTCAGCAGAGGTGGAGAAAGAGACTTTAAAGTTGGTATTGGCATTACAACATTTCAGTGTTTATATTACCAGCAATGCATCGGAGACCATCGCTTACACTGATCATAACCCTTTAAAATTTATGGAAAAACTTAATGACAAAAATGTCAGACTTTGATGGAGATTGTTGTTGCAGCCATTCAATTTGACAATTGTGCACGTAGCAGATAGCGACGATGTGATTGCCGATGCGTTATTCAGACTCGAATGAGATACAGAGGCATTCGGTTCAGTGTGCACCACGGCTTGAATTTGCCTGTGGTTGTGCATATTTGTATGTTTATAGTTTGAATAGTGTATATGTGTTTTTAAACTACGAACCATGGCTTTCAAGGGTTAAAATGAAGCCATCTTTTGGCATTGACAGTTCATTTTTTTTAAGGAGGAGGTGACAAATCTAGACACCCTTATTTTAAAAGCTGTTCCTTCCCTCAAGGAGACTCTGTCCTTGAGTTTTTTTTTCAGAGTGGCAATAAACCAGACATGACTCTGCTTAGTCTGGTCATTGCATTCTCATTCAATGGGAGGGAATCGCATAGCATCCCAGTCAGATCTGGAGTCAGGCAAGGGTGCCCTCTGTCTCCTGGTTTGTTTTTCAGCTGCAACGAGCCATTTGCGAAGGATGCGAGTCTGAGAGGGATAACTCTTCCTGGCAGCGTGGGCCTGCAGGTTAAGTCTTCCCTCTACGTGGGTTATGTCGCCCTTTTCTGTTCCGATCCGCTTTCTGTACACACACTGTTGTGCCTATGTCGAACAGGCCTTGAGGGTCAACCGAGGCAAGAGCGAGGCCATGCTCTTCGGGAACTGGACGACCAATCCTTCATCCCCTTCACCGTCCAGACTGACTACCTGAAAGCGCTGAGGAATTGGTTCAGAGGGGCTGGGGCATGCGCCAAGTCTTGGGGGAGGGTATCAAGAAAGTGAAGCAGAAATTGGGCAGTTGGCAGCTATGGTCCCTCTCCATCGCATGTAAAAACCTTGTCATCAGTTGTGAGGCACTGTCAGTGTTGTTACATTTGGCTTAGGTCTGGCCAATTCGTAGAACCTGTGCCGCTGCAGACACCCGGCCCATCTTCCATTTTGTATAGAGATCAAATATGGCCAGTGTCCGAAGGGACTCGATGTCCAAAGATCTGGGAAACGGGGAAAAGTACACCAAATGCCACGCTCACCCTGCTGGCCACCTTTGTGTGTGGCTACATCAAGGTGTGCGTGCATCCCTGGTACTCATACACAAGGTGTCACTATGTACTGAGTTTCTATCTGTCCCTGGTGTTGCAAAGGATGGGCCTGGCCTCGCTGCCGCGAAATGCTCCGAGTCGTTAGACAGTTCCGTATCACCTGTCCTTCATGGAGGAATTTATGAAGAAAAACAACTTTCACCACAAGTCCATCAGGAAGTGGTCAGCACATAGTGTCCTTGACACCCTTCGGAAAAAGGAGATGGCGGATCTTTTTGACCAGTTCACTGAGCAGACTGTCAAAGAATGTCTCATCACCAGAACTTTCCAAGAAGCACCAAGATATAGCTTGGCTGGTGGTGAGAGGGGCTCTGCCTGTGAGATCCGTTATGCATGCCCGGACTCTGCCGCACCGCACACTGCCTTCGAAGCGGCTGCGGAAGGAAGGAGCCTGTCACACACCTCTTTCTGGTTTGTGCCTACGCTAAGGAAGTCTGGAGGCGAATGTAGTGGCGTTTGTCGAGGTTCGTCCTGAGCAGCTCCATGACGTGGGACTCCGTGGTCTACGGTCTGTTCCCCGGATTGCACACCGAGACGGACATCAACTGTGCCTGGAGGATCATCAACTCGGTGAAAGACACTGTTTGGTCTGTCAGAAACCTGTCGATTTTCCAGCTGAATGAGCTGACCAAGTCTGACTGTTGTGGACTGGCATATTCCAAGGTCCAGGACGACGTGTTGAGGGACACGCTGAAGCTTGGGACAGCTGCCGCCAAGGCGAGGTGGGGGAAGACCACCATGTGACATCTGCCTGTCAAAGAACAGGGGGCCCACGCAGTAAGTGGGCTCCGCTGCCTCCTCAGCTAAACGTACAGACCTGTATATACAAATGATTAACTCAGATCTCTGTATGCAAAGAAATGGAAGGTTTAATTATGTATGGCATGACCAATTGTACAGATCATCAAAATATTTTATAAATAAAGTATATTTTTGAAATAAAAAACAAGTTTGGTACAGAGATGAAAATGATTGTCAGACCCCTTTGGTTTATATGTAAACAAATGAGATGTCAGGCCAAAAAGATCATGCTTTATAAGCGACCTGTATACTGAAAGGGAAGTGGTCAGCTCTCTCGCTCTCTGAACTGAGCTGAGCAGTTTTTTGTTCTTGAAGTTTAACAGGGAACTGTGTGGAAACTCTCTCTCTTTTCTGCCCTTCGACTTCAACCTGTAAGCATGTGCTGCATTTATACCGTTTTTTTTCAGGCGAGTTTGCTTACTGGGACAGAACAGCATAATTATGTCTCGCTGGATAGTTTGAGTTCTGGAGAAGTGATTAATTCTGTTCTTTGGGTTTCATTGTGCAATTTTGTGAATAATTTCTTTTTGGTGGTTTTTAAGTCTAGTACTCAACCTAGCTATCTTACTCCGGGTAGGTTTCACTGTTCACTTACGGAAACAAATTGCAAAATTACGTCTATGTCTGCCTGCTTAATAATGTTTTCAGTCGTCTGGCCTAGTCCATAACACAGGGGCCCTCGCTTTTTGCTTGCATCATGGTTAGTTAGAGGTGAGTTCCCAGAAGACTGAAGGTGAATAAATGTGGTGCCATAGAAGGGCTGCAAATAAAAACCGAGGAACTATGTACCTGTAAGTTTAACATCATTATTTGGTACGTTACTTGACAAGATTCTAAGGAATGAGCGATACGTGCGTTTGGAAAGTCAGGGTTTGATTAGGTGTAATTAGATTGGCTTTGTGAGTGGGAGATCATGCCTCACAAAGTTCTTTGATGAAGTAAACAGGAAGGTCATTGAAGGCAGGTCAGTAGACATAGCTGATGTGGATTTCTGTCGGGCTTTTGAGAAGATTCCATGTGATAGGCTGCTCTAGAAGTTTAGATTGCATGAAATCCAGGTGGAGCTGGTAAATTGAATACACCATTGGCGTGATGGTAGAAAGCAGAGGGTAATTGTGGATGTTTGTAGGACTTGACACCTGTGACCAGTGGAGTGCCTCAGGGTTCGTTCCTGGGTCAATTATTGTTTCAATATATCAATGACTTGGCTGAGAATCTACATGGTACAATTAGTAAGTGGCAGATAACACTAAAATAGTAGGTATTGTGGACGAAGAAGGCTAGTAGAAATTGCAGGAGGCCCATTACCAGTTGGACAATTGGGCTGAGAAATGGCAACTGGAGTTTAATACAGATACGTATGATGACTTGCATTTTGAAAAGTCAAATCAATGTCGGATTTTCATGGTTAATTGTCGGGCTTTAAAGAGGTTCGTGGAAAAGAGTGACCTTGTAGTTCAGGTGCACAGTTCTCTGAAAGTGGAGTCACAGGTAGACAGAGCAGTGAAGCACACTGGCCTTCATTTATCAGGGCATTGAGTGGAGAATGTGTGAAGTTATGTTGCAGTTATGCAGGACCTTCATGCAGCTGCACTTGGAGTATTCAGTTTTGGTCACCATTCTGTTGGAAAGATGATCTTAAACTGGAAAATGTGCACAAGAGAATTGCAAGGTTGTTGCCAGAACTCAATAGTCTGAGTTGTAGGAAGAGTTTGGACAAGATACAACTTCATTCTTCAGAGCATAGGAGACTGAGCGGGAACTTTGTAGAACTGTATGAGATCATGAAAGTTATGGATAGGGTGAATGTAATTCGTCTTTTTCCCAGATTTAAGGAATTGAGGACTAGAGTATAAAGCGAATCAGTTTACAGTTAGAGGGTAATGAATTAAAGGGAACCTGACGTGCAAACAGTTTAGACAGACAGTGGTATGCAAGTTGAAATGGTTGAGCCGGGTACATTAAAAACATTTTAAGTGCATTTGGACAAATACATGGATAAGAAGTGATTAGAAGAATGGGGGTTAAGTGCATGGAAGTGAGTTTTGAGTGGACGGACATTTTAAGCCAAAGGCTTTCTGTCCGTGCTGTAGAACTCAATGACTCTGTAAACAGTTATTCCGTGGAACATTCTATAATGGACATTCCCTGGAACATTATATCCCTGACTTGATTTCTGAACAGACACTGTCAGTTAATTGAGCAACAGATAAAATCCCGAGGGAAGAGATCCCATTCCAAACAGAAGGAGACACTGTGTCGAAGTCACCCAGGCAGTTAAACGGATGAATACATTTTCCTTGTAATTATATTTTTTCACAACAGATGATCGATCACACTTTAGACTAACCGGCAAAAGATTGAAACTCCCATTTGTCTTCAAGGAACTGCGAGAGAATTCGTCACCATCCTTGCGTCTGCTCTCGAGTGACTGAATGTGTGGGAAAGTTCAAGAAATGATCTGCTCTCATGGATGTGTGTCTCTTTGTTTCGGGAGGAACGGTTTCTTGTGTGTTCTGTTGCATTTGTGTAAATAATTCAGATCTTTCAATTTATTAAAATATTTGGAGCTGAAATAATAAATCCCTGAAGCTGGTCACAAATTTGAAAATCTCACTGGCTCCTCAATCAAACGGTTCACTTTGCCTCCAGCATGAAGTATAATTTGTTTACTTCTCTTCCTCAGTTAACGTGGTGACGATCTATGTTCTCCTTTATAAAGATTGTGGATTGTCTTCATGTGTCAAACGTTACCTGGTGGCTATGGCCATGGCGGATCTACTGGTCATTATCCTCGACCTGATATTGAGACACATTCCTATTGTTAACAAAGAACAGTTTTATTTCCTGAGGTCCATCCCCGTGTGTAATATCCATGCCATCCTGCTTTATGCAGCCACTGACTGTTCTGTCTGGTTTACCGTCACTTTCACCTTTGATCGATTTGTGGCCATTTGTTGCCAGAAGCTGAAACGTAAATACTGCAGTGAGAAAACTGCAGCTGTGGTTCTGGGAATAGTGACTGCGCTGAGCTGTATAAAGAACATTTTCTGGTATTTTATACTTACATCTAAATATCGCTTGGGGAACGACCCCCGGTTTTGTTTTGTAACAGTTGCTGTTGTCTACGCCCATGTCTGGGCCATAATCGAGTTTCTCCACTACGTTCTCACCCCGGCTCTCCCGTTTCTCCTGATTTTGATGCTCAACGTTTTCACCATTCGACACATTTTAGTGACTAGCAGAGCCCGCAGGAAACTCCACGCTCACACCAATGGGGACACTCAGTCTGACACAGAAATCAGAAAACGAAAAAAGTCCGTCATTTTTATGTTTGTGATCTCAGCCAATTTCATCCTGTTATGGTCAATGTTAATGGCATACTCGAAGTGGAGCCGGCTGCGGAATTTGGGAAACAAAATTGTGAATCTCCATCCCTTTGTGCGGGAATTGGGCTTCATGCTGCAGCTGCTCAGTTGCTGCACAAACACTGCGATTTATGTCGTGATCCAGTCTAAGTTTAGACAGCAGCTGAAAAATGTGTTGAAATATCCCTTCACCCAAATCCAGTCAGTCACACACACTCAATAATCAATCAATCCAGCATTTTCCCATTTCAGGTTAATGTTTCAGCAATGGAGCAACTTGTCGCTATGGTAGCAGACTGAGGTTAGTGATGGTATATCCTACCTTATCATATGGTGGAGGGGGGTTGAGAGGGATGGGGGCTATTTCAGGAACACATTTCAATGCTTTCCTCAACTCATGGGGCACTGGGAAAAGGCACAATTCCATAGACTTTATCTGTGACTTCAATCTGTAATTAATAAAAAATATTCATTAAAAAGTGGCAATCAGCACAGTGAAATATATTGTTGCTTGTCTTTGTGTTGAAGAAGCTGAGCTGGAGAGACACAGGTTCAGACACAAGTCTTGATTCTCAGGGATGCGGAGGGGACTGGGCCCGAGCTCAGGATTTGGGTTTCCGTCATTGTGTCTCTGCTTTCACCTCTGGTGTTACAGACCCTGCTCCATTCTATTTTACTCTGGCTCTTTTTTGTACTCTCTCTATCTTCCAATCTCTTTGTCAGTTTCCCCAGAGTTGACTTTCCTCCGTGGGGATCGTTCACAGGCTGTTCCTTGCAGATCACGCTGGTGAATAGTAGACAGTCTAACGCGAGGAAAACGGAATGGGGATAGGGTGACTGTCTATTGGAAGGAAAACAGAGGGAGAATGGGTTCACATGTCATTACTATGGGAACACAGTTGGATGGACGCACAATGTGTTACTCGGAGAAACAGCGGACATGTGTTCAAATAGCCATTGCTATTGAAACAGATTGGGTTGGCTCAACAGGCATGGCTCGGTAACCCAGCAGGCTTTGAGATCATGGGCCACTGTTCGGGGATGCCAGCTCGGTCGAGTTCATATAGTTCTGCTACAGGAACACCTGGAACTTGGTTCCACAGTGAGAAATAGAACAAAGCGGGGCAAGGTTCACATGTGGTTGGTTAAAAAACAGTCGGGATAGTTTTAAAGAGCGTTAATGGGAGAACAGCATGGGGATGGGTTCACAGAATTTTGCTCAGGGAACATATTGGTGAAGGGTTCGCAGGACATTGCAACAAGAACAGAGTTATAACAGGGTCACAGGGTAGGGATGGTTCACAGGCCGTTGCTGGGGAACAAAGTGGGGCGAGTTCAGTGCCCATTACTCGTAGAAAACCAAAGGAATGGGTTTTCACGTCATTCCTAACGTTTCAGATTTATGGTGGGTTCCACTGCTGTTCCTGTTGGGAGGCATGTAGTACAGCCCCAACAATGTAACTGCATCCTTTTTATACTGAGCCATGTCCATATTACCTCACTTCTTGAGCTCCTCCAAGGTGCCCCCCTTCAGTGCAGCTATGATATCTTCTCTGAACAGTCATGGAACTCCTCTCCCTTTTACCTCTCTCTATGCCCCGCCTTAAGCATCGATATTCTGTAATGTTTAATTGCCAATGATATCCACCCATCAACCAAGTCTCAGTAATCGCAATTACATCACACTCACAGGCACTAATCAAAGCCGGAAATTCATCTGCCTTACTTACTACATTTCTCACATTATAAATACTCCTCAGACTACCTGTCCCTTTCTGTTCGTCATCTGCTCCCTGCCCAATGTTCCACTCAGTCACGCTGACTTCATTATCCAATTCCTTACAGAATTTATTCCTCCTTACAGATCACTAATCTTCTCATTTGCTTTCCGTTCCCTTGCGAGGTTATTTTAATCCCTTTCCCAACAGCCTTAGCAAATGCACACCTTCGGACATTGGTTCCAGTCCGGCCTAAGAGTAGACCATCAAATTTATAATATTCCCATCTCCCCAGAACTGGTCCCAATGTCCAAAAACTGGCAAAAAGCTGAATCCCTCCATCTCTCAAGCCAGGCCTCCACCCCATTCTGAGGGTGAAATAGTCGGACTACGTACATAAGCCATTGTTAGGAAAACTGAGAGGGGATTGGTTCACAGAGCATTTCTAGGAGAATAGTGTGCGGATAGGTTCACAGGATGCGGCCGGGGTAACACGTTGGGAATGGGTTCACTGGCTGTAGTTAGGGGAAGACTGAGGATTAGTTTACAAGCCGTTACTAGAGGAGCAGTTCAAAGTCATTGGAAGGGCAACAGAATGAGGATGGGTTTAGAGGTCCTTGCCAGGAGAACCAAGTTGTGATGCTTTTACAAGTCATTGCTCGGGCCAGTTAGGGGGGAGGCGATAGGTGGGTGAAGGGAGGTGTAGATGGCGATAGGTCGGTGGGAATTGTGGAACAGATAGGTCGGAAGGATGATGAACAGGTAGATTAGCTCAGTAAGGATGTTTCGTCTCAGCAGGGTCGATATAGGATGGGGTGGGGAGAAGGAAAATATGGAAACTGGTGAAGTCAATCCTGAGGTCATCGGTTTGTAGGCTTCAAAGATGGAAGCCCTCTAGTTTGCAGATAGCCTGATGTAGATGGAGGAGGAGGCCTAGTTCGGATATGTTGTTAGGGGAGTGGAAAAGGTAGTTCAAATGGATGACCGCAGAAAGATGGGTATCGTTGGATTCAGAAAAGTTTACATTCGGTTTCTCTGATTTTGAGGTGAACACAATGAGTGCAATGGATGCAGTAAATAATGTTCGAGGTTATGCAAGGAAATATCTGCCAGATGCAGAATTGTTCTTTTAGGATCCTTTAAGGAGATGAGGGGATATCGCTGGTGCAGGGTTGCACTGCGTGTGACAGCAGAAGGTGCCACGTTAGAGGGGGGATTGGTGGGGATAGTAGACATAACCAGGGAAGTCACAGAGCAAGTTGTGCCGAACTTCTAACCTAGATTAAGCACCCATCCATGTACCTATCCAAATGCCGCTTGAAGGTCGCCAATGATTCTGACTCTACCACTCCCACGGGCAGCGCATTCCATGCTCCCACTAGTCTCTGGGTAAAGAACCCACCCCTGACATCTCCCCTATACCTTCCACCCTTCACCTTAAATTTATGTCCCCTTGTAACACGCTGTTGCACCCGGGAAAAAAGTTTCTGACTGTCTACTCTATCTATTCCTCTGATCATCTTATAAACCTCTATCAAGTCACCCCTCATCCTTCGCCGTTTCAACGAGAAAAGGCCGAGAACTCTCAACCTATCCACGTACGACCTACTCTCCATTCCAGGCAACATCCTGGTAAATCTTCTCTGCACCCTCTCCAAAGCTTCCACATCTTTCCTAAAGTGAGGCGACCAGAACTGCACACAGTACTCCAACTGTGGCCGAACCAAAGTCCTGTACAGCTGCAACATCACTTCACGACACTTGAATTTAATCCCTCTGCTAATGAACGATAATACTCCTTAGGCCTTCTTACAAACTCTATCCACCTGAGTGGCAACCTTCAAAGATCTATGTACATAGACCCCAAGATCCCTCTGTTCCTCCACCTGAGTAAGAACCCTACCATTAACCCTGTATTCCGCATTCTAATTTGTTCTTCCAAAATGGACAACCTCACACTTGGCAGGGTTGAACTCCATCTGCCACTCCTCAGCCCAGCTCTGCATCATATCTGAGTCCCTCTGCAGCCGAAAACAGCCCTCCTCACTGTCCACAACTCCACCTATCTTCGTATCATCTGTAAATTTACTGACCCACCCTTCGACTCCCTCATCTAAGTCATTAATAAAAATTACAAACAGCAGAGGACCCAGAACTGAACCCTGCGGAACTCCACTTGTAACTGGACTCCAGGCTGAAAATTTACCATCTACCACCACTCTCTGCCTTCGACCAGTTAGCCAGGTTTCTATCCAATTGGCCAAATTTCCCTCTATCCCTTGCTTCCTGACTTTCCGCATAAGCCTACCATGGGAAACCTTATCAAATGCCTTACTAAAATCGATGTACACGACATCCACTGCTCTACCCTCATCCACATGCTTGGTCACCTCCTCGAAGAATTCAATAAGACCTGTCAGGCAAGACCTACCCTTCACAAATCCGTGCTGGCTGTCCCTAATCAAGCAGTGTCTTTCCAGATACTCGTAAATCCTATCCCTCAGTACCCTTTCCATTACTTTGCCTACCACAGAAGTAAGACTAACTGGCCTGTAATTCCCGGGATTATCCCTATTCCCTTTTTTGAACAGGGGCACAACATTCGCTACTCTCCAGTCCTCTGGTACCACCCCCGTTGCCAGTGAAGACGAGAAGATCATGGCCAACGGCACTGCAATTTCCTCTCTTGCTTCCCACATAATCCTAGGATATATCCCGTCAGGCCCGGGGGACTTGTCTATCCTCAAGTTGTTCAAAATGTCCAACACATCTTCCTTCCTAACAATTATCTCTTCTAGCTTAACAGTCCGTTTCACACTCTCCTCTTCAACAATACGGTCCCTCTCGTTCCTAAATACTGAAGAGAAGTACTTGTTCAAGACCTCTCCTATCTCTTCCGACTCAATACACAGTCTCCCACTACTGTCCTTGATCGTACCTAGCCTCGTTCTCGTCATTCTCAGGGTTCTCACATATGCATAAAATGCCTTGGGGTTATCCTTGATCCTATCCGCCAAGGATTTTTCATGCCCTCTCTTAGCTCTCCTAATCCCTTTCTTCAGGTCCCTTCTGGCTATCCTGGATCCCTCCACTGCTCTGTCTGAACCCTGTTTCCTCAACCTTATGTAAGCCTCCTTCTTCCTCTTTACTAGACATCCAACCTCCCTCGTCAACAAAGGCTCCCTCACACAACCATTTCTTTCCTGCCTGATAGGTACATACATATCAAGGACACGTCGTACCTGCTCCTTGAAAAAGTTCCACATTTCCACCACATCCTTCCCTGACAGCCTATGCTCCCAACGTATGCTCCTCAAATCCTGTCTTACAGCATCGTAATTTCCCTTCCCCCAATTGTAAAATCTACGTTGTTGTGCGCACCTATCTCTCTCCATAACCAAGGTGAAAGTCACAGAATTGTGGTCACCATCACCAAAATGTTCACCCACTAACAAGCCCACCACTTGGCCTCCCCTCTGGTTGGACACTCTACGTACTGCGTAAGAAAAGCTTCCTGGACACTGCACAAACACCGCCCCATCCAATCTACTTGATCTAAAGAGCTTCCAATCAATATTTGGGAAGTTGAAGTCGCCCATGACTACGACCCTGTGACTTCTGCACCTTTCCAAAATCTGTTTCCCAATCTGTTTCTCCACATCTCTTCTGCTATTGGGGGTCCTATAGTCAACACCCAACAATGTGACTGCACCTTTCCTATTTCTGACTTTAACCCATACTACCTCCAGAGGAAGATCCCCCTCAAACTTCCTTTCTGCAGCCGTTATACCATTTCTAATTAGCAATGCCACCCCCCCTCCTTTTTTACCACCCTCCCTAATCTTACTGAAACATCTGTAACCAGGAACCTCCAACAGCCATTCCTGTCCCTCATCTATCCATTTTTCCGTGATGGCCACAACATCGTGGTCCCAGGTACCGATCCACGTCTGAAGTTCACCCACCTTATTTCTGATACTCCTTGCGTTGAAGTATACGCACTTGAGCCCATCTCTGTGTCCGCAAGTACTCCGTCAGTACTACCTTCTCCACAGCCTCCCTACAGTCTTGGGCATCCTGACACACAGCTATCTTACTTGCTGGACTAAAAGTCCGGATCCCATCCCCCTGCCAAATTAGTTTAAACCCCCCCGAAGAGTGCTCGCAAACCTACCCCCTAGGATATTGGTGCACCTCTGGTTCAGGTGCAAACCGTCCTGTTTATACAGGTCCCCAGAATGCAGTCCAATTGTCCAAATACCTGAAGCCCTCCCTCCTACACCATCCTTGCAGCCACGTGTTCAACTGCATTCTCCCTATTCTTTGCATCACTGTCACGTGGCACCGGCAACAACCCAGAGATGACGACTCTGTCTGTCCTAGCTTTTAGCTTCCAGCCTAACTCCTTGAGCTCTTGAATAACCTCCCCACCCCTCTTCCTACCTTTGTCGTTGGTGCCAATGTGTACCACGACTTCTGGCTGCACACCCTCCCCCTTAAGGATTCTGAAGACACGTTCTGAGACGTCTCGGACCCTAGCACCCGGGAGGCAACAAACCATCCGAGAGTCTCGCCCATGTCCACAGAACCGCCTGTCCGTCCCTCTAACTAGAGAGTCCCCTATAACTAGCGCTCTCCTCCTCTCCCCCTTTCCCTTCTGAGTCTCAGAGCCACAGACCCCTTCACTGCACCTTCCACCTGCAAGGCTGTCCCCCCCCAACAGTTTCCAAAGCTGTAGACTTATTTTTTAGGGGAACGACCACAGGGGAACCCTGCACTGTCTGCTTCTTCCCCTTCCCACTAACTGTTACCCAGCTACCTCTGTTCTCCGGCGTAATTATGTCCCTGTAGCTTCTATCTATCACCCTCTCAGCCTCTCGAATAATCCTCAGTTCATCCAGCTCCAGTTCCACTTCCCTAACTCGTTCGGTGAGGATCAGGATCTGATTGCCGACGAAGTCGGCAGGAGTATCAATAGTCACCCCTACCTCAAACATCCTGCAGGAGGAACATTCCACCGCCTGCACTGCCATGACTGTACACTTTGTCTCCAAAAACAAGAACATTGAGTCAATAACACTGAGTCACTTACCTGTGGACTTTAAAGTTAGGTTAGAGGAGGAGGGTGGGAGGGAGGCCCTACGATAGTAAGACCTGGGGTCTAGAACACACCCACTCAAATACTAATCACTTACCTTCCCGCCCAGCTATGCGCTCCAAACTCACTTCCGCTGCCCGCTACAGGTAAGTAATTTTGAAACAAACTGTCTTACCTTAGCTGTAGTCTCCCGGGTTCGCTTTTCCTCGGCCGCTGCTCCCACTCAAAATGATGGGGTGGAAAGTGAGGATCAGGGAGATATCATCTTTGTTGGGTGTGGAGCATTGTAATTCGAAGACAGAGGTGCTGGAAATGGGGGAGACGCAATTGAGCACACCATTGATCACTGGAGAGGGAAAATTGATACATATCTCGTTGGTGGATATCTGGATGTCCTGGAGTGGAATTGCACATCCTGGGACAAATATGGTTGAGGTGGACAAATTGGGATGAGTGGATCGTGTCTTTATAGGAGGATGGGTAGTCAAGGTACTTATGGGTTTTTAGTAGATGTCCGTGATGTTGCTGGAAATGGACACAGAGTGGTTCAGGAACTTGAGGGAGGTGTCAGAGATGGTGCACTGAAGTTTGAATTCAGGGTGGAAGGTCTTGATGCAGTCAATAAAGTTTTCAAGCTCATTTGGGAACACGATACAGCACCAATGCAATCATTGATGTAGTGGAGGAAGACGTGAGGTTGGTGCAATTGTAGTGCCATTGGACGGTTTCAAGTATCCGAAGAATAGGCACGGATAGCTAGGTCTCTTCCGTGTATGCACAGCCTCTTCTGGCTTGCAGGAAATGGAGGAGTAAAAGCAGATATTCATTTGGGGGAAGAGAAGTTCCATTTATTGTTTGAGAGTATTGGTGGAAGGTGCCCATTTGGGTTGGCGAGAGAGGAAACAAGCGGAGTGCTTTTTGGCCTTCCTTATTGGGGTATATAAGTATAGAGCGACTGGATGCCCATATTGGAGGTGAGGTGCTAGGGTCTTGGGAATCGGAGATGAAGGAAGACGTGAGAACATGGGTGGTCTCCCAAAAACATGTGGGGAGGCCCTGGACCAAATCGATACAAGAAAAGATCAGATTGGAATTGAGAAACAGGCACAGAAAACCAGACAGGTTTGTGGATGTTAGGTAAGAGAGAACCAGGTGGTGTAGTGCAAAACACAACAGACTTTCATCCCAAGCAAAAAGAAGTGTGGGACAGAGAGGTCGAGGCAACCATAACTGACCACAAACGTCAAGGATATCAGAAAAGCAAAAGACAAAGCACATAATATAGCGAAGGGCTGTAGGAAAGCTGAGGATTTGTAAGCTTACAAATAACAACTAAGAGCAACAAAAATAGAAATAAGGATGCCGAAGATTAAATATGAGAGTAAGCGAGCCAATAAATGACGGAAGACTGACAGAGTTTTTTTTCGATTACATAATGTGAAAAAGAGAGGCAAAAGTGGACATTGGGCTGGTGGAATATGATGCTGGAGAGACAGTCGTGGTGAACAAGGAAATGGCTCGCGTAATGTATTATGTTTTGGCAGTCCTCATGGGGGAAGAATCGATTAATCTTCCACAACATCTAGAAAGTGAGGGGGCTGAGCTGAATACGTTTGTTATCATGTGGTGCTAGAAAGACTGAATAACCTGAAAGTGGATAAATCACCTGGACCTGATGGACTACACCCCAGAGTTCTCATGGAGGCAGCTGGAGAGATAGTGGAGATGTTTGTGATATCTTTCAGGAATCATTAGAATCAGGGAGCGCCCAGAGGAGTGAAAACCACTAACATGGCACTCCTGTTTAAAAAGACAGTAAGGCAAAGGAAGAAAAATTAAAAATTGGTCAATTTAACCTCTTTAATCAGAATGATCCTGGAATCTACTGTGAATGATGAGATTTCTGAATGCTTGGAAGTGTTTGATCAAATAAAGCAAGGTCAGCATGGTTTCATCAAGGAGCCCATGCCTGACAATTCGCCCAGAATTCTTGAAAAAGGTGCAAGCTGTTTACATCAGGGACAGCCAATAGATCTTGCCTTTGTGGACTTCAAGAATGCCTTTGACATGTTGTCGCACAGGAGGCTACTGAGTAATTAATGCCCATCGCATTACAGCAAATTGCTAGCATGGATAAAAGCTATCACATCTTTTCCACATTACCACAGCCATTTCTCTTTCCTCAGTGCCTGAATACAGAACCGACTGATCCTGGATGGACTCCAGACTACATTCAGACCAACACAATTTGGATCTGAACAGCATAGCCAGTGCCAACTACAAATTCAAAACCTCCAGAAATGGTTCTCCTTCGGGATCCTCTTCTCCACACTTGTTGACATGCGCCACCATCTAATCTCTCTACAGTTAGCCCTGGCTCAGCTCATGGCCACACTGTCTCAGAACTGCAAAGGAGCGCTTCCATTTTACATCTTCAGAAGAATTTGCACACTAAACAAATGCTTTAACAACACCAAACTGGTCATTACAAACTGTAAGTACAACAAACATTCATGTACATACTTCAAAGGTTGGGATTCATCGGCCATTCCAGAAGCTTGTCCCAGCCTCCAGAACTGCTCAGCAACCACTAGCCATGTGGCTGGTACAGCCACCAGCACCGTGGCGAACAAGGATGTTACTTCCATCCCATCCGCCGACGAACTGCAGCTGTGGCTGACGATCCCAACTCAGCGACTGACGGCCAGCCATCTGCCTCCGCGACCACTACTAGATCTGCCACCACTACAACTGCAGTAAGATCCAACACCGTCAAAACTAACGTGAGGTCCAACCGAAAACATCACCTCTGGCCCCATTGTTGCTGCCACCTCTGCCCACACTGAAGTCAATCACCTGAACACCGCCGTCAGAATGGCTGACGACACCCATTCTGCCACTTCCGCCCCACGGATCACTCAGTCACATCTTCCACCCTTCCGACCCCCAGGTTGAGTGTCACTTCGAAATGACGTCAGCCTTGGTCTCTTGACTACCAATCCTACACCAGTTTTAATCTCCACCCCCAAATTCAGCTCCAGACTAGGTCTTAGCTCCCCGCCCTACTATATTATGAGCCTCCCCACAGACCTCCTCCTCACTGAGGATGAATGATCAGATCACATCAAAGGCCTCACCTTCAGCCCCCTCGACTTTTGGATCAACGAATTCAACATGGATGTTGACAACGAACATCTCTTCCACCGCCTCCACCTCTCAGTGTACTTTTTTCACCAATACTCATGCTTGTGTTCAGAAGACCCTTTCTCTTGCCTCCAACACATCCCATCTATCTGGACACCCTATGCTGGTCTGTTACCTGACCTCAGTCTCTTTATTTCAAACTGCTGCCGGGACATTGACAACCTCAACGTGTCCACCACCCTCACCCACGCCAACCTCTCACCATCAAACCATGCAGACCTCCAATCCCTCTGCTCCAACCTCAACCTCACCATGCAACGAGCGGACGGCGGAAGAGGGTGCAGAAATAGTTGGGTGCACAGACGAATACACCACTGATGCCAGGCACCAACTCAAAGACACTTCCTCCTACTGCCCCTTGACCATGACCTCACAATCCATTACGAAACCATCATATCCCAGACCATACACAACATCGTCACCTCAGGGGATCTCCCACCCACAGCCTCCAATCTCATAGTCCAGAAACCCTGCACCACCTGATCCATTTGTCTTGGCTTGCTTCTGCCCCACTGAACTCATCTTCATATAACTAGACACTGCCTTTTCACCCTAGGTCCAGGAACTCCCCACATATATTCAGGACACCATCCACGCCCTCCACCTCCAAGTCATTCGCTTCCCTGTCCCCAACACCTCATTTTCACCAGTGATATTCACTCCCTATATACTTCTGTCTGCCATGATCAGGGCCTCCAACACACCATTTCCTCCTTCCCTGGCGTCCCCACCGGTACCCCACCACGCACACACTCATGAACTGGCTGAAGTAGTGTTCACCCTCATCAACTTCTCTTTCGAATCCTCCCACTTCTTCAAAACCAAAAGAGTAGCCATGGGCACCTGCATGGACCCCAGTTACGCCTGTTCCTTTGTCAGTTGCATGGAACAGTCCATCTACCCAGTTACACGAGCATCACCCCACCTTTTCCTCTGCTACATTGATTACTGTATCAGCGCCACCTCATGCTACTGAGAGGAGATTGAACAGTTCATCAAATGCACCAGCACATTCCACTCCTACCTTAAGTACACTTGGACCATCTCCAACACGTACCTTCACTTCCTGGACATCTCCATCTCTATCCACAGTGACCGTCTCAACACCGTTACAGCCCCTTCAGCCCAACAAGTCCACACCGACCCTACGAAGATTAACCCACCTAGACCCATTTCCCTCTGACTAATGCATCTAACACTATGGGCAATTTAGCACGGCCAATCCACCTGGCTTGCACATCTTTTGGACAGTGGGAGGAAACTGGAGCACCCGGAGGGCAAGGAGAATGTGCAAACTCCACACAAACTGTCAAACAAGGCTGGAATCCAACCTGGGACCAGGGTGCTATGAGGCAGCAGTGCTAACCACTGAGCCACTGCGGTAAGGGCATGGAATGCTTTGTAGTAGATTCGCCAACTTTAAGTACATTTAAGTCGTCATTGGACAAGCATATGGACGCACATGGAATAGTGTCGATTAGATGGGCTTCAGAGTGGTATAACAGATCGGCGTAACATCGATGGCCGAAGGGCCTGGACTGTGCTGTAATGTTCCATGTTCGAAGTTGTATGAGTGTTTGTTGTAGCTGCACTAATCCAGTAAAGTGCAGAGTAGTTCATCCCATCCTGACAGAGAGTTCCTAGGCCAGTGCAGGGAGAGAGCTGAGCTTGTTAATCTGTGGATTCCCCATCATGGACAACTCCTTTGTATTGTGTTAAGGAAATACAATTTCCTGCAACGTAACTCCTTTCAGCCTGGAAGCGTCTGTAAGTCTGCTTTAAGTCAAATCCTTTGGGGGGTTCTGATGAAATTAAATAGAATAGATAATAAGAAAAAAATTGAACTATTAAATACATAGTCTCACTTCTCAGCAAATATCAAGAGACCCAATGCTTACGTCACAAACAATCATATCAAATGTTTCAATGTGAGAAATCATGGCAGGCGATTTCATGGCATTATCATTACACAACTACCAAGTAAATTATGACAAATGTCTGGGCTGCCTATTATTTCAGCATCAGGCTTCCCAATTCCAATGGGCTGCTTCTCCAATGATGTCTTGTCAGAAATCTCTTATCATGAGGAGAAGAGCCGTAATAGTGCAACAACTATCCCTTCTGTTGAGAGTGATACACCCCATGCTGGCCTCCCCACACCACGGGCAGGGGTGTTAGAGGGCGAATACCCTCAAGTGTTCAGTCAGAGAGAGCAAGGGGGAGGGCAGCAGCTCACAGCACCATCCAAACTAACAGCATAATCGGTACAGATTCACACACACCCAGGACACACACAGCCAGACATACAAACAGGGCTGGTATGGAAAGGGTTCCAATTGGACTGAGACCCCTTGTTCTGGAACATGCTTATTTAGAGAAATGTTGTGCTCCCTCTGAAATGTGGAAATGAATCATGTTTGCACAATATTGCTGACATTATACAAATTAAAGTGTGCTTCCACTGCACCTGACTCAAAACGTTAACTCTGCGTTTTTTTTTGTAGATGCTGCCAGATCTGCTGAGCTTTACCAGCATGGTCTGGTTTTGCTTCTGATTGACAACATTGGCAGTACTTTCTGATTTTATTTTGTAATGTGGGAGATATTTCCTCCTCAAAAATCTGCTGCAGTGATTTGGGCCGTTCAGTAAAGGGTGGCATTTTATCACTTTAAACAGGAAATGGACAGAGAGAAGAAGTGAGGACAGACAGGATTCAGTACCAAAATAACAGGGACCCCATTGCACAGAGACAAAAACACAGTGATACACACAGGTCTGAAAGAGAGAAGAGACCGCGCGAAAGGAACCGTGTGAGAGAAAGACAGTCAGGGAGAAAGTGACACAGAGAAAGACAGATGGAGTGAGAGCAGGGACAGACAGACAGAGAGAAAAAAGGACATAGAAGGACAGACAGATCGAGAAAGAGAGAAGGACAGATTGAGAAAGAGGACAGAGAGAAAAAGGAGGAGAGAACGATACAGCGGGTGGGAGAGAGGACAAAAAGACAGGACAGAAAGACAGAAATCGATTAAAAGAAAAGTCAAAACGTCACAAACAGGTGTTAAGACAGGGTCAGATTGAAGGGATAATACTCACTTTTCCAGTTGTTCCCAGCTTTCTCGATAATTTCTCACACGCATTTTCTCCTGAGGTTTGATTCTGTCTCGAAGTGTTTCAGTGTGTTTCCATGTTTGTGACAGAATCAGAGTCAGAATTGCACAGAAACAGACCCTTTGGTCCAACTTGCCCATGGTCATCAGATATCCTAAATTAACCTCGTCTTTTTGGCCAGCACTTGGCCGAGATCTCTGAAAACCCTTCCTGTTCATATTCCCATCCCGACGCCTTTTGAATGTCATTTGTACCAGCCTCCACCACTTCCTCTGGTGGTTCGTTCCATACACATACCACCCTCTGTTTGAAAAGGCTGCCCCTGATGTATCACATAAATCTTTGTCATCTCACCCTTAACCTGTGCTCTCTAGTTTTGGACAACCACCTTCCCCAATCCCAGGGAAAAGATCTTGGTTATTCACCCGATCTGTGCCACTTGCTGTTTTTTAAACCTCTATAAGGTCACCCCTCAGCCTCTGATCACGGGAAAACAGCCCGAGCCCATTCATCTCTCCCTTCACCTCAAACACTCCAAACCTAGCAATATCCAAAGTGTTACCAACAGATTGGGTTCAATTTCCACAACCAGCTGGGGTTACCATGAAGGATTCTCCTTTTCAACCTCTCCCCTCAGTTGAGGCATGCTGACCCTCTGATCCACCAGTCCCGATATGAAATGGTGTTAGACCAAACAGGTGAACGGTCACATTGAGGGGACTGAGTGTGGAAGGTTTTTGTCCAAATGGAACAGGGATCACCATAAGACGAAACAGCAGAAGGAAGTGATTCAATCCCAAAGTCTGCTCCATCTTTCAATCAGACCATGGCTGACCTGATCATACTTAAACCAACTTTCCTTCCCCTATCCCCTGTTCCACCCCTCACCCAACATTACTGAATAAAACCCCTGCCCTCAACATTCCCAGGTCTCAAGGAGGAAACGTACTTCAAAATTTGGTAGAAGATTTGGAGCTCGGATGCTCATTGTTGTGGTTCTGTTCGCCGTGCTGGGAATTTGTATTGCAAACGTTTCGTCCCCTGTCTCGGTGACATCCTCAGTGCTTGGGAGCCTCCTGTGAATGCTTCTGTGATGCTCCCTCCGGCAGTTGTAGTGTTTTGTATCTGCCACTTCCGGTTGTCAATTCCAGCTGTCCTCTGCAGTGGCCGGTATATTGGGTCCAGGTCGATGTGCTTGTTGATTGAATCAGTTGGTGAGTGCCATGCCTCTTGGAATTGCCTGGCCGTTAGGCTTGGCTTGTCCTCTAATAGGAGAAATTAAGGACTGCAGATGCTGGAGATCTGAGCTGAAAATGTGCTGCTGGAAAAGGAGCAGGAGAATCGACGTTTGGGGCATGATTCCCGAAGAAGGGCTCATGCCCGAAACATCGATTCTCCTGCTCCTTGGATGCTGCCTGAACTGCTGCGCTTTTCCAGCAACATATACAACAGACAGGGGCAACATGGATACAATATCAACTGTGTGGTGGGAAAGAGAGCTAGTGATAGTCAATGGATATTATTCAAGTTAGAGGAAAGTTTGGAATAGAGTTCACAGGGTGTCAATGTTGTGAACAGCATGTTCCAGGCATAGGAAGGATAAGGCTATGTATGGGATCATTAGATAACAAGGGATAGTGTGAATTTAATCCAAGGGTAAAAAAGTATATGTAAGATTTTAGATACCTAAAATTGGGCAGGGCCTGTGATGGATGTTAAAAAAGCAGAAATATCCGAAGTAGGGAATTAGGAGAGCAAGAAGGTGCTGTGAAATAACTTCAGCAATGAGGGTTAAAGAGTATCGAAAGAGTATTCGACACATACATTAATAATAAGACGATAATTGGGGAGAAGGTAGGACCACTCGGCAATGAAGGAGGGAACATTCATTGGTATTCACCAGGAGAAGGACATGGAGGATCGTGACATTAATGTGGAGCATGCAAAGGCACTTTGAGATCAAGAAATAAGTGTGAGGTCTCTTGAAGAACATTATGGTGAAAAGGTCTCCAGAGCCTGATGGTTTCAACCTCAGAGGAAAGCGAGAAGACTGCTTAGGAATTGATGATCTTTGCATTCTCACTAGCCATTGGAAGGATCCTGGAAAACTGGCAAATAGCACATGTAGTTTTTCTGTTCAAGAAGGAAGGTAGGAATAATCCAAGAAACTATAGACCAGTGAGTCCCTGATCAGTGTTTGGGAAGTCGTTGAAGAGAATATTTAGAATGTACGTGCATTTGGAAAAGCGTGGCCTAATTAGGGGCATCCCACGTGGTTTTGTGTGGATCAGGTCATGACTTACTAACTTGGTTGATTTTTTTTGAGTCGGTGACAAAGGTGTTCGAGGGGTAGAGCAGCGGATGTTGTCGATATGCCTTTTAGTAAGGTTTTTCAACAAAGTTCCTCATGGTAGGTTCATCCAGTAGAATAAAATGCATGGGATCCACTGTGACTTGATTGCTTGGTTCAGAATTGGCTTGCCCGTAGAAGGCAGAGTGAAGTCGTGAAATAGTTTTTTTATGTGGCCAAAGATCCAAGACCAGTGGTGTTCTGCACAAATCTATACTGCGAAATATACTGTTTGTGATACATATGAATGACTTGTATGAAAATGTAGTTGGGTGGGTTCGTAAATGTGGAGATAACAAAAAGATGGGTGGAATTGTGGATAGTGTGGAAGATTGTCAAAGATTATTTTGGAATAAAGATCAGTAGAAAATGTTGGCAGAGAAATGACAAGTGGAGTTTAATCCGGGAAATTGTGTGTGCTGCACTTTGGAAGATCAAGTGTTAACTAAAAGTAGACACTTCATGCCAGGACATTGAGTACACTGATACATAGAGTATCTTGGGGTTAAATTCCATGGCTCCCTGTAAGTAGCCATGCGGGTAGTTAGTGTGGTAAGAAGACATATGGCATGGTTGTCTTTATTGGTTAAGGAATTGATACGGAGTCAGGAAGGACTTTGCAGCTTCATAAGATGTTGGTTAGGTCACAGTAAGTGTTGCATTCAATTTTGGTCACCACATTACAGGAAGGATAGGGACGCTTTAGAGTGGGTGCAGGAGAGGTTTACCAGGATGCTGCTTGGACTACAGGGTATGAGCTCTCAGGAGAGGTGGAAACACTTGGATTGTTTTCTGTGGAGTGCTGGAGGTGAAGGGGAGACTTGAGAGAAGTCTGTTGCCTGATCTGATGTTCTTTTCCAGCACTGCACTCTCGACTACAAAAATTAGTTGTGTGGATAGGTTTGACAGTGAGAATCTTTTTTTCAGAATTGAAATGTCTAATACAGAGACACGTGCATGTAGTGTGAGAGGGGAAAGTTCAAAGGAGATGTGTGCAGCAAGTTTTTTTTTACAGCGAGTGGTAGTATTTTGGAACATGCTCCCAGGGATGTTCTTGGAGGCAAATATAATGGGACCGTTTGAGATTATAAGATAAACACAAGAATTTGCCATGACTGGATGGACTTAGACCAAAGGCAGGCAGAAGGGATTAGTTTACTTTGGCGTCATGTTTGACGCAACACCATTGTTCAAAAGGCCCCATTTCTGTGCTGTATTGTTCTATGGTCCGACAGTGTGAGACTCGGAGCTAATTTCCATTAAATGCCTCGTGCAGTTTAATGTCTGTGACTTCATTGCAGCAACTAAAGTAGCAATATTGCAGCACGGTGGTACTGCCCCTCTTACAAAACAGAAAAGAACACCATTCATGGGAAGGCCTTGGGGATTGCAGTTGAATAGGGAGGCCATGGGGTGCAAGTCCATAGTTCCTTGAAAGTGATAGATTGGCTAGACAGGAAAGTATTTAGCACGCTTGACTTAATTGTTCAGAACATTGAGTACAGGAGTTGGGATATCATTTTACTGCTGTACAAACAAGCACCGCCTTCTTGACCTGCAATCTTCTTCCCAAACCTCTCCGCCCTCACCCCCTCTCCGGCCTATCACCCTCACCTTAACCTCCTTCTCCCTGTCGTATTCACAACGCCCCTCCCCCAAGTCCCTTCTCCCTACCATTTATCTACGCCTGCTGGCACACACTCCTCATTCCTGAAGAAGGGCTTATACACGAAATGTCGATTTTCCTGCTCCTTTGATGCTGCCTGACCTGCTGCGCTTTTCTAGCAACACATTTTTCAGCTCTGATCTCCAGCGTCTGCAGTCCTCACTTTCTCCTGGTTGATTTTAACCGACTGCGAATCCTCTTGCAAGGATGCCTTCCTTGAAGAAGCTCTCCTCCTCCTTCTACAAGAATCTCCGTGAGTCCCTCTCTCACTGCACTCGCCACCACGTCATCTCCTCTGCCCTGAAGCTCTTCAGCTACCTCCTCAAACAGACTCACTACCACAGCACATCTCCTTCCTCAGCACCTGTCTCCCTCGTCAGGTCCACAACCCCCATCAACCCAAACTCCACTCCCGGCACCTTCCTCTACAACCACAAGAAATGCAAAACTTGTAACCACACCTCCCCCCTCTCTTCCCTTCAATGCCCCAACCGACCCTCCAACCACAAGGGATGAATGCAGATTTCTCCAGCTTTCTCATTTCACCTCCCCCCTTTTCTCAGTCCCAATCCTCAGACTCAGTACCGCCTTCTTGACCTGCAATCTTCTTCCCGACCTCTCCGCCCCCAGCCCATCTCCGGCCTATCACCCTCATCATAACCTCCTTACACCTATCGTTTTCCCAACGCCCCTCCCCCAAGTCCCTCCTCCCTACCTTTTATCTTAGCCTGCTTGGCACACCCTCCTCATTCCTGAAGAAGGGTTTTTGCTTGAAACGTCGATTCTCCTGTTCCTTTCATGCTCCCTGACCTGCTGAACTTTTCCAGCAACACAGTTTTAAGCTCTGATCTTCAGCGTCTGCAGTCCTCACTTTCTACACCTGTACAAGGTAATGGTAAGGCCACATATGGAGAAATGGGTACAAGTGTGGTTGCCTTCCTTTAGGACAGATGTTACGGAATTGGAAGCATGAAAAAAGATTTACTGGGTTGTCACACAGACTGGAAGGTTTAAGTTATAAGGGGAAAGTGGATAGGCTGGGTTTTGTTTTTAACCTGGAATGTTGGAGGCTCAAGGGTGACCTTATGGAGGTTTACCAAATCGTGAGGGGCATAGATAAGGTGATATCCAAAGTCTTTCACCCAGCTTAGGGATTGTAAAGCAATTGTAAGTACAAGTTGAGAGCGGAAATATTTAAAAGGGATTTTTTTCACACTGATGGTGGTGTGTACATTGAATAATCTGTCAGTGGAAGTCGATACAGTTACAAGACATTCATTACATTTGAACAGGGACATGGATAGAAAGATTGGCAGGATATGGGCCGAATGTGGGTAAGTGAGACGACTCCAGGGATGTGTAGGTCAGGTGAATTAGCCATATGAAATGCAGGATTACAGGGATACGGTGGGTGAGCCTGAGTCAGATGGAATTTGGAGAGTCGGTATGGACTTGTTGAATAGACTCACTTGTTGCCACACTCTTGGGATTCTATTCTATGATCTCCTGTTCAGAAAAACTGGTTTGAATGGATATGTTGGATCGGGTTCCGTGCAGTATGACTCTGAGATCAGACAGTAGGTGACCTGACCGTTGAAAAACAACTCTTTGACACATCTGATAGAGTCATAAAGATAGATACATGAAAACAGACTCCTCGGTTCAACTTGTCGATCTTCACTATCCTATCCAGGTGTGACGCCACTTTCAAGGAACTGGGAACCTACATTGCAAGTCCTCGTTGGTCAGCAACATTCGCTCGGATCTTACCATTGAGTATCATTAAGAACCATCCTGATTTGCCTTTCCAGAATTCAGCACCTCACATTTATCTAAATTAAACTCCAACGACCAGTCCTCGGCCCAGTGACCCATCTGATCAAGACCTTGTTCTCTGAAGTAACCATCTTCGCTGTCCACTGCACCTCCAATTTCGGTGGCATTTTTAAACTTCAGAACCATACCTCCGATGTTCACATCCAAATCGTTCAAATAAATGATGAAAAACAGTGAATCCAACACAGATCCTTGTGACTCACCATTGGTCACAGATCTTCATCTGAAAATCAATCCTCCATCATCACCCTTTGACTCCTACCTTCGAGCTAGTTCTGTATCCAAATAAGTATACTATTCTGTGTGGCGTATCATTACTAACCAGTCCGCCATGAGAAACTTTGTTGAACACCTAACTGAAGTCAAATAGATCATTTACACCACTCTTCCCTCGTCAATGCTCTTTGTTTCTCAAAACCACTCAATGAAATTAGTCACACTCAATTTCGCACGCACAAAGCTCACTAATCATTCCGTGCTTTCCAAATACGCACTTTTCCAAATATAATACATCCAAATACTGTCACTCAGGATTCCCTCCAACAACTTGTCCATGATTAATGTCAGGCTCACCAGTCAATAGTTCCCATTCAATTGTAGAGCTAACAGTGGTTGTAATGACATGGAGGAAAGGTTAATAGGTAATTTAATATTTTCAAAAAACTTCCAACTTTTATTTAATTTCAGGGCATTATCAGTTGGGAATGTGACATTTGAAAAAGAGTGAAAATTTGATATCTTCAACAATACACACAGGTATTTTCACAGAATGGAAAATGTTTTCTAACCTGGAAAAAAGGCTCCTGAATTCGAGCAAAAAGTTGAAAAATGACGAGGCAATAGGCTCGGTGTTGAATAGGATGAGGGAAGGAAGTGACCATTTAGGATAAGCTTGCCCATGAAATGGCCCAATTGTTGGTATAAATGTGGGCTTTTCTCCCAGGTAGTGAGACAGTTCCTTCTGCGCCACTAGACCCAAGGGCAACTTTCCTTATTTATCATTCTGTTCATTTCCAAGGTGCTCTTAACAGCCTCCTTTAGTCATTCCAAATACAGATGAATGATTCTGCAAGGAGTTGCTCTTTCACTCAGGGGCAATTCTCAACCATGAACCCATCAGCAGCAACAGTAACTGTGGGAGAGAAAGGACCTCGAGCTTAATGATTTTCCTGTCGATGTGAACCTCCCTACTTTCATTCAGCTTTGGACTTGAACAGCACGTGCTGCAGTGCTTGAGGCTGCAGGCCATGAGAGGTGAGTGTGGTGTAGATTTGTAAAGGCCAGGATTCCACTTGGGTACGTGAAGGCAAGAAGCTGGGGTTTGGTGAGCAGGGGGAGGCTGCGAGGTCGTGAGTGGTTGCGTGATTCTCTATGGACAAGCGCCAGCACTCTGAAGGAGAGCTGTCACTGAAGAGAAGTAGAGCACTTCAATAGGGGTAGAGATTAGATGCATATGGAGCATAGGAAAAGGAGTGAGTGTGGTGGGTGAAAGGAAAGAAAAAGAGCCAGAGTGTGAGATTGAGAACTGGTAAGTCATTTTAAGTTCGATTCTTATGTTCATAAGAAAGCTATTGTTTAGTTATGATACATAGAGAAGAAAATATATGATCTGTGTCAGTTGAGAGTGTTTTCCTGATCTCTGAGAACAAACAGGCATGCTGTGTAGGGTGTATTGATCTGTGTAGCTTGTGGCAACAGTCTTCTGTTCATGTGTTGGGTACCTCTTCCTTTGTGTTTCTCCACATTCTTGGCCTCTACAGTAACCAGCTGCTTGATGAGGACTGTTGCTGGTCACCAAGCACTAATTTGTTTGAGCAAAAGTGAAGCAACAAGCAAACACCTTCCAAGTTTTAATGGTGCATGACTTGGAGGGGATCTTGCAGATGGCTCCATGTATTTGATACCCTAGACGATGACAGAGGTTATAAGTTTCGATGGTGCTATCTAAGGAGCCTTGATGAGTTATTGCAGTGATTCTTGTCGATCAACACACGACTGCCACTCAATGTTGGTTGTGAACGGAGTGAATTTTGCAGGTGGTGAATGGAATGCAGCATGTGATACTGATTTAGACAATAGACAACAGGTGCAGGAGTAGGCCATTCTGCTCTTCGAGCCTGCACCACCATTCAATATGATCATGGTTGATCATCCTTAATCAGTATCCTGTTCCTGCCTTATCTCCATAACCCTTGATTCCACTATTCTTGAGAGCTCTATCCAACGATGTCTTAAATGAATCCAGAGACTGGGCCTCCACTGCCCTCTGGGGCAGAGCATTCTACACAGCCACCTCTCTCTGGGTGAAGAGGTTTCTCCTCATCTCTTTCCTAAATTGTCTACCCCGTATTGTTAACCTGTGTCCTCTGGTTCGGCACTCACCCATCAGCGGAAACATGTTTCCTGCCTCCAGAGTGTCCAATCATTTAATAATCTTATATGTTTAAATCAGATCCCCTCTCAGTCTTCTAAACTCAAGGGTATACAAGCCCAGTCGTTCCAGTCTTGCAGCGTAAGGTATTCCCGCCATTCCAGGAATTGACCTTGTGAACCTACGCTGCACTCCCTCAATAGCCAGAATGTCTTTCCTGAAATTTGGAGACCAGAACTGCACACAGTATTCCAAGTGTAGTCTCACCAGTGCCCTGTAAAGCTGCAGAAGAACCTCTTTGCTTCTATACTCAGTCCGTCTTGTTATGAAGGACAGCATGCTATTAGCCTTCTTCACTACCTGCTGTACCTGCATGCTTACCTTCATTGACTGGTGTACAAGAACACCCAGATCTCTTTTTACTGCCCTTTACCTAAATTGCTTCCATTTAGGAAGTAATCTGCCTTCCTGTTCTTGCCACCAAAGTGGATAACCATACATTTATCCACATTAAACTGCATCTGCCATGCATCTGACTACTCACCTTACCTGTCCAGGTCACCCTGTAATCTCCTAACATCCTCATCACATTTCACCCTCAGCCAGCTTTGAATCATAAGCAAATTTGCTACTGTTATGACTAATACCATCTTCTACATCATTAATATATATTGTAAAAAGCTGTGGTCCCAGCACTGGTCCCTGCGGTACCCCACTGGTCACTGCCTGTCATTCCGAAATGGAACCGTTTTTCACTAGTCTTTGCTTCCTGTTAGCCAACCCATTTTCAATCCAAGTTACTACTTTGCCCCCAATTCCATGCACCCTAATTTTGCTCACTGTCACATGTCATACGTTTTCAGTGTTGCTCTTCCACGCAAGTTGGAGATAATTTCATCACGTTCCTGACTTGTGCCTTGGAGATGGTGGATGCTTTCTACATTTAATCTGTCTAACTGTTTATGAGCGTTGTAACTTTATAACAATATTGTTTATTCTTCTAATCTTCAGAGAAAACATTCCCAGTCTCCTCAATCGCTAATTTATATGACAGTCCCACCAACCCAGCACTCAGTTTAGTGAACATCCCTATACTCCTTCTGAGGTAAATAGACAAGAGGACCACATGTGCACACAATACTCCAGGTGAGATTTTACCTCTATAAAGAAAGCTCAACAGCTAACGTAAGATTTGCCTTCTCAATTGTTTTCTGCACCAACATGCTAACGTTCAGCACCTTGTGAACAGGAATATCTTGTTCCTTCTGGACCTCGATAATTTCAAACGTTTATCATTTAAGAAATGGTCTGCACCATCATGTTTCAACCCAAAGGGGATAACCTTGTACTTATTCACATTCTCTTCCATCTCTCATGCTCTTCTCTGTTCACTCGGCCTATTTAAGTTACCCGAAGTCTCTTGGCACCTTCTTCAATATTTGCAATCCCACTAAGTTTTATGTCATCTGCAAACTTGGAAATATTAAAATCGGTCCCCAGAGCAGGGGCACAAGCACTGATCCTTCTGGTCACAGCTTGACAACATGAGAATGAGTCTTTCAATATGATCTTAATAAATAACAGCACGGTTTGTAGAACTGGTTGGCTTCCTGTTCGTATTTGCTATGAGATTGCAAGGACCATGTGTCGAGTTACAATAAGATACACGGAATATGGTTATTATTATTAAAGATCCAGCGGAAAATATCACCAACTTTGAAATCTCCATGCTGAGTACCGAGTGAAATCAACTGATTATTGAAACATTTCTTGATCCTTGTCCACTTTCAAGTGTTTTCTGTTAACGGATCCAATTGCTGAACGCAGGTGGATTGAGGCTGTAAATAAGATCTCACAGATTTATTTAATACTAATTGCTAAATCATGAAATGGTATTGAGGAATTGTTGTAACGATAATATAGCTAATATTGAGAACTTTTTTCTCTTTGTTTCAGCTGAAGGTGTTCAACAGAAACACAAGTGGATACTCCAGGTACAAACTGAAAAGCTGAGTGGACACTATCCTAAGAAAGGAGAAGATGAGTTTCCAGCTAGTTAAACGATATGCTGAGTTAATTCTCATCACCAATGTATGATATTAGACATTTCGAGAACATGAACTTCTGGTAAGAGGTTGAGTCCGTGAATAGTGGAGAGAGAAACATCCCTGGAGATAACTAGAGAAAATACAAACTGATCAGTTGTTCCAGAACAATGTTTTCATCCCAGAGAACTTCCACATCTGGGAGTACGGTAGCAGTGAATATTGGACCCAGGAACTGGAGAAAAAATCAATGGTAGGAAAGACTGCATGTGATTGGGCCATTGGGAAAATATACCTAAATTTTAATTTGTTTTCCATTTATATTTCAGGATTTGAATGCTAGTCACTGTGGAATAAACCTGAGGATCCTGATGCTGGAACGGTATCGTTACTTTGAGAATGTTATTGGAGAGGTCTGGAAGAACCCAGAGGAATTGCTCTTTATATTTGATGGTTTGGAAGAAATCAAATTCAGTATTGTTATTTCTGACGCTCTAAAAAATAGACCCTCAGTTCATGTGCACTGATCTTGAATGCTGGTGTGACAGTGTCTGACCCTGTGTTTACAGTTTAATCCAGCACAAGCTGCTCCAGGGATCTTCATGCTAGTGGTCAGCTGTCCCATTTATTGGAAATAGCTGGGTTCAGTTCCTGGCCTGAAATCCTGGGATTTGTTTATGATGAACGGGATGAATATTTCATCAGAAGTATTGAAGATCAGATGATGGCAGCAGCTGTTTTCAAATACGTGAAGGAGAACAAGATCCAATATATCATGGGCTACAACCCTTCGTACGATTGGATCCTCGGTCTGTTATTGAGTCCCTTTTTCACAGAACAAGACAGGAGACTGCAACAACTTCCGAAGACCATTTCCCAACTATATTCTGACTATAGTTACAACATTGTGGAAAACCATGGCTGAGCGATTGAAGACCACTGTGCTGTATTACTGAAGCTTGGTGAGATGGTTTTCACAGGATTCCGAAGAGGAAGGTTGTATTCAGGAATTAACTTCCTGTCTGGTTTCCGAACGGAGCTATTGGAGAGAGATTAGACTGTGCACTGTGTGGTTTACACGCTCCCACACATCGCCAGCCAAGAGTTTGTCGCTGCACTCGCACAATGCCAGACGTCAGATCACAGGGACATTGGGAAGCTCCGCAGTGAAGCCCTTGGATAGGAAAAAAGAGCTTGATGGATTGAGGCTGGCTCCTGATGGACTGTGGAATGTCATTGAATTCTATGACACAATTAAACACCGCGGTGTACAAGGGAATGATGAAGGATTCCAAAATCTGGCCCCCGAATGCCAAGTATTGAGGTAATGTTATGCTGGTTCTTAAATCCTTTCTGAATCTTCTCTAGCTAAGTAATATCCTTCCTGCAGCAGGATCACAAGACTGCCAGGGAGGAAGGTAATGTTGTCTAATTTTAACGGAATTGAAATTGGAGAAGACACAGAAATAGAGCAAATTTTGCAGTCGTGGTCATTAATATCTTGTAGAGTATTTCTGATAAGGCATTTAGAGTGAACTGAGGGGCTTTGAGAGGTGTGACAGGTGATGGTACATTTGTAAAGAAATATACTAATGTACCGTCATATGTAAAACCTCTCAATACCCCTCAGTTCACTCGAAATCCCTTATCAGAAATACTCTCCAAGATCTTAATGATCACGGCTGCAAAATTTGATCTATTTCTGTTTCTTCTTTGATTCCAATCTCAGTTACAATGAGACAACATAACCATCCTATCTGGCAGTTCTGGTGATCCTGCTGCAGGAAGGATATTATTTAATGAGAGAAGATTCAGAAAGAATTTAAGAACCAACAAGAGTCTCCGATTCGTTGTTTTACTGATTCCGGGTCTGTGTGTGTGTGTTTTTGTGAGTGTTTTGTTATGGGAAACTACAGCTAGACAGAGTAAACTGTGAAGCAAAAAAATACCTTCTCCCGACCCACGCCTCGCCACCCCCCCCCCCCACCCGCCCAAAGAAAAAGACGTATTGAGCACCCGGTCGTGTTTCTGAGATTAATTTTCTGCCTATGTGATTGTAGTTGTCTTTTGAAAGCGCAAGTTATTTCACTTGAGAGAAGCCACTGTAGTGGTTCTCATGACATTGTACTGAACAAAAAGAAACCTGAGTTCTAAGATTCAACATGTATCGAGAAAATTTAATTAATCACTTCAAATCTGTTTTCGTCTCTTTTCTTTCATCTTGAAGTTAGTCTGGTGGCAATTGCATTCTTATCTTGGAGCAAGTGTGGCCTTTCAACATGTTCCACTCGCTATCTCGTAGCCATGGCAGCGTCTGATCTACTGTTCATTATTTTTGATATCATATTTGATGAGTTTGTTTACTATTATTATCCGCAGTCTTTTCTGGACATCACTCCTGTTTGTAGTTTTCTCCATTTCTTGAGCTGGTTTACTGTTGATTGTTCTGTCTAGTTCACTGTTGCTTTTACATTTGATCGATTTGTAGCAATTTGTATTCATCAGATGAAATCTCAGTATTGCACAGCGAAAACAGCAATGAGAGTTCTAACAACAATCTGCATTTTCTTCTCTTTAAAGAATATTCCCAATTATTTCATATTGGAATCCGGAAGGATCATTAGTAACATTCCATGGTACTGTTCCACAAGAGACAGTTATTATGACAATGTACATTGGGTGTGTGTTACATATATTGCAATATTTTTAACACCATTTTTCTCCGATTATTTTCATCTTCCTCAACATTCTGACCGTCAGACACATCTTTGAGCCCGTTAAGGCACGGAAAGGACTTAGGGCACAGAGACTTAAAGAGAATGACCCAGAGATAGACAGAAGAAAGAAATCTGTGATTTTACTCTTTGCCATATCCGCCAATTTTATCCTTCTCTGGTTTGTGTATATTTTATATATGTACCATGTTGGTTATTACGTGGATGATTTTTATCTCTTTGAATTAGTTGCATACATGCTGCGGAAGCTAAGTTGCTGCACAATTGCACTTATTTATGCGGTGACACAGAAAAAAATTCGAGACCAGTTAAAGTATGCCGTGAAATATCCAGTTATAAAAACAATTCAATTGATGAATAAATCCAAGTGACTGAGAGCCAACATGAGATGCAGCAGATAATGGAACGAGGTGTCCACGTGAGGAATGAACGAAAGGGTAAAAGAGGAGTAGTAATAGGATTTTGTTATTTTAATCATTGAGGAAGAAATGACTCCATCCAAGGAGCAACACGAAAGAGACTGGAGGAACAATGTCAAAGTCAACTGCTGATAACAATGAGCAGCTCAATATAGAAAGCTAAACAACAAAACCCAAACCGAAAGAGGAATGATTCATGTTTCAGAAAAAGAATCTCCCAAGCAATCACTGCACAGCAAGTGAAGCAGACACAAAAGTAAACTACCTGGTGAATGTATTATAGCTCACTGCAGGCCAGAGTCGGAAACTCTTTCGCACAGAACGATCGGATCCACACATCTGGACAAATTGCAAAAACACGAGAAGCTTCCAATTATAAAGATTAAATACCATACTTGATAAAATATGTTTTTTTAAAATCATGAATGTGTTTCCAGGGATACTTTGTTTCCATTCAGTTCCCCCGGCTAGATCCAGATAGCAGGTCCTTCCTTTATTTATTTTTCTCATGATTCATGTAATCTGAGACAGAGGACCGGAGAAATGTTGCTGTATGATCTAATCCATTTTTTCTTTAGGTATTGAGGTATTAGAGGTCATTTCCTCAAATTCCAGGAGCAGCAATTACTGTTTTCTAAGCTGTTGCATTGTTTTGGAAATTTTGGGGAAAAGAAAGATTAGAATAAAAATGACACTTTATTAAAAAGACAGAGAGACAAAAGCAAGAACCTTGTGCTCAATGTGTCAAAGGAGAAAGAAACCGACGCAACTGCTTGACACAGCTGCTTTCGGGAAGTATGTTTGGACATCGAAGTGTGTCTGTGAAAAATTAACCAACAGTCAAATTGCAAGATGAACTTGAAGGAACCTGCGAGAGAGAGCTCGCAGTGCAGGAGCAGCTAAGTGCACAGTTTTAAAAATATTTGAAGTGGAACCTTGCTTCTTTTTTTTGGGAGTCTGCAATAATGAATAGAGTGGGTTCTTTGTGATGATATGTTTATTGCGTTCTGCCTCTTGATTAAAATTAAAAATACAAAAATTGATCCTGAATTTGCCTGGAGCAGTGCTTTATTACAGCAGTAAAACTGGTATTTCTTGTACCTATAGATTGTTCAGGTGCAAAGATTGCCTTTAGGAGTGTGATGTGCCCTTCCTCGATGATGTGAGGGGTTGGGGAGAGTTTCCATGCTACTGTTGAGAATGTTGGCAGTAAGAGTGTTTGGTTATAAATTCAAAAATATTATTTTGATCAGCTGGGACTGCAGTTAGAGGCAGTGAAGAATTTACAGGAGCATAGCAGTTATAGGAAGGGAGAAAATCCGCAGATACAGTCATGTAGATGGATAACGTCTATTAAAGTTCGGCAGAAGAGGCAGGTAGTGCTGGAGTTTCTGGTGGCTATCCCCATCTCAAACAAGTATGCTGCTTGGGATGTACTTGAGATGGATCTCAGATGAATGTAGCACCAGCAGTCAAGTTTCTGTCACCAAACCAGGCTTTAATGTAACGTATAATGTCAGGTTCCAAGCGATTGGTTGTGAGAGGAACCTCTAAATTCAGATTTACAAACATTCTACAGGGGACCGCGCGAATGGCTTGTTGTCTCCCCGGTGCCAGGATCAATAATATCTCGAGGAGAAAGTGAGGACTGCAGATGCTGGAGATCACAGCTGAAAATGTGTTGCTGGAAAAGCGCAGCAGGTCAGGATGCATCCAAGGTAGAGGAGAATCGACGTTTCGGGCATAAGCCCTTCTTCAGGAATGAGGAAAATATATCCAGCTGGCTAAGATAAAAGGGAGGGAGGAGGGACTGGGTGAGGGGCGTTGGAAATGCGATAGGTGGAAGGAGATCAAGGTGAGGGTGATAGGCCGGAGTGGGGTGGGGGCGGAGAGGTCAGGAAGAACATTGCAGGTTAGGAAGGCGGTGCTGAGTTCGAGGGATTTGACTGAGACAAGGTGGGGGGAGGGGAAATGAGGAAACTGGAGAAATCTGAGTTCATCCCTTCTGGTTGGTGGGTTCCTAGGCGGAAGATGAGGCGCTCTTCCTCCAACCTTCGTCTTGCTATGGTCTGGCGATGGAGGAGTCCAAGGACCCGCATGTCCTTGGTGGAGTGGGAGGGGGACTTGAAGTGTTGAGCTACGGGATGGTTGGATTGGTTGGTCCGGGTGTCCCAGAGGTGTTCTTGGAAACGTTCCGCAAGTAGGCGGCCTGTCTCCCCAATATAGAGGAGGCCACATCGGGTGCAGCAGATGCAATAGATGATGTGTGTGGAGGTGCAGGTGAATTTGTGGCCAATATGGAAGTATCCCTTGGTGCCTAGGAGGGAAGTAATGGGGGAGGCGTGGGCGCAAGTTTGACATTTCTTGCGGTTGCAGGGGAAGGTCCCGGGAGTGGAGGTTGGGTTGGTGGGGGGTGTGGACCTGACGAGGGAGTCATGGAGGGAGTGGTATTTTCGGAACGCTGATAGGGGAGGGGAGGGAAATATATCCCTAGTGGTGGGGTCCATTTGGAGGTGGCGGAAATGACGGCATCTTTGCTGTTTCTGTCAGAGGATTCCAAATCTCTCTCACGCCTTGTGTCTCAACGCACTTCTTAAGTCTCTCCTGAGATCTCTGGGCATTCCGTCTCAGGCTCTGCTCCATCTCGTTCTACAATCTGCAACCAGTAGGCATTCTTTATCTTGGTGGAAAATGTCTCATCCAGTTGATATCTTGAAGGCTTTGATTCGCTCTCCCCTGAGTCTTTTCAATTTGAGCAGAAACATTTGTACAATCCCTCCTCAGAATTTATCCCCTCATGTCCAGGATCATTCTTCCTTCTAACGGTTTCTTCCCGTTCTCCCGATCTAACAATATCTCTGTGTAATTTGGAGGGAGTATCTGCACTGTTTACAATGCTGCTTAACTGTAATCATATCCCAGTGCTCTGCCTAGTATTGTCGAAACACAGTAGCAAGCGCTTTACTCTGCAATGAATACTGTGCTGCACCTGTCCAGGGAGTGCTCAATAGGGATAGTACAGAGGGTTCTTTACATTGCGTCTAACTTCATTCTCCACATGTTTTGGTGAGGTCTAGATTGAAAATGTGAGGGGGCACATACTCTGATTTAATCCAGTGATGTCGCTTCCCTGAGTGGATTTGATGGGCTCAGGATGGGGGAAGTCGGAGATTTTATCAATATCTGATCCACGCTGAAAGTGGCCTGGGGATTTTAAAAGCTGCAGAGTCGAGAGAACTCTATTCTCTATGTAATCTCATTCTCTACTTGCACTGGTTTAAATATGGCGAGTCTGGTGAATTGTGAGGAGAACTGAAACAATGTGACATGTGAATTGATGCTTTCTGAATGTTAAACCAACGACAAGATAAATTAAACGATCATATGTTAATTTAGTTGCAGAAACACAGAAAGCTTCTGTTCTGTTACTTATCTCCAAATTTCAGTCTGGGCCAAAAATACTGTCACAATGTGCAATGAATCAAAAGCTGATTTCCGTCCCATATTAATGTATTATTACAATATGAATTTTCGTTACAGAGGTAGTAAATGGAGGAGTTTTTTGAAGGTGATTAAAATGCAAATTCCAGAGACTGCTTGCAATGAATCTCTGAGACAATGTCACATTTCCCGAGTTTTTGTCTTACTTTCCAAGCACCAAATATCTGTGCGACACAGATATGACAAAACTGATATAGTTCACCCACTGAATTGCACGTGTACAGACCTGTTCAGCTCCTGATGATGGGCTTTTGCCCAAAACGTCGATTTTCCTGCTCCACGGATGCTGCCTGCCCTGCTGTGCTTTTCCAGCACCACTAATTCAGACTTGTTCAGTATCTGTCGCAAAGCTTGAACTCTGTAGAGCTAAGCCCCATCCTAAGTCTTTCTCAAATGCCACACAAACCAGCTTAAATAAAGATGAGACGTGAAGGCTGAGCTAGGGCGCTTGAGAGTAACAAGGCAGCCAGGAAGGACATAAAGAGAGAGCTGAGAAGATCCAGGAGGGGACATAAGAAGTCTTTGGCAGGTAAGATCAAGGAAACCCGAAAGCATTCTAAAGAATGCCAGGAACAAAAGACTGACTTTATTAAGATCTGGGTCATTCAAGGGCAGAGCATGGAACAGTAGAACAGAGAGTGCAGTGCAGGGCATTCGGCCCTCGATGTTGTGCCGACCTGTGGAACCAATCTAAAGCCTTTCCATCCTCAACTATTTCATTTTCATCCGTATGTGTTTCCAATGACCATTGAAAGATGGCGAGTTTACATCTATTTCCGGCAGTGTTTCCAGTAAAGAAACTACATCTGTCACCTGTCTTGTACCTATCATCCCTCAGTTTAAAGTTATGTCCTCTCGTGCGAGCCATCAACATCTGAGGAAAAATGCTCTCACTGTCCACACTATCTAAACCTCTGAATATCTTGTATGTTTCAATTAAGTAACAAGTCAAACTTCTTCTCTCCAGTTAAGACAGCTTCAATTCCCTCAGCCTATCATCATTAGACGTTGCCTCCATACCAGGCAGCACCATCATAAATCTCCTCTTAAACCTTTCCAAAGCTTCCACATTCTTCCAATAATGTGGTGCCCGGAACTGTACGCACTACGCCAAGTGTGGATGCGCCAGAGTTTTGTACAGGTGCAGCATGACCTCGAGGCACCGAAACTCAATCCCTGTTCCAATAAAAGCCAACACACTGAATGCCTTCTTAACAACCCTATCATCCTGGGTGGCAACTTTCAGGGATCTATGTACGTGGGCAACAAGATCTCTATGTTCATTTATGCTCACCAAGAATCTTACCATTCGCCCAGTTCTCTTCATTACCATTGCTCCTTCCAAAGTGAATTCTCTCACAAATTTCCACATTAAACTCCATTTGCCACCTCTCTGCTCAGCTCTGGAGATTATCCATGTCCCTCTGTAACCTGCAACATTATTCGGCACAGTCCACCACTGATCTTAGTGTCATCTGCGAATTTAAGAATCCTTGCTGCTATACACTCACGTCGGTCATTTATAAAAATGACAAAACACAATGTCCCCAAAACAAATTATTGTGGTACACCACCAGTAACTGTACTCCAGAATGAAAATTTTCTGTCAACCACCACCCTCTGCCCTCTTTGAGCTAGCTAATTTCTGTTCCATAAACATTAAATTAACTTTAACCCCATGCCTCCATATTTTGAATAATAGCCTCCCATTGGGAAACTTATCAAACGCCTTACTGAAATCCATATACACCACATCAACCGCTTTACCGTCATCCACCTGTTTGGTCCCCATTTGAAAGAGCTCAATAAGGTTTGTGAGGCACGAACTACCCTTCACAAAACGATGTTGACAATCATAAATGAGCTTCATTCTCTCTTGATGTTTAGATATCCTATCTCTCATAAACTTTCCAATGTTTTAACTATTTAGCCAAAGTAAGGCTCACTGGTCTATGATTGCCATTGTTGTCTCCACTCTCCTTCTTGAATAAGGGGACCGTATTTCCTGTCCTCCAGCCTTCTTGCACTAGTCCTGTAGATAATAGCGACATTAAGACCTAAGCAAAAGGCGCTGCAATCTCCTCCATAACTTCCGAGAGAATCCTATGATAAATCCCATCCAGCCCAGGAGAGTGTTCTATCTTCACACTTTCCACAATTGCTAACACCTCCTCCTTGTGTATCTCAATCTCGTTTAGTCTAATATCTTGTATCTGAGTATTCTCTTTGACATCATTGTCTTTTCCGAGTGGGAATGCTGACGAAAATTATTCATTTGGCGTGTTCGTGTGACTCCACTCACAACTTCCTCCTACTAAACACGATTGTCCCAAATCTTTCTCTCGTCATACCTTTATTCCAGATATACGGACAGAAAGCTTTCGGGATTTCCTTGACCTTATCTGCCAACGACTTGTTACGCCCCCTTCTGGCTCTTCGTAGCTCTGTCACTGAGACCTTTCCTGGCTAACATGTATTTCACAAATGCCCATATTGAGCCTTCACGTCTGATCCTATTATAAACTTACTTCTTCCTCTTGTGAAGAGATTCAACATCTTTAGTAAACCATGGCTCTCTGGCTCGACTACATCCCTACCTGACAGGTGCACATTTATCAAAGTCACGCAATAGCTATTCCTTGAATGAGCTCCACATTTCAACTGTGCCAATACCCTGCAGCTTCCTTCCCCATCCTCTGCATTCTAATTCTAGCCTAATCGCATAATAATTGTCTTTCCCCCAACAATAACTCTTGCCAGGCATTATATACTTACCTCTTTCCATTGCTAAATTAAACGCAACCACATTGTGATCATTATCCTCAAAGTACTCACTTACCTGAAAATCTGGCACCTGGCCTGGTTCGTTACCTCGTACCAAATCCAATGCAGCCTCTGCCCTTGTTAGCCTTTCTACATACTGTATCAGGAAACCATCCTGAACACACTGGACAAACACTGATCCACCTATGTTATTTTCATTCTATATTTCGAAAGTTGAACTCCCCCGTAACAACTACCCTGTTACTTTTGCTCTTATCTCGAATTATCTTTGCTCTCTTTTCCTCTACGTGTCTGGATTTATTTGGAAGCCTATGGAAAACAGCCAAGCGGGTACCTTCTCATTTCCTGCTTCTGCACTTAGTCCATATTACCTCAATAGACGAGTTCTAAAACGTTCTTTGTGTCTTTATAATACTATCCTTGACTAACACAGCGACGCCTCCCCCTCTTTTACCATCTTCTCTGTTCTTACGGAAACATCTAAATCCCGTAACCTGCAACAACTAATCTTATTCCTGCTCTATCCATTTGTATTCTGAAATAGCCACAATATCGAGGTCACAGGTACAAACCCACTATATTCCGGATGTTTGTGGAATTTATGTAGACATATACACTTATCCTATATATAAAACCCCAGATCCCCTCAGTTAGATTGTGCACAGTTACTCATTCACCGGTATGTATTGCCTATGTTTAAAACACCAGATCCACTCGATTAGATTACACACTGTAAATCATTCCCCGGTACTCATTATCCTCCATCTCTACACCAGATGGCCTCGATTAGATCACATATTGTACCTCACTCCCCAATATATATAATCCCGTGTTTCAAACCCATGATCACTTCAATTAGATTGCACACTGTGCATCACTCCTCCGTTTATGTTATACCATGTTTTAAAAACTCACGATTTCCTTGATCAGATTAAAGACTCTAGCTCACTCTCCGTTATGTGTTCCAGTTTATATAAAGCCCAAGATCCCCTCAATTATATTACATACTGTGACTCACTCCACAGTGTGTGTTATCCTGTGTATAAAGCCACAGAACCTTTTGATAAGAACATTCCATAACTCACACCCCGGATTGTTTATTCCCATTCAAAACACAATGGCCTGGTGAAAAATGTCAATGTGTCACTTGTCCTCCCCCTCACATCTTTTGTTTTTGAAAATTTAGATGAAATCTAAATGCTGTTTGAGAGAATGATCTGAGATTGTGCATGAGAGAAACAGAGAGAGAGATTCTGTATGAGAGAGACAGTGAGAATGTACATGAGAGAGTGTAACAATGTGTATGAGAGAGATTATGTTAATGTCAGAGAGATCGTGAGAATGCATCTGAGAGATATATTGAGATTGTGCAGGAGAGAGAGAGACGTAGTGAGATTGTGTGTGAGAGAATGTGAGATTGTGTGTGAGAGTGCAAGATTGTGTGATATGAGAGAGAGTCGGGTTGTGTATGAGAGAGAGAGAGATTGTGCATGAAGGAGTGAGTTGGATTGTGTATGAGGGACAGTGATTAAGCATGAAACAGAATGAGATTGTGCGTATTGATATTGTGATATTGCGTACACAAAAAGATGGGATAAATGTTTCAAAAGCGGTCTTGAAGTTTGATGACAGAATCACACCAGCTTTCTGTGATTTGTGTAAAAGGATAGGATAATAGTGTTGAATACTGAATAAGTACTGAAGTAAAGGAGGACTTAACTCACGAATGCAGGTCCATGATAGCACGCACACACGCACAATCACTCACACACAGAGATGCACACGAGCTCACAGTTATACAGGGATATGGAACGGCAAACTGATATTGGAATTTTCAAAGTAAAGTTCCGTTAAACGATCCCTAGGGGTCATTTTAAAACAGGATATTTAAACAAATGGGTTAGGCTCAAGATGCTGAAAGGCTCCTGTCTCACACTTCGGTTGGGAAACAGATCGTGTTTTTGGTAGCAGGACGTGGCACACGGGATTAGATTGACTTTACATGCGGATTTTCAGAAACAGTAATCTAATCGGGAATCAGAACAGAACAAAGAGAATCAAACAAAAGACTTAGTGTTACATTTGTGAAATAGTTATTTTGTTGTTGAGAATGCTTGCATCATGGTCGAGAAGGAAGCGGCATGTGCGTGTGGACGAATGTGTGTGTGTGTGCAAGAGAGAGTGAGTGTATGTGTGCGTGTGTGTGTGTATCGGTGTGTTTGTGAGAGAGATGTGGAGACGGTGTGAGCGTGTGAGAGCGAGTCTGAGCATCTGTGTGTGTGACAGTGTCTGTGTAAGGGAATGTATTGTGATAGAGAGATTGTGAGTGTGTGTGTGTGAGAATGTGTGCCTGCGTACGTGTGTATGTACGTGTAAATGTGTGCATGTGAGAGAGTATGTATGAGAGTGTATGAATACTGGAGTGTGAGGGTGAGTGTGTGTGAGAGACTGCATGTGAGAGTGCGTGAGTGTTTGAGTGTGTGAAAGTGTGAGAGTAAATTTGTGACATAATGAATGAGACAGTGTGTGAGAGATTGTGTAGCGCGTGTGTGAGAGTGTTTCGGCCTGCCTGTATAGAGCATAGCACATAGAACAGTACAGCACAGAACAGGCCCTTCAGGCCACAATGTTGTGCCGACCATTGATCCTCATGTCTGCACCCTCAAATTTCTGTGGCCATATGCATGTCCAGTAGTCTCTAAAATGTCCCCAATGACCTGGATTCCACAACTGCTGCTGGTAGCACATTCTATGCTCTCACAACTCTGTGCAAAGAACCCGCCTCTGACATCGCCTCTACACTTTACTCCAACCAGCTTAAAACTATGACCCCTCGTGTTAGCCATTTCTGCCCTGGGAAATAGTCTCTGGCTATCGACTCGATATATGCTTCACATTATCTTGTATATCTCAATTAGGACTCCTCTCCTCTCACTCTTCTCCAATGAAAATAGCCCGAGCTCAGTCAACCTCTCTTCATAAGATAAGCCCTCCAGTCCAGGCAGTATCCTAGTAAACTTCCTCTGAATCCTCTCCAAAGCATCCAAATCTTTCCTATAACAGGGCGACCAGAACTGAACGCATAAATTCCAAGTGCAGTCTAACTGAAGTTTTATAGAGCTGCAACAAGATCTCAGGACTCTTAAATTCAATCCGCCTGTTAATGAAAGCCAAAACACCATATGCTTTCTTAAAAACCTTGTCTACTTGGGTGGCCATTTTAAGGGAGCAATGTACCTGCACACCAAGATCCCTCTGTTCCTCGACACAGCCAAGAATCCTATCCTTAATCCTGTACTCAGCTTTCCAATTCGACCTTCCAAAATGCATCACCTCGCATTTATCCAGGTTGAAGTCCATCTGCCACCTCTCAGCCCATCTCTGCATCCTGTTAATGTCCCGCTGTAGCCTGCAAAAGACCTCTATACTGTCAAATACACCTCCAACTTTTGTGTCGTCTGCAAACTTGCTGACCCATCCTTCAATTCCCTCACCCAAGTTATTCATAAAAATTACAAACAGTGGAGGCCCAAGGACATAGCCCTGTGGAAGACCACTCAACACAGACTTCCAGGCAGAATATTTTCCTTCTACGACCACTCACTGTCTTCTGTTGGCCAGCCAATTCTGTATCCAGACAGACAAGATCCCCTGTATCCGATTCATCCTGACCTTCTGAATGAGCCTACCATGGGGAACCTTATCAAATGCCTTGCTGAAGTCCAGATACACCACATCCACAGCTCGACCCTCATCACTTTTCTAGTCACATCCTCAAACAACTCGAGAAGGTTTGTGAGGCATGACCTGCCACTCACAAAGCCGTGTTGAGTGCATTTAATCAAGCCATGATCTTCCAGATGGTCATAAATCCTATCCCTCAGAATCCTTCCTAATACCTTGCAGACGACAGACGTGAGATTTACAGCTCTGTAATTGGCGGGGATTTCCCTATTTCCTTTCTTGAAGAGAGGAATTACATTTGCCTCTCTCCAGTCCTCAGTTACGGCTCCAGTGGAGACCGAGGATCTTTGCAAGTGGCGAAGCAATTGCATTTCTGGTTTCCCAAAGCAGCCAAGACAAATCTGGTCCGGGCCTGGTGACTTGTCAATCTTAATGTTTGACAAAATATTCAGCACATCAGCTTCCTCTATCTCTATCCATTCCAACATGCACACCTGCTCTTCAAAGGTTTCATTCACTACAAAGTTCGTTTCTTTCGTCCAGACAGAAGCAAAAATCTCATTTAGGGCTTCCCCTACCTCCTCAGGCTCCACACACAAATTTCCTGTGCTATCGCTGATCGGCCCTACTCTTTCTTTGACCACATAATTCCTCACATAAGTATAAAATACCGTTGTGTTCTCCCTAATCCATTCTGCCAAGCCTTTCTCGTGTCGCCTCCTGGCTCTCCTCAGACTATTTTTGAGCTCCTTCCTCGCCTCCCTTTAATCCTCGAGAGCTGAGCTTGACTCTAGCTTTCTCCACCTTATCTAAGCTACCTTTTTCCTTTTGGCGAGAAGCTCCACCGCTCTCGTCATCCAAGGTTCCTTTATCTTACCACTTCTTGCCTGTCTCAGAGGGACATATTTATTCAGTACTTGCAACAACTGTTCCTCAAATAGTCTCCACATGTCTGTAGTGCCTTTACCATGGAACAATTGCTCCCAATCCATGCCTCCTAACTCATGTCTAATTTCATCATCGTTCCCTCTTCCCCAATTAAATATCCTCCCATTTTGCCTAATCCTCTCCTTCTCCATAGCTATGTAGAATGTGAGGCAGTTGTGGTCACTATCACCAAAATGCTCTCCCACCACAAGATCTGATACCTGCCCCGGCTCGGTTCCAAGCACAAAGTCTAGAATGACCTCTCCTCTTGTCGGCCTGTCAACGTACTGAGTTAGGAAACCCTCCTGAACACACCTTACAAAAACAGCTCCATTCAAATCTTCTGCTCGAAGGAGGCTCCAATCCATATTGGGAAAGTTAAAGTCACCCATTACAACAACCCTACTACGTCCCCACTTTTCCAAATCTGCCGACTTCTGTTTTCTTCCATCTCCCTGCTGCTATTGGGGGGCCTGTAGTAAACCCCTAAAGAGGTGACTGCTCCCTTGCTGTTCCTAATTTCCACCCATACTGACACGATAGGCAGATCTTCCTCAACAATAGAAGCTTCTGTAGCTGTGTTACCCTCTCTGATTATCGAAGTGCTACACCCCCTCCTCTTTTTCCCCCTCCCTGTTCTTTTTAAATGCTCTAAACCCTGGAACATCCAGCACCCATTCCTGCCCCTGAGCAACCCATGTCTCTGCTTTGGCCACGACATCATAGCACCAGGTACTGATCCATGCTCGAAGCTTCTCACTTGTATTCCTGATACTCCTTGCGTTAAAGCAAATACACTTTAACTGATATTTGGTTCCTTTCCAGGAAAATCCTTCTCACTCGCTGGTCTACCTCTTATATGTCAACTTCTCAAGATGACTTCAGGCTTTATAACAAAAGAGGTTATATCAGCCACTTTACGTCACACAGTCAGAGAGACGTACAGCATGGAAACAGACCGTTCGCTCCAACCCGTCCATGCCGACCAGATATCACAACCCAATCTAGTCCCAACTACCAGAGCCTGGTCCATATCACTCCAAGCCCTTCCTAATCATATACCTATCCAAATGCCTCTTAAATCTTGCAATTGTACCAGCCTCCACCACTTCCTCCGAAAGCTCATTCCATAAACGTACCACCATCTGCGTGAAAGAGTTGAAACTTAGGTCACTTTTATATCTTTCCCCTCTCATCCTAAAACTATGCCCAACAGTTCTGAACTCCATGACAGCAAGTAAAAGTCTGTGCCTATCATGTTATTTCAATGTGACATAAAAAGAGTTCTAGCATTTGCGTATTAATGTTCCAAAGCTAGAAATTCCATTCCAAATGGCGAATGACTTAACTAAGTTTGATTACAGATTTCAACCGTATGGCACTCTAACATTTTGCTGTATGTGTTGGGTTTTATGGTCCTGCTCCACAACCACCTGACGGAAAAGCGGCGCTTCAGAAGCTCGGGCATCCAAATAAACCCGTTGGGCAAAAACCCAGTGTTGCCTGTGTTTCTTTTGAACATTATACAATTATGCTCAACACCGGCTCCGCCAAATTAGAGATACAGTATGTTTGCTTTAGACCGAATTTGAAGCTAGCCAAGAAAGCAATAAAATAAAGAGCAGACAACGGATGAAAACTTCGCGATTTTGCTTGCATATACAAAACGGAAATATCACTCCGATGATGGCAACTTTTAAAAGCAAGATGTTTTGGACATTATTAGATCGAAGTGACATTGAATAAGATGAATTTTTTGATAAGAACGCCAGATAGAAAAATAATCTCACGAATTGTCACCTGCGAAAATGCTCAAAAGATATTTTGATGAGATAATAAAGGAAAATAACAATATGTCTGTGCTGAGAAAAGAGTGAAGAACTAAATTCACATGATTCGGGTTTCGGATTCGGACACTGCTGAAAATACATGAGGCAAAAATGAAGTTCTCAAAAGATTGCTTTAAACTATTGAGTTAGCTTTTCGATGAATGTTGAAACGACCTGGAAGGTTGCACTCACAAGGGAAGATATGCAGGAATAAGCTTGGAAGTCCGAACTCATGATTCAAATATATAAATTCACTGTCAGTAAAGCAATATCTGTATCATATTAACATTATTCAATGGGCACAGATTGAAAAAGAGACAAGGACGCATGCTGACAATGAAATCCAAGTGATTTGCTGCAAATCGAGCTCTCTCAGAGTAATGATTATGAAACCAGCTGGCACACGATTATTGGTGAACCATCGTGATGACAATGCAGTTTGCAAATCTAATTCATATCCAAGTCCACATTCGGAACGTTGCATTGAGAATGTGGGCCATGCAGCCTAATTTATAATTTGGAGTTGCTCAGACCATGTTGGCTGGTATATTCATCTGAAAGTGTGTAGGAAATGTTGGCTTTCATGACACTGTATGAATATTAAGATATGTCGTTTGGTACGACAAATATGACGGCCACGTTTGAAAGACTAACCAATAAGGTTTTTATTTTCTCGAAATAATCCAGTTGTGTTGTGTGTATGGGCGATCTGATGATTTTCAGTCACAACTGGAAGAAACATTTCAAACATGTCACTGCATTATCCAATTGACTTCAGGAGGCGGCCTTGGTAATAAGTCTCGCTGAGAGTGTTTTCATAAAAAATTAACGCCTTTATCGTGGTCATATCCTTGGTCACAGGATCTGATAAAAATACTTACTGCGAAGTTTCTGATTCCATTAACGAAGAGGGAAGATCTACGGTTCCAGGGACTGACAGGATATTTCAAACATTTGTACCGAAGTGCCCTGAATTGTCTTCAGTTGGAAAATAGGCTCATTTTAATTTAGAGATGTCTGTCGTTGCAGTAAAAGCGTATGCGTTCACCTCACTGCTGAATTCATAATTTCGACTTTATCTTGTCACATGCATTTGTTAAAGTAGTTTATGTTGTTCTGCTATATTGGGACAATACGTAACTGGTAGTTAAATTGTCTCCTATTTTATTAAGTATTTCAGTAGAGTTGCAGTTCACCATATTCATTTTAGAAATTTTTGTTTTATGTACATTAATGTTAAGTCGGAACTCAATGTGTTTATCTCGAAATATCGTCGATTCACTAATTCGTTTGTATCTGGAATACATAGCCCTATACTTGTCTTTAAAACAGTAAAAGTCAGGGTCTGATCTATCTGTCTGACATATTTTTAGAGGTTTGAACTGGTCCACACAAAAGTCATTTGAAAAGACATCAAAAATCTATCGAATGGCAAAAAGCATTGCAGCGCCATCATCTATCCATCTCCATCGCATCACAGACCTCATAATAATATGTTCGAACTATTGTTATTGGTATAAGGCTTGTGCAAAGATTTATCGCACGGATGCCACTTGCAGTAATTGTGGGCACTTTCGCTGTGCTGGCAACAAACTTCCCAGCTTGGCGAACATAACTATAACAATTGAAATGTTACCGGTCTGTTCATTTTGTTATGGCGTCTTGTAACCCTATATGGATTTTAGCATGAAATTCACAACACTGAGCTGCAATTTAAGGTTATCCAGAAGAGTCACAAACCCGAAAGGTTTACTTATATTTCTCTACAAAGATACTGGCTGGCTTGCTGAACTTTTCCAACCACCTCAGTTTTTGATTCTGAATTACAGCATCCACAGTTCTTTCAGTTTTCTGACGATGCTGCTCCTTCAACAAGGATATGTTGGCCATTTCTTTTTCCAAAAGTGGAAAAGTTTGTTGAAGCAATGGTTCTGATATGTCTGGAACTATCTACTTCAGAAGAAATTTAGATGGCTTATATAAAAACAAAACCTGTACAATGTAAAGCGAGTGGGCAGTTCTCTAAGGTTAGGATTTGTTTTGCTTTTGGGTTTTAGCAAACTGCCTGTTTTTGCAGTTGATTGCCAAGATTTAGCTGGGAACACAGAGAAGCTTCTGGGGACTCAAAGAAGCAGTTACGTACTGGTCTTTTCTCACTCTGACATCTCGCCTGAAAGAAGCAGTACTTGATCGAAAATTTCTGTGTCAAAAGCTTGTTTAGAGATTGGTGCAAGTATTTGCAACAGCCTCATTATGTTGCGAAAGAGTAGCTTGGGTTTCAAGTAAGCTGTGTAACTCAATAGTTTGTTCAGTTTTGTTCATGTGGAAATAAATTATCTTTTGTTTAAAACCGAGTGGTTGGGCTAGCTGCATCATTCCTGAAATATTCACCTATATCTACGTCAAACAACTAGAAAAACGAATGTACAAACTATCTTCTTGAAATATTTCGAGTGGACTTGGCTTGGTCCACAGCAATAATTTTGAAGCAATTTTCTAACTTGCGGCTTGATCATCAAATGTCGAATTCCGAATGTTTTTGACCATGTTCTTCATCCCCTGCTTCTGTCACTTAGTTCTACTGAGTTCAGCGCTGCTTTCAGATATTTGGCTTCAACCTGGGCCATCATGATTTATTCAAACTTAAAGACGTTATCATCGTTATTCAAGATGGTTAATCATGCACCAAACCTGGCGTGTTTGTCCAAACGTGCACAGTATCACGTCCTCGCGTTCACTGATTTGGAAAATAAGCTCAATACTTTTCTAAACATGAGCTACTGTTACCATAGTTTCATGAGTCATATCGAGATTAATAAAATTAGCTCCTTTGACTACACACTGCCCAAACATTGTTGAGATCAATAATCTTTACTACAGGAAGCCGTATTTTCATATCCTTCATGAAATGATTATTTTCCTTTGCAGCTCTTCAGAGTCTGTCAGCATTTGATCTTAATCTGATACATTCTAAATTGCAAAGAATATGACATTTATTTTGAACTATGTATTTGTATTTCTTATTTGAGACCGTTCATTTCCTAGACTCTCTTCAAAATGTGCAATGGTGATTGTTCCTTCATTTTAATCCATCTACAGAGCAAAATAATTAATTTTCAACCCTCATTAAAGAACCAAATTTCTTTAACCAACAGTATGTTTCAAACGTGATATTTAAATTAATTACTGATTTATTTTTCCCACAGTTAAGGTAACGACGATTGTGATCCTCACTCGCAGAAACTATGATCTTTCCAAGTGTGTCACTCACTACGTCGTGGCATTGGCAGGAGCGGATTACCTTCGACTTGATATTGAGGCAAATTCCAATTCGATCGCCAGATCATTTATGTCTTTCTCATTCCATCCGACTGTGCAATTTACATGCTGCTGTGCTTTGCACAGTGACAGACTGTTCTGTGTGGTTCAAGATTGCTTTCAAGTTTGATCAATTTATAGCGATTTGTTCACAGAAACTGAAAACTAAATATTGCACTGCGAAAACAGGGACTTTGATTCTGGGCACGGTGCTTGTGCTAAGTTGTTTGAAAAATGTTTTCTGGTAATTTTGATTAATGGACCGTTATTTACTTGAGAACCATATCTGGTTTTGTTGAATTTCTGGAAGTAATTGTACTTTGCGTATCTGGGCATCAATCGAATTCTAACATTATATACTAATGTTGTGGTTGTGTTCGCCGAGCTGGGAATTTGTGTTGCAGACATTTCGTCCCTGTCTCGGTGAAATCCTCAGTGCTTGGGAGCCTCCTGTGAAGCGCTTCTGTGATCTTTTCTCCGGCATTTATAGGGGTTTGAATCTGCCGCTTCCGGTTGTCAGTTCCAGCTGTCCGCTGCAGTGGCCGGTATATTGGGTCTAGGTCGATGTGCTTATTGATTGAATCTGTGGATGAGTGCCATGCCTCTAGGAATTCCCTGGCTGTTCTCTGTTTGGCTTGTCCTATAATAGTAGTGTTGTCCCAGTCAAACTCATGTTGAATGTCATCTGCGTGTGTGGCTACTAAGCAGAAGCTGTGATGCAAAGATTAGAACAAACAGTCTTACCGCATATTCAACCCAAACTCTGGATCAGATATGTGGACGACACCTTTGTAATCATTAAAGACACAGAAATAGAGAATACACACCGGATCATCAACGCCACACTCACAGGAAACAGATTCACTCGAGAGGAAGAAAACGACAACCAACTCTCGTTCCTAGACGTGATGGTACAGAGAACACCGAACGGAGAATTCACCACAAAGGTTTACAGGAAAGCCACACACACAAACCAAGTCCTGAACAACGAAAGCAACCACCCCAACACAAACAAAAGAAGTGGCATCAAGACACTGTTCAAAAGGGCCACAAAACACTGCAGTACACCAGAACTGCAAAAATAGAAAGAATAAGACCTCTCCAATGCATTCGCCAAAAACGGATACCCCCACAATTTCATCAACAGATGCCTAAGGGAAAGACAACGGAATGAGGACATGCCAGAACACAAAGGACTAGCCACGTTACCATAGATCAAGAACATTTCTGCACTGACGGCCAGACAACTACGACGAATAGGACTCATAACAGCACACAAACCAACAGCCACTCTCAGACAACAACTCACCAGGACAAAGAAACCGATACCAAGCATGAGCAAAACCAACGTACTATACAAAATCCCATGCAAGGACTGCACAAAACACTACATAGGACAAACAGGAAGACAGCTAGCGATCCGCATCCATGAACACCAACTCGCCAAAAAACGACACGACCAGTTATCCTTAGTACCCACGCACGCAGATGACAAGCAACACGAGTTTGACTGGGACAATGCTACTATTATAGGACAAGCCAAACAGAGAACAGCCAGGGAATTCCTCGAGGCATGGCACTCATCCACTGATTCAATCAACAAGCACATCGACCTGTACCCAATATGTCGGCCACTGCAGTGGACAGCTGGTACTGACAACCGGAAGAGGCAGATTCAAGCCACTATAAATGCCGCAGAAAAGATCACAGAAGCGCTTCACAGGAGGCTCCCAAGCACTGAGGATGTCACCGAGACAGGGGAGGAAACGTCTGCAACACAATTTCCCATCACGGCGAACACAACTACAACGAACACCCGAGCTACAAATCTTCGCACAAACTTTGAATTATAGACTAATTACCAGCGTCCCATTTTTTCTTATTGTGCTATTCAAAGCTTTTACTGCAAGGTACGTTTTAGTGGCAATAACAACACCGAAGAGACTCCAACGTCAAAGCATTGGAGATCCTGCACGAGACCCAGAGATGGTGCAAGAAAAGAGGTCTATTGTTTTGCTGTTCGTTATCTCAGGCAATTTCATTCTCTTATGTTTTCTCTTTATGCTGTATTCCATATGGAATCGTATGTCGGGTTTTGAACGAACCGCGATGTTTCTGCACAGTTTTCTAAAAGAAATAGGTTTCATGCTCCAGTTCCTTTGTTGCTGCACAACCACATGTATTTATGCAGTGACACAGAGAACGTTCCGAGAGCAAGTCAAACATCTATTGCCATTACCGTTTGTTTCAATAAATAATTTAATTCAATGAGCTGAACATGATTTCTGGAGCAAATGCCATCAAAACGAATGCATTCTATGAATCCAATGATATTCCTCTTTCTGCTTTGAATAGCATTCAATGTTCAAAATATGAAGAGAAGATCAAATTTCAGTTACCAGGGTTTAGAATATCGAAATCAAAATGGGAAACAGAAGCACAGCGAGCGACCATGAGAACAGGCATAGCAGCTCGAGAAACAGCAGAGACATTGACGTGGCAACGGTTGGAGTAGAGGAGATCAATTTTCAAAATATACAAGCAGAGACTACTACAGCGAAAACAAGAAAATGGTAACAACACGGAGTGAAACAAAAGACAAAATGAGTTTGCAAGAAAACATTATTGCAACAACAGAATGCAGACAGAATTTACTCCTTATAATTTATTGTGAACCAGATCGCATTTGCGTGAAGGCATGCTCAGCTGCTTGTTTTAAGACCGACAGTGCCGACGAATCGGGAGAAAAAGTGGCTTAGTACCGATAACAATGTCTACAGCACAACCCAGGCAGATCCACGAAGATAGGGATGCCTCACCAGCAATGGTCGAAGCTGCCATGGCAATTTCTTCTGTTTTTTTTTACCAGATCCCTTCCTTGCAGTTGGCTAAGGCAAGATTGTTGAATGATTCTCGATCAGTATTCAAGGTGGGAGCATTTCCCCATTAGGCATTGCACTACCCACACAGTGGCAAATATACAATACATAATAATTGCAAGCCGTGGAGTGCCCCTTTAGATTGATACGGATTGGGGGCAGTTCACGGGAAGCAGCATGAAAAGAACTTGTCAGTACTTGGGACTATTATTGGCGAGCATACTCCATAATATTGCAGAGTTTAGCGATTTCAGAGTGGATGAAAAGAATATAGCAGACAGAGGAAGATGTGTAGACATGATTGCATGTATTTTAATCATATCTGAACATGTCCGGAAAAACAATTGATAAACACCACTTGAATCTTTGAAAGTCAACACCATGAAATTCTTGAGAGCAGAATAATTGGAGGGTCTGTCTTAATAACACAAAATGTCATGTTCTAACGAAATCTGGTTACGTTAATCTTTTGCACTATGGGGTCGAGGGACAACTAACTGCGAGAAGGTGTGGAGGCGAAATGGATTGCAGAGGTTAACCAACCATATAGACAAGTGGAAGATATGGTTACTGTTCGCTTCGCCCCTGATGGAATGGAATTTTCGGTAACTTGGACAGAATCATGCTAAATATTTATGACAAATGACACATGCACATGCACATGATAGAGAAGTTAAAGTTGAATCACAAGTTTTGTTTTCCATTTGAAACTATAAATGACAACAAATGACAATTGCATAAATAGATCACATGACAATTTGCCTGGTATGTTGAAGCATGTCAGAGTAAGGTTTGTTTTGATGATTCCCGTAATAAATACCGGGACAGGACTGTGCCTTCATTGTCAGATGAAGAATGTCGGCAGTATCCAAAGAAATGACTTTCTTCAATAATACCTCTGAAGACAGAAATACAACACATTGAAATGTAACATTGTGTGGGGTCATCTCTTTTGGAACGCAAAGAAAGACAAAGGAATACCAAATATCCACACCAACTCTGACTGTGAGATACAGGTATGTGTAGATTGAACAGGACTGAAGGGAGCGTGCTGGAATTCAGCCTCGCTGTCAAAGGCTTTATTAGCTCAACAGATGGAGGGAAGAGTACAGTGCTTCCGAAATACCATGTAGACGTGGACGCTGAAATCGTTCTATTCCATTCCCTATATTTGATTTACTCTCCGTATATCACTTACTGTAGGCCAGTTTCAGATAATGCACATCAATCAACGAAAACTGGAAGTTCCTATAGGATGTGACACACTTAACGACGTGCCTATAGATTTCAAAGAAAAGGAAGCAGCTCCTATTCTGCATTTAAGGGAAAAATGCAGGACAGAAGATTGGTCAGAGAATACATTTATACCATTAATTGCAAAGAAAATATAAGTTCTCGAAGAAGACATAGGACCAAAATTCCAGAAAGAAATATGGTGAGATAATCTATGGAACTGAGGAATGAATGTCACGAAGCATCACCGGATCAGGATAACATTTCATCCACTACTAGCATTTCAGATACTACTGACCATATCAGGGAGGGTCGGCGAAAGTGAGGACTGCAGATGCTGAATATTAGAGTGAAGAGTGTGGCGCTGGAAAAGCACAGCAGTGTTAGCAGCATCCGATGAGTAGGAAAAGTGACGTTTCGGGTAAAAGCCCTTCATCAGGAATGGCGCAGTGAGGCGAGGGGTTGGAGTGATAAATGGGAGGGGAGGGTCTGGAGGAGAAGGTGGCTGACAATGATTAGGTAGACGGAGGTGGGGGTGATGGTGATAAACCAAAGAGAAGGGTGGAACGGATTGGTGGGAAGGGAGACAACAGTCAAGCGGGCGGTGCTGAGTTGGAAGTTTGGAGCTGGGATAAGGGGTGAGATATGAAATGATGAGATTGATGCAATCCACATTGATGCTGTGCGGTTGGAGGGTCCCGAGGCGGAGAATGAGCCTTTAATCTTCCAGGAGTCGGGTGGTTAGGGAGTGGCAATAGAGATGGTCAAGGGCCTGCATATCCTTGGTGAAATGGAGAGGGGAGTTGAAGTGTTCGGTCACGGGGCGTTAGTGTTGGTTGGTCTTTAAGCAGTGAGGCCATCTGGTGTATTCTGTGGTGAAAGTAGTCCTCCTGCAGAACTGCAGGCACATGCGGTGAAAGCAGAGAAACTGGGAAAAAGAGATAGCGAATTGCAGGAGGCAAAGTGGAAGAACCTGTCGTGCAGGTAACTGTGGGAGTTTGTGGAATTGAACATTGAAGAAGATGTCAGTATAGAATCGGGCACCGTTGATGGAGATGGAGAGGTCCAGAAAATGATTGGAACGGTATGAGATGGTACAGGTGAACTTAACGACGGGTTGTAATGTGCTGGTGACGTTGACTCACTGTTCAACCTCCTCATGGGAGCACAAGTTGACGCCGATACAGTCATCACTGCAGCAGAGGAAGAGGTGGAGACTGGTGCTCGTGTAAGTGAAGAAGATAGACTGTTTCACGTAACCGAAAAAGAGACAGGCATAGTTGGGGCCTGTGCGCGTGTCAATGGCTACCCTTTTCGTCTGGACGAAGAGGGACGATTCAAAGGAGAAATTATTGAGGTTGAGAACGGGTTCAGCCAACCTAAAATGAATGTCGGTAGAGGGGTACAGATGGGGACATTAGGAGAGGAAGAAGCGGAGGGGTTGCAGATCGTTGTCATGGTGGATGGAGGTGTATAGGGACTGGATGTGCATGGTGAAGATGAGGCATTTCCAGGAAAACGATAATCTTGGAGGACGTGGAGGCTGTAGGTTGTGTTCAGAATATATGTGAGGATTTTTTGGAGCAGGCAGTATAGGACAGTGCGAAGGTGGGTGGAAATGTGCTCAGTGGGGCAGGAGAATGCCGAAACGACGAGTTGGCTGGGGTGGTCAGACTTGTAGGTATTGGATAGGAGGTAGAACTTGGCCGTGCCAGTTTCACAAACTATGAGGTTGGAAGCAGTGGGTGGCAAATCCCCAGAGATGGTGAGATTATGCACAGTCTGAAAAATGATCTGAGGTCATGGGTAGTCACGCTATGGTCGATGGATCAGAAGGAGGCGTTGCCTTTGTGCTGGTGCCTTGCTTCAGTGGTGTCTTGGTCAGTGTGCGAATCTGCACTGCCCCCTTGTCCACAAGTTTAATGAAGATGTTGGAGTTGCAGCGGATGGACTGGAGGCCTGTGCTGCGTTGCCAGGCTGAGAGTTAGTCGTGGGTGCGGGGGATGGACATGCTGAGGCAGTCGATTTCCCTGCAGTAGTGAAAATAAGGAGTTCGACAGCAGGAAATAGACCGGTATGTGGTGCCCAGTGGGATGAGCTGTGTTGGTAGCTTGAGAAGGAGGTCCTGGCAGACTGGGCGGGTGTCTTGGTTGGGAAAAGTAAGCCCAGAGAAGAACACGGCTGAATAAGTGGTCGATATCACATGGAGGGTGATGAGTTGTAGGTCACGTTACTGATGGAGATTTATAAGCAAATTATTGATGTCTATAAATGAACAACTGAAAAATGCCAAAATAACATATCGAAAAGAATATATCGATTTCATTAGATCGACCAGAATTCCTCAAAATACGTCACTCGTCAGCATGATGAGGCAAGGAATACTGGGCAAGTAATTGACTCCATAATTCATTTTTAGTGCTTTGGCTTGGTGCACCATTCCGAAAGAATGGGATTGTCTGGGCTGCACAGAACAGAGCAGCATAAAATGACCTCCAGTGTTAGAGATTGCCAAAAAGTAATGCCTGTCAATCGTTCGAAAGCTTGGGATAATCTTCGATTCTTGTGTTCTTCACACGTGGAATAATTATAGATCCAAATATTAGATCCAAAGTAGAATGATAAAGATATATTATGGAGCTGCATTTGATTAGGCTGAAGGCATAGATAAGCACAGCTTACAACACATATAATTATTGAATTTCCACTATTTATTGCTTGATCAAACAATCAGAATGCGATTTATAGGCTTTAGTTAAAATCCCTCAAAGAACCCAAATATGTCTATCTTGTGTGAATGGTTAACTGATATACAAAAAAGTCACGAAAAGCGTTCAAGTAAACGATTCAAATAAAACTATCAGGGCAAATCAATCTCAGACAGTAAATACAGCTCCCATACGATTACAGGGTATATTAAATCTCAGGTACAGAAACTAACAGATAATGGAATGTGGTATTAATGAATCCATTGTAGGACACCAAAGTGCAACTTTAGAACTGTCGACAAAACAAATTGCTGCAGCTGGCATATGTCTGGGAAGGTATGCACTTGACATTGTGTTCATCTTGAAAACACTCAGGAAGGGAGATTAATGAGGTCAGAAAGCTTATGAGAGTCATTGCGGTCCAGTTGGTTGAAAACAATCTTGTCCATGGAGAGTTGAGAATGCATAGGATCAGTTGATTTGGAAACGTGTGTTAACTCATTAACCATGTTATTGATTTGTAAATATTAAAGAGCAGAATTAAACAAATGTACGAAGTGTATATTCTCTTTCAGAATTTTAGATGGTCTTTCCCACTGGTGTAACATCAATAAAACTGCTGATGCTGGAAATGAAATCTTGAAAGCCGTGTCGATTTGTGTTGGGGTGGCTCAGTGGTTAGCACTTCAGCTTTGCAACACCAACTACCGCGTTTGCTACCATCCTTTGGTGACTGTCTGTGTGGAGTTCACATACCCTCGCTGTTCATGTGTCAGTTTCGTACCGCAATCCAAAGACATGCAGTTAGCTCGACTGCACATGCTAAATTGCCCGTAGTGTTCAGGCATATGAACACTACGTGAAGTAGTTAAGGGTAAATATAGGATAGAGGAATATAACTGTGTGGGTTACTCTTCTGAGGGTTGTTGTGACTTTGTTGGGTCAAAGAGCCTGTTGCTATAATGTAGGGACTCCAGGATTTGCTCTCTCTACCCGAACATACTGTTGTAATCTGCTGTGCCTCAGCAAGTAAAACACACACCTTTGGTTGTCCAACTATCGGAACAGGCTAATTGAAGTGCACATAAAGTTCACTCTGATCCTGAGCGTTTCACAGAGTGCGACTTCTAAACATGCCTTGTTCCTGAATCACAGAATTTTATATTTTATTATCTAGTCCCTACGTTTAATTGGAAATTTAATGATCACCAATTATGAATTACTGAATGATTATACTGTTGAATAGTTTGGGATAAATGTGCCGTACTGGTGACCTGAGACAACCACGACCATGGAACATACTTATATAGAAATTAGATCATAATTCCAAGTTAATTTCTCTTCCCAAAATCAAGTGGAAAATCTCCATAGAATTGCACTAAGAAATTTAGCAACTCGGTGGCTGAGTGTTTGGTCGTGCTGCCTCACACGACCAGGGACCCGGATTTGATTCCAACCACAGGTGACTGTCTGTGTAGCTTTTGCACATTCTCCCTTATCTGCGTGGGTTTCCTCTGGGTTCCCCGGTATCTTCCACAATCCAAGGATTTACCGGATAGGCAAATTGGCGTTGCTGAATTTCCCATAGCATTAGGGGTATTAGTCAGGGATAAAAGTGGTGAATGGATGCAGGTGGGTTATTCGTCGCAGGGTCGATGAGGATTTGTTGGGCTGAAGGACCTGTTTCCATACTGCAGGGAATCTTGTCTGAAGAAGTGGCTCTTGAAATCGTGAATGCACGCATGTGTATTAATGTTTGACAAATCTATTGGAATTCGATTAAAATGTAACAGTTGGCAGGTGAAGTTGTAAGACTTACTAAGAGGGAAAACGAAGCTTATGTGAAGCCTAGGGGATTGAAAGCAGACTAAGCTTTGGAAGAATATCGGGAAAGTCGGACCAATTTGAAACAAGGTATTAAGACAGCCGAAGGCCTCATAGAATATCATTAACAAAGGAGATTAAGGAAAATTACAAGTCGTTTAATTCGTATGTATATATCAAATGCAAGAGTGTAACTTGAAATAGGTTTGGCCCACTCAAGGACAAAGGAGGGAAGCATGCGTGTAGTGAGAGAAAATTGGTGAGATGCTTAGCAGTACTTTGCATTGGGATTCACCATGACGGATGGTGAGGTTAGGGGCAGATGTTGGATTACTCTTGGTCAAGTCGGCAGAAGTAGGGAGGAAGTATTGGGTATTTAAAAATGCATTATATGGACAAGACATCAGGTCCAGATGGGATTTCCGCAAGTTTATGAGGAAAGAGAGAAAGGAAAAAGTTTGAGATTTAATAGTTAGCATTACAGCATCATTGAACACGGGCGAGGTCCTGGATAGCTAGATAGTTGCTTATTTTTATAGCAGGGATAGCAGGGATAATCCAGGTAATTTTCGGCCTGTGAACCTAACATCATGAGAAATATTGAGGTTGACGGAGGTTCTGATTGATGGCTACAAAGTCATGAGAGCGATATACAGATTGGAAAGCAAGGAGCATTTTCGTCAAGTGGGGCACTCATTTACAAGGGGTAAAGAGTTGAATGTGAGAAGGTAAACGTTGAACGTCGGGATGCGTGGGAACTTCATTACGGAGTGTTTCGTGGGTGCCTGGATCGCGTTGTTCGTGGGGTTGTTATTGGTTGGCACGACAACGTCATTTGAGATGTATTTAGAGATATACATAACTGTCCAGAGAGCAGCGAAATACCACCCTTAGAAAATAGGCCATAGTGTCGATAGGTTCTCGGTTGGTGCAGGCTTTGAGGGAGGAAGGACGTGTTCTTGTACTGCAATTTCCTCTGTACATTGTTCTAAACAGGTTCACAAATGTGGGCCAGTCGTTGTGGTGTATTTGGACTTTCTGACGAAGTGCAGCATTATAGATTATTTTGCAAGTTTAACGCACATGTGACTGAGGGATGTGTATTGACAAAGTAGGAAAAGTGGTGAACTGAGAGAAATCAAAGAGTAGGAATTAATGGATTCTTTGGATGTGGGCGCAAACTGTCTGCAGATGATACCACAGTTGGTGCGAGAGTGAAATGTGCTAAGGATACAGAGTTCCTTCAGCAGAATCTGGATAAGAAGCGGAATTTGGCAAATCAATGGCGGAAGCAGAATAAATTGGATCAATATGAGGTTCTACACTTTAGAAGCAAAAACAAAATTAAGACTCCTCTCTCAAATGGTGTAAGTTTCAAGCGGAGAGTGTGCAGTGGTACTGGCTGTCCTTGTGCACTAGTCCCTGAAGGTCACCACCCAGGTGCAGCAGGTTTGTACAAAAGACAACTGGTTTGTTGCCCTTCATTGCGTGGGGTTTCGAGTTCAGCACCACGCTTTTGTTGAGCAGTTATTTACCCAACTCTTGACGCCACATCCAGAATATTGTGTGCTTTTTTTCCTGCGTTTCTGAATAAGAATGCTCTTGCTCTCGAAGCAACGTCCTGACCGTTCGACAGGCTGAGTCTGGGGTTGGAAGGACAGATGTTCAATGAGAGAATGACGAGGTTCCATTTTTTTTTCCGCTGGAGTTCAGACGAATGAGTAGGGAATCTCACGAAGGCATACGAATTTCTAACAGAACAAGACAGGTTAGATGCAGGATGACGTTGACAGTGATGTGTGTGTCCAGAACCGGGGTCACATTTTGAGGATTCTGACAGAACCACTGATGTCGAACATGAGCAAACATTGTGTCATAGAGAGAGTTGTGAGAATGTATGGTTAATTAATGCAAAACTTAGTTGATGACAAAGCATCGAATATATTCAGGAGATGGCTAGACATTACAATTGGGGCATTGGGATGAACAACCGGATCGAAAGGAGGATTAAGCCACTGAGTTAGATGTTTAGCAATGATCTTAAAAATATCTTAGCGCGTTCAGAAACCTGAATGGCCTCCAGCGACGCCGATCATCTATATTTATGTGGAAAGGATTGGAGAGAGTGCCTGTACGTTCAGAAAAATCAACATTATTTTATCCCAGACAACCTGTGTTGACGCTGACAACGGTCCAGCGAGAAAAACTGGGTTTGTAAAGGAATTTAACCTGTTACTGTGTTTAAGTGGAAATCCAGGTATTGCCACTGAATACCACTTCAAGGATTAAATTGTACAATAGTTCGGGATGGGGAGGTAGGTTAGACTGATATACATTGATCACTACTAATGTTACAACTAAAAAGGATGAAGAGGAATGACAATTTGAATCTCACACATACCCGAGAACGAGAGCGTGGGCAGTCCATAGCATTGAGTCAAGAAATCCAGGATTCCCAGTATCCGATGTTATCAACATCCTAAGACTTATCATTGAATAAAGCTGATTAGATTCGCCATATTAATGGCTACCGCAAACTTCAGAATAGGTTGAGGAGAATGAAACAATCGATTTGCAATTTCATGCTCATGATTGAGAAGGAGAAAGCTGGGAATACCTCCTTGAAAACAGAGAAGGGTCACATGCGAAATCTGGTTGAAGTAGACAGAATGGGAAGAGACCAGGCCACAACAAAAAATTTAATAGTATGTCCATTCGGACGCTAGGAATAATGCTGCAAAAACGTGTCTCCTGACTGCCCAAACCTGGCCAATACTGCCAAGTCTCAAGTCAGCAGTGCGAAGATGATGCTGACTATGATGATCAATAACCATCAAAAGACACATGATACCTTTGAGCGTTGAGCAGTTCTCTTGACTGGGATCACAAACACTAACATCGGCTCCATGGATGACTGATCATCAGTAGTAGCAGCGTGTGGGCGGCACGGTGGCACAGTGGTTAGCACTGTTGCCGAACAGCGCCAGAGACCCGGGTTCAATTCCCGCCTCAGGCGACTGACTGTGTGGAGTTTGCACGTTCTCCCCCTATCTGCGTGGGTTTGCTCCGGTTTCCTCCCACAGTCCAAAGATGTGCAGGTCAGGTGAATTTGCCATGCTAAATTGCCAGTACTGTTAGGTAAGGGGTAAATGTAGTGGTATGGGTGGTTTGCACTTCGGCGGGTCGGTGTGGACTTGTTGGGCCGAAGGATCTGTTTCCACACTGTAATGTTATCTAATCTAAAACAAAAACTGCAGAAATTTGCTCGAAATTCAGAGACACTTCCATCGAGAAGTCAAGTCATAGTAGATAATTTGGCAAACGTACAACTGCAAAATCCTCTTCAAAAATCATTCACCATCCATAATCACATGTATACTACCGTTCAGTCAGAGTCATTGGGATGGGATCATGGAATGATCTCCCGGATGGCATTATGATCTGGCTGCAGCACAGTGGCGGCAAAACTTTAAGAAAGAAGCGCATTGCTTCCTTCTGAAGAGGTATCGAGTGAAGGTCAATGATTACTGGTCCAGCCACTAATGCCCATGTTCCACGAATGATGTTTTTAACAACTCACTTGTCTCAGATGTATTTCATAATAGGGTAAAAACAATGACTGCAGATGCTGAAAACCAAAAAACTGGATTAGTGGTGCTGGAAGAGCACAGCAGTTCAGGCAGCATCCAACGAGCAGCGAAATCGACATTTCGGGCAAAAGCCCTTCATCAGGAATTCCTGATGAAGGGCTTTTGCCCGAAACGTCGATTTCGCTGCTCGTTGGATGCTGCCTGAACTGTTGTGCTCTTCCAGCACCACTAATCCAGTATGTGTTTCATAATATCCGTGTATCAACTTGTTAGAAAATAAGAGGTTCAAAAACATTACTCTAAATATCCTCTTTAAATATACGGTGTGGCTCATAAGAAAATGGGTCCGACACTCATTTTGTTGACAAATTATAAAGCTACTATACATCTTGTCTAACAGTTGGGATTGTATTTAGTTTTCGTATGTGCCAACAGTTCGGTGACACAGAACAATTTTGAATGTTTCGAGGTTGAATTCAGAAAAGTTGTTTGAAAAGGCATATTAGTGACACATTGCCACTAGCCACGGAATAGCTCATTTTCAGGCGGTCATGTACTTTTTTAGAGGGTGTAAAATTAACTGTAAACGAGTTGAGAGATGTCAATAGGTGGACAAACAAACGATGGCCAGTCGAGCACATTAAACACAATATTAAGTGCTGCATTTTGGAAGGGAGAACAGGCAAAAACTAAACGACTTACACAATACAGAATCGTAGAGCAAATTAACGTACACTTTTCAGGCCACAGAGACAGCAAACACACAGATGCAGAAAGTATTCGAAAATTTAAAGAATTGTCTCACTTATTTCAAGTGGCTTGGTTTATGAGAATACGATGCTGGAGAATTGTGAGCCATTCTGAAACCCTTCTTATAAAAATATAAAAAAATTCATTGTTAGCAGTTGAGAGAGTGTTTATTGGCATAATCCCAAGTAAACACAGACTGTCTTATGACTGTCTTTTGGCAACACCCATTGGAATTTAGAAAAATATGGAACAATTTCAGTGAAGGAAATAGCATTCTTAAGGGTTTGACAGGTAAACGTTGAGAGTATTTCTCCCCACATCTAAGAATTTCGACTCAAAGGACAGAGTCTCAAAATACATTTAGGACACTCTAAGACTGTGAAAAGGAGGAAATTGTTGTCTCAGAGGTTTGTGTACCTTTGAAAGTCCATGCCACGCAGAGTTCGGGTGCTTGGTCCTTGCGGTTATGTGAGGGTAATGTCAAGATATTGTTGACCATTAAAGGAATAAATAGTTACCGGGAAAAAGTTGGAAACTGGACACGAAGAATGTCGAACGGCCATGATCCTATTGAACTGAACGTGCTGGATGATACGAATGGCCTACCACTTCAATTATTTCTTATGGTTCTATGGACTCCTGCAAATGAACATGATGAAAAATAAGTATAGGCAACAAAAGCCAAATTCTCTCCTTCTCTGATATAGTCATAGAGACATACAAATGTACAGCATGGAAACAGACCTTTCGGTCCAACCCGTCCATGCCAAGCAGATAGTTCAACCCAATCACCCATCTGCCAGCACCCGGCCCATATCCCTCCAAATCCTTCCTATACACATACCCATGCAAATGCGATTTAAATGTTGCAATTGTACAAACCTCCAACTCCGTCTTCCACATCTCAGCCAACTGGCCCAGCTAGTCGACATTGTGTTCTAATCTGAGGTAACCCTCTACGTTGTCCACTACAGACCCACTTTTGGTGTCATCTGCAAACGTACTAACTGTTCCTCTTCTGCTCGCATCCAAATCATTTATGTAAGTGACGAAAGGTTGAGGACCCAGCCTCGATCCTTGTGTCACTCCACTGGTTAAAGGCCTCCAGTCTGAAAAACAAACTTCCACCACCTCCCTCTGAGTTCTACCTTTGAGCCAATTCTGTATCCAAATGGCTCGTTGTCTCTGTATTCCATGAGATATAACATTGCTAATCAGTCTCCCATGGGGAATCTTGTCGAACGCCTTACTGAAGTCCATATAGATCACATCTACCGCTCTGCACTCATTCAGCCTTCTGAAAATTCAAGGACGCAGCCTTGCTGCAAATCAGGTCATAAATAATGCTGTCCCGCTAACTGACAGACACCCTGAAATTAATTCAAGCTCAGGAAGTAATGAACATAATGAAACTAAGACAACCACTGGTACGAAGACAGAAGCGCAATACTGTATGTTTCTCAAAGCTTGTCCACCTACTGACATGATGGGTAGGCCACGACACCATTATTTCATGCACCTCTGGAAACCACATTATGAGAGGGACGCGTTTTTCTTGGAGTTGTACAGAGGAGATTTGCCAGGACCTTGCCTGAGGCTGAAGAGCTTTGTTTATGTAAAGAGGCTTGGCAGACTGGGATCGTTTTGCTCAATACAGAGGAAATTGAGATGGGGATATAAAAGAGGTGTCCAAACGTCTGAGGGTTTAGACATAGTAGATAGGGACAATTATTTCATCTTGGTGCTGAGATCAGTAACAGGGTTCATAAGTCTCAATTGGGGTAGGAGGCGTAGAGGAAGATTGAGGAAATGTATAATCATGAGGTTGGTTGTGGGAGTCAGTGCTAATAAAAGTGACAGGAACATTTTTCCGTTATTGCCTGAAAGGGGATTGAAACGGTGAAGGTATTATTGTTTTATTTTCTGTGTTATACATGACTCTGATCAATGGCTGCCAAATTTGTGTGTCTATGTGTGATTATGTCAAAACGAGCAGCTGAATGCTCCCTTGGGATGTTGGCTAAATTGTGATGCAGAGTGATGCAATGCAGAGCATGCGTTCACTTCTTGTGATGGCTGATGTAATTATGACTGACGAAATGCAGCAATATCCCCAGTGAGCTTTCAGCACTTACAGACTGTATCCCTCAGACATGCAGTACGGGGAAGTAAGTGGAACGAAACCACGTCCCACTTAGTTCCTTTGGCACCCAGTCCAGTAACTTGCTTCGTCTGGATGACCGGTAGTCGGGAAGTCGGCCAAACACGTTTTCCTGTACGACACGGAAGATAGAGTTAGAGACTCTGATTGCATGGTATATTGATGAGTAAGACATGCACAGGGACACACACCCACACACAGAACGAGAGAGAAAGAGAACGTGATAGGATATGAAAATGAGAGTGAGGATGAAAATGCTAGAATGTACAGCAGTAAAATATAGGAAGTGAGAAGGAGAGTCAGAGAAGGGTCAGGCACCATCAGTTTACAAAGGGGGTTGCGGAAAAGGGGTCAGAGAGAAATGCAAGTCGACAATTGAGAGGTAAATGAAATATTACAAAATGAAAACAAGGACGGAAAGCTATTTAATCCAATTCGCTTGATCCTGCCACAGGAGAAGTGGAAGCCATTCTGACCATATCCCCAGTTCATGGCGGTTGCAATGGGACAGGTGGGCATTTAGACCCTTCCTCTCTTGAAGAACTTTTTTCTATATAAACGATTTGGACGAACAAAATGAGGCATGGTTAGCAGGTTGTTGGACAAGTCCGAAACAGCTGGCATGTTGGTCAGTAAAGAAGGTTACCTCAGTGATACTGACCAATTGGAATAATGACCTGCGCAGTAATTCATGGGATTGAATTTGCGTCATTGCGAGGTATTGTGTTTTTTTCTACAAACAAGGGCAGGGCACTTGCAATTAATGGGAGACAGATAAATATACAGAAAGGGATAGGGACAGACAAAGATAGATGAATTGAGGCAGAGCGACAAGCAAAGACAGAGTCAGAGTGATTGATAGTCAGAGAGACTGACAGTGAGATACAGAAAAAGACAGATTTTATAGCAGTTTTGAAGAACAATGAGGGGAAAGCAGATTTCTGAGTAAAAAATACAGAAATGCCAACGATTGCGTCTGAAGTCTTTCATTCCCTGACCATGCTCAAGATCATTCTGTGCGGCAAACGTCCTCCAGGATAAGACAGAAGAATGACTGTGATTAATCCTGTAGTTCGTAGAGAGTTGATGAGATAGAAGAGCGTGCAAATTCCTGTACATCGCCTATTGAGTAACTGAGTTGTCACTATCACATGGAGAGCACGACCGCATGTGAAGTATGATTTTAAGGAGGCAGCATTGCCTGCGATCGAGATGTTTCAGGAAATCGTACATTTTGACGCGTATAAATGAGGCAGTGCCACGCGAAGGCAGGAGCAACACACTCAATATTCCCACTTCCTCTTGAAAACAGGGGCCTGGAACTTAGAATAGTGCCGTTTGTGTGTGTGTTTGTGTGTGTGTGTGAGGCGTAGCAGGTGCAGCGGGGGATCAGGGGGAGGGGATGGTGGAATCTGATAATCTGCCTCACTCACCTTAACACACTTCCCTCTGTCGTACATTCTACGCCAAGTCAGTCAATACAGCCAATTTCCGTCTGACACTACGTTCAACTCCCCCTCAGTCTCTTCATCCTACAGAACCGTCGTCATTACATCCCGCTCTCCTCTGTCATAACTTTCAATTCCCCTCAGTCAATGAATCACAATCCCCATCGTTGCATTCTACTCCCGACAATCTGTACCTCACACATTCCCAGATCACGACATTCTATTTCAATCCATCACTCCATCCTAGAGCACCCAGAGGAAACACAAACAAACACGGGGAGAATGGGTAAACTTCACACAGTCTGTACACCCTGGGCTGGTATCGAACCGGGTCCCTAGCGCTGTAACGGAAACAGTGTTACCCCACTGAGCCCATACGGTTTTCAAATGCTGATGCCATTTTTCTTGTGCTCCTTGTAATTCTTGATTTTACACGGTGGAATTGAATTGCTTTATTGGTGAGCTGTCAATACCTTCAATGAATAATTTTGAAGTGTGCTTTGACAATTGGTTTGATTTAACTCCATACGGAGTCCGTATCGAGTGAAAATCTGGGCCGGACGGGCCTTGCAAAATAATTGATTTATGATGAACTTCGATAAAGTGCTCATAAACTAAATAATGCTGGGAAATATAAGTCACACTAGACTAGAATGATGATGCTTACATTGATGTTTCAAAGCCAGACAGATTGGAGGTGTCCACAAATGGTTCAAAAATAAATCTGAACAGCGGCTGACCCTGCAATACGCAACTGAAGTTTAACCGTTATGGAAGAATGGAATGTAACCATGGTAATGATCAGGAGCACCAAGTCTTAGCTAGACATGGAAGCGCTTCACACCTTTATTTCGAGGAGGCAACATGTACCCAGCACTTACCGTAATGACCATCTGAGGGCCAGTCTGCCATCAATGTGCGAACACATGTTAAGTTCTGATTTATCAGTGTCGTCAAACCTTATCAATCCATTGGCAGATCGTCAAGATGCTCGTAAAATAGCGCAATGACTCGGAAGGCTACTTATTGCCACAAAATCCCGCTCAGTTCGGTTACATGAAAATAACCATCGAAAGTGTAGAAACCAACTGGACCATCTGAAGAAGAAGACATTGTATGTGGAACGCGGTTAAGTTCTAGTGTGATAGTATGTGATCATATATAGTAGGCTTAAAGTATAAGATATTTTGTAGGATTTATCGTTAGTTTGGAGTACACTCTTTTATTCTAATATCAATTGTATTCAATAGCTGGATATTATTATGTACATAAGTTGACCCCCAGTTCTTTTCTCGGAGTAAGGGATAAAACGCTGTTTTGGAGATGAAACAAATTGACACCGAGATGGACCACGATAAGAAGTGGACTTTGTTGCTCCGACATCACTTCCCCCGAACCTGATGCCTCCGAAGAGTTTGCTTCAGCCAGTTGTTACCAACACTGAACTTTGTTTTTTTTTTAAAGATAAAGCCAAAAGGTATTTACTTCTCATCCATCAAACAACTGTTTCCACGTTTGTTTGAGATAGTCAAGTAAAACATCGAAAAGTTGGTACAGACCCGATTGGATTCGAAACAAGGGAATAATGAAAGCCGTTCCATCAGTCCAATCCATACCCTACTATTTTTCAATGAATTTTAAATGGTAGAGAAAGTACAGGAGCAGAGGATTACCCATATGGGAAACAAAACTATGGCAGTTTCTCAAAAAGAAAATGTAGTCCTGAGGGGCAAAATTCTGGTGCAATGTTAAACCGCGGCTAGTATCCATCGGACAGAAGTTTTCCAATTAATCAGCGAGATCTCAAGTGAAGACCGTTTCTTAACTTGAGAAGCTTACAGCAATCATATACTGTTTAGGACAATTAATCATAAGTTTTGAAAAAAAGATTCGTGCGGAATGAAAGATCGCAAACTGGGAGACTGTCAAAATAATGTCAAAAAGCACTGCTCCGGACCACAGAAATCAAACAAATTACCTCCACATTGTGCAATTCTAATCCTATAATCCCACATGCGTGAGCACATCAGGTTACCCAGTGAGCAATATTAGAGAACGAGGCCGCTGAGAAGGTCGGGACACAATTGAAAAATAAATGTTCAGATATGCAGGAAGCAGCCAGAGATTTGCATCAGGCAGACAGAAAAGAAGACCGTTTGCATTCTGTCAGTGTCAGGCAGCAGAACACATCACATGGCCTAGATTAGAGGAAGGAGGTGAAGTTATTGCATTGTGTTTCAGCCAGTCACGGCATTCTGCCATCCCTGCACCACAGGATTACATTAGATCACATTACAGTGTGGAAACAGGCCCTTTGGCCCAATAGGTTCACACCGACCCGCCGAAGCGTAACCCACCCATACACCGACATTTACCCCTTACCTAACACTACGGGTAATTTAGCATGGCCAATTCACCTGACCTGCACATCTTTGGACTGTGGGAGGAAACCGGAGCACCCGGAGGAAACCCACGCAGACACAGGGAGAATGTGGAAACTCCACACAGTCAGTCGCCTGAGGCGGGAATTGAACCCGGGAGTCTGGCGTTGTGAGGCAGCAGTGATAACCACTGTGCCACCGTGCCACCCACAAGTTGTAGAACAGGGTGCGTTTACCGACATGAAAATGTCAATACACACAGCGATCGTTTATAACACAGGGAACCCTGAAGATTTCTTGAGAAAGTGCATGCAAAAGAAAGGGTACCACCGGACTGTCTTTGTCATTCATTTAAGTGAACATTTTTGTGGTTTACAGCGATTTACACAAGGTTCCCTTATCAGAGGCTGACTCAGCCATGTGGGCTTGGATTATAGTATCTCATGACACCGAGGTCAGCAAGAAGACTAGTGTGAATTTCGATCCCGCTGAGCCAAGCCACAATGAAGCTTTGATTATGATGAGAATGTCCAGGGTGTGGGAGAAACAATCCCATTAATTTAACAAAATCATGGTAGAGAATGGAGTGAGAATACTTCATTTCTGAACCTGCAGACAGTGTCCTGTGTGAAGAAATGAAAGAATGGGGGAATTCTTCCCAGAGAAACGCAGTTCCACATAATCAGCCAGAGTGAAAGGCATAGGGACACAGCAGGCGAATACTTAGCAGGTAGCAAGTTTCTACCACGGCGGGGGCTCAGGTAACTTTGCATGTGACTGTCGAGACCGTGTGCGGCGTTACTCCCAAGTACAGATACCAACCACCATGGCAGATGCACAGGTGATAGAGGAAGTCATAACTTCCAATACAAGGCCCAATTCGCCATCTACACTCTATTCATTAAGCACTAAACAAACCATACAATACCCAATCCCAACCTGTGAGGCATCCGTACGATAGTGCCAGGCTTCTGCCTCTCCAGTGCTTCTGCAGAACGAAGTGCAACAATATATGTACACCTGCGGTAAATGGGGAGGAAATAATTTCTTTTCAGATACTGGAGGTTCCCGCAGAATCCTGAACACCTCGTGATTTAATGATCAACACAGCTACTCTCACCACTTTAATACATGTATGGTGGATACCACTGTTCTAGATCAAATTGCAAGACCCAAACAGCGCCTGACACATCTTCGAAAATTACTCTACCGCCACGAAAGTGACGTACCTCAATTGCTGCCACCGACAACAGCTTCCATGTTCAATGAACCCCTGGACACTTAAAATGAGTTAATACGAGATACTCTAAGAGATTGAATTGTCTGACTACCAACTAACAACATGCATATGGCACAATTTCCTGTTTGGCCTGAAATGATGCTATTTCCAGATATCGTCCTGACAGACAGGCAGATGGAACATGCCTGAGTTATTATGAATAACGCGCCAGGCGGTGTGCCTATCTCATGGAAACGTTACACTACAAACTTATAGTAAGAACTATGGGAGAACAGACAATCACATACTCTCAAATGGTAATTATGGGTGTTCCAATCGGAGGGATAGCCAGACACAAACATGGGCAAAGGCAGGATTCGGTATGGTTACGCCTCCAGAGACAGATGATTTACAACACACTTTTGACTCTCTGCTGGAGGTCATGAAACAGAGCATGCCACACCCCCAAGGTGAAGAGCAACTATTTCTGATGTTCCAAACTCGCAAGCACCTACGTGAAATCCAACTCTTATTTCGGTCAACCCAGGTCTAATTAACCGAGTTACACTTCCTTGGTTGCTCACTCATTTTCATTTAGATTTAAACCATTGATCTATTGCGATCGTCTGTCCTTCTTACTTGTTTTTTAAACTGGTGATGACGCTAACCATCTCGTCTTACTTCTCTGGGCAATTGCATCTTCATCTTCACGTGTCGCTGAATTATGGGCCACTATGACCAGCCATTTCAGATTTTACTGGCCAAACCATACTAACTTTGCTTCAAACACATGATCCTCGAACACCGAAAACCGAGGTTCGAGCCTACCAGAATTCTGAACATAACTGGACATTCCATATAGTGTATGCATTCCTTTTATTCACAGAAACAAACGTGTTTTGATAAAGCAAGTCGGTGAGGGTGAGGTGATATGCACGATTGACGTTGCATTAGGTCAGAACCGTTCAACTATTAAACAAGTAAACAATGAAAACGACCTTGACTTTTCTCCAGGGCTACCAGGCCAAAACAGAATGCAATCAACATCTACCTCATTGGGATCATAATCGTCATCGGCAACAACACCCAGGAGCCACCAAAAGGAACCAGCCTCACTCATGCTCACAGTTTCCCCAAGCTCAATGAAACATTGTAAATATTTGACGAGGCCTTGTGAATCTTAGCAGCCACATGATAGTGTCAGGCTTCTGCTTCTCCAGTGCTTCTGCAAAACGAAGTGCAATAATACATGTAGACGACCAGTAAATGGGGAGGTAAGAATATCTTTTCAGATACCGGAGTTTCCCGCACACACCTCAACACCTCGAGATTTAATGATCAACACGGCCACTCTCACCATCTTAATTTTACCTGGAGGTATATAATGCTCTGTAATGTTTTTTTTCATTTTTAAAAATTTGTTTCTTGTATTATTTAACAAACTATGCTGCTCTAGTTTATTTTCCATTTTCCGTATGATTTTTATTTTGTATTCGTCTATTTCTCCAATGTCTAAAATATTCCTTGATTTTACGATGTTTGTTCAATTTTGTGACACATTTGTCATTGCGATCTTTTTCTGATTTGTGGTTGAACAAGATTTGTTTCGTTTTATTGTACTCGTTGATCAATACCTTGTAGTTCTTATGTATTTCATTTCATTTGTTGCTTTATTTTCATTTTTCGTTTTGAATTGTTTTGTATTTGTTCGTTTCTCCTTATTTATTGAGCTTACAATGTTTCCTTGAAACGCGTACGCTATCTTTAACAGTGCAGTCGTTCAAGTATATACTTTATTTGAGCTTGATGATCGTCGACACACCTTACAAGGGGTTGGTATTTTCTCATGTGATCAATAACGCTTCGCATTCAGGATCAAGTGGAGGGACTGTGGCTGGACAGGCTGCTGAAAATGATAAATTTCTGAAAATTTAATAAATTGAACAATAGGTAAACTGTGATGCGAAATGAAGCCAGCCTTGATTAAAGTGACTCTGTCAATCCACACGCAGCAGGATCCAGAAAGTTTGTTATTGGTCACAAGAAGCTTGCAAAAAAATCCTAGAGCAGCAGACCTTACAACACAAAAGCCAATTTAGTTTGAAAGGGCAATGGAATTTTGCCTTCAGAACAATCAGAAACCTTCAAGAGTGCAGCAGACATGAAGGCCCATGGCACCCTTATTTGAAGAAAGCCACGCGCACCCAGTAATGGACACTTGTGGTCCACCCTGCCATCAGTGTGCCAAAACCCGGTTTATCTGATCGAACACGGTGATCGAACCTGATTAAACCACCAGAGGACACTCAAGACCCTTCCAAAATGGCGTGAAAACTATGGAGTAAAAGAATATTGCACCATCATCTTAAGAGCAGTAGCACAAGATATAACTGGAGAGCGGTAACTCTAGAAGAAATACCAAAAGCCAAGATTACTTTGAAACCATCAGACAAGAACATCGACATTACTACGTGAAACTCAGCGAGGTTCTCGTGTGATGGAAAATGATTATTGAAGTTAACTTCAAACATAAGATAGATTTGTATTGTGCGCCATCAGTTCCTTGTTTATTCATTGCATTATTGTGTTAGTTAAACGAATATTTATGTTTTCGTGTTATTCAGAGTCCACTCAGTTCTTTTGTTGGCTATAAGATTTTAAACACACTGGTTGCCAGGAGCAACACTGTTTATTTCCATCTTTGTCTCTCTGTGTTCCAGCTTGTAGCTGTTCTGTTCCTCTTCAAAGTGACAGATGCTCCTAACTGTTTACTTTCAATTTTCCAACGGCCGTGTTTTCTCGTCGACCCTTTGGCTTTTGATATCTGACAACAGCTGCCAATATTCATATGAATCTCCTAGTTGCAGTGTCCTCTTGCTAATTGAAACCATTTTTAGTGTTTGCTTCATCCCCCACGATTTTTTTTTGTCATCCCCACAATCAGTGCTGCTTTCACTGGTGAGCTGATTGTTTGTTGTTTGAATACTTTATGCAAAAATAGCTTTTAATGGGCTACTGAGCTTCTGTCTGAAATTGGACATAATGACACACAGACAATAATGTTCATGCAGCACTTCGCAGCAGAACTACGCTTTTAAATGTATATTCATCAACAGAACCGAAAGGTCATCAACATCAAAATAATACAATATATACCGCAAATATATGCCACAAATATATTAAGCTGTCCGATACAGAGAAGAGTAAAATTGACACTGCCTTCTACTTTTCATTTCTGAGTCACTGGACTTCTCTCCCACAATCCGACCCTGCAGACGCTTATGGCCTCGACTATTACAGGAAGGAATTTCGGAGTTTAAGGAGGTTGAGAAGATTGTAGCAGCTGGAGGATCTTCGATAGATGGTGATGCGTGAAAAATCTGGAGAGTGTTATGGAAATATGATTATGGTCGAGAAGTGTGTTTTGAAAGATGTCCACTGTTGCAGAGAGACTCAACCAATGGAAATGCTGCAGAGATGTTTTGATTCATTTTATTTATTTATTTATTTTATTGATTTGGATCTTGCTATTGAGGGAGTGCAGCGTAGGTTCACGAGGTCAATTCCTGGAATGGCAGGATTGCCTTACACGGAAAGACTGAAGCGACTGGGCTTGTATACCCTTGAGTTTAGAAGACTGAGAGGGCATCTAATTGAAACGTATAGGATTATGAAAGGACTGGACACTCTGGCAGGAGGGAACATATTTCCGTTGATGGGGGAGTGCCGAACCAGAGGACACAACTTAAAAATACGGGGTAGACCATTTAGGACAAAGATGAGGAGAAACTACTTCACCCAGAGAGTGGTGGCTGTGTGGAATGCTCTGCCCCATAGGGCAGTGGAGGCCCAGTCTCTGGAATCATTTAAGAAAGAATTGGATAGAGCTCTTAAAGATAGTGGAGTCAAGGGGTATGGAGATAAGGCTGGAACAGGATACTGATTAGGAATGATCAGCCATGATCATATTGAATGGCGGTGCAGGCTCGAAGGGCAGAATGGCCGACTCCTGCATCTATTGTCTATTGTCTATTGATTTGTTGATGAGAGTTGACTCACTTTTTCGAAATAGGAGTTCTTATTGATTTCAAGCATATGACAGAAATAGCAAGAGTCAAAACGGACAGAGGAGATTAAAAATACAATTGGAATTGTAGCAGAATAGGCGGTAAAACATTGGGTAGGAAGGAGCCGTGGAAAATCGGGGAAAGCAGAGATTAACATATTTAATTCAGCTTAGTGTGAAACAGAAGTTTGAGTGTTAGTGTTACGAGTAGGGAACTGTGTTATCTCATGAGCAGGCAGCTAACGACTGACCACTTTTACTGACTACTATATCCTTCGTAAAATATTATATAAGCGCGGACAAGGAAAAGTCCATTGTAATAGTCGTGTCTGGGCACAGCACTGGAATAGTGGAAATGGTCGGTTGATGCAGGAACCGAACTGACTAACGTGGTAGGGTTGAAAACGGCAATGTTGACCACCATACGTTTACCTTCGCCACAAGTGTGAATTGCCTGCAAAATCTTCACCCTGAACCGATTTAAGGGGGGGGGGCGGGGTGGGGGGGGGTGGATCATGGAATGAGTAAGTAACCATCAATCCTAGTGCGCATGTTCATCAGGCCTTGTTCTGAATTTGTGGCTGCTCCTTCTTCTTCTCTATTCAAGAATCAACTCTCTCATGCCCTGATCCTCAATTGGGTTTTTCCAATTTGGACCATCCCATCTCTTCACACTAAAATCCCACAACCTGACTTGGGCGGAGGGACAGGAAATGCTACACAACAAGAAAGAATTAGCCTGATTGGCAAGAGTTAAAGGGGGAGAGCTCAAGAATGTTTGGTAACTTTCACAGCGCAAATAAACGGAGATGGAGAGTATGAAAAAGTCAGGATCGCAGGAGATACGGGGAAATCTGAGAGTTTATGCTAACAAGCTAGCAACTTAGTTGGCAACATAGATTGAAATTGTCAGATATGATGTAGTGAGTAACACAGAGACGTTGCGGCAGAGGAATCAAACTGCGGACGAAATGTCAATGTATAGTTACCAATAATAAGAAGACAGGAAGAGGGGTCGTATTGCCATAGAAGAAATGGAATGAAATCAAGAGAAAGATGCGGTGTAGAGTCAGCAGGTGTAGAATTTTTGAGTTCAGTTGATGAACTGAAAAGGAGAAAGGGCCGTGATGGGATTCATTCACAGATCTCCAAGCAGGAGTGGGGATGTGGGGAAGAAAACAAATCAGGAGAAAGGAAAGGCATGGGTTAAATTCACGATTGCAATAACAATGGATGTGTTTCATGTGCATGTGGACGAGGAAAATTAGTTTGGTAGCAGATCTCAAGAAAATATGCATTTGGACGGGAATATGAAAAGGAATGGATGGAGGGTTATGGGCCGGGTGCTATGAGGTGGGACTAGATTTGGTTTGGATATCCTGTAAGCATGGACGGTTTGGACTGAAGGGTATTTTTCTGTGCCGTTCATTGCTATGACTATGACTCTATAATTAGACAAAAAAGCCTGTTTTGCAATGAAGAAAAATCTTTGTACCATATTTGCTTCCTGAGCAGATGTGAGGAGCTGTAAATCGAACCAGCGAAGGTGGATAAGACACTATGATCTTCCTTTATTTTCTCCCCTGCAGGAGACATGGTAACAGCTCTCCTGCCCTTTTTACACCTGATCAGCCAAAGGTTTGTGCTGGTGTCTTGCTCAGGTTCAGCATGCATGACGCGCCTTGTCAATTTCAGCTCTCAATTGACTTCAGTTCAACACTGAAACTGTTCAATATCCATTGCTAATAAAGAACAGCTGACTTAGATGATGCAACATAATGGCTTCGATGCAATTTAACAGCCGTGATCTCTCTAAATTGCAGAGTTGGAGCAACAACTAAATGGTGTCATACTTCTCAAACTTCGAATATATATCGGTCCATCCAGGTCTCTCTATGTGTCGTCGAACCCCTATTGTGCTGTTATTTGTTGTATGTAGTCATTTAGACATTCCTGCCACAGTCACTGCTTCTTATTGGCTCTCTAGCGTTTGGTATCCAACAGCCGCTGCCACCGTTTCTCCAATTTGGTAACTTCATATATAGTACTTCCAACGGATAATATCACTAGGGAATTCCTGTCATGTTCCAATCGATCGTTTGTAAAGCATGATCCACGCTTCTCGCAGTTTCAATCTTGCTATCATTTGATTTGTTTACAAGTTAGTTGAATATATCATGTAAAAATAGATTCCAGTGGATTCCTGAGCTTCTCTCGGAACCTCGGAAGAGATGCCACATAGACAATGGCACTCGTACAGCAATTCAAATTCCGCAGCATATATGCAACAACTTTAAATGTATATTCACCATCACTATCTAAAGGATCATCAACATCAAAGTAATAAAAAATATACCACAGCCACATAAATATGAAGCAGCCAGATATGGCGAATAGTAAAACCACACACTGCCTTCTACTTTCCATCTCTGAATCACGAGAATTATCTTCTTTACTCTGACCCTTCAGTCCTTTACGGACACGACTGGCGACTATAATATGTTTCACCGTCAGAGCATTGAGGAACAGAATTAAACCAAAAGGTAGCATTGGGGTTAGGATCTTCTCAAAGTTGTTAAATCCTTTCCACACAGGGTCATCATAATAAGCATCTTTATTTGAACAGTACCATGGTACATTGTTTATTATCTCATCAGGTTCAAATCTAAAGTAGATAGGAACATTTTTTAAACACAGCACACTGCCAGTAGTTGCCAAAACCACAGTTGCAGTTTTCTCAGTGCAGTATTTGGTTTTGAGTTTCTCACAACAAATAGTGACATAACGATCGAAGGTAAAAGCGATGGTGAACCAGACAGAACAGTCTATGACTACACGACGCAGGGCATAGCGGACACTACACACCGGAGTGATGTCCAGGAACGATGGTGGGAAGTAATCATTCTTGATTTTGCTTAGTATGATCTCAATAATAACGACCAAAAGATCTACTGTTGCCATAGCCAGAAGGTAGCGAGTGGTGCTGGCAGAGATTCCACACCTTCCCCGAGCCAAAATTGCAATTGTCACTAAATTGACTGGAAGAGAGAGAATGATAGAGAAGCGAAAGATAATTGGATAACACAAACATTCATCATTTTGAGTCTTTGAGTTAAGAGTTACATTTTAGCGCCACAAATGTTTGTGTGGAATATTGTTAGAAGACCGATAATTTCAATGAACACACCTTTGACACACAATGCTCCTTCAGGTTCAACGCAAATGGGACATGAACATGAAACAGGGTGTTTCGAAGAGAAAAGAATGCATGTAAGACATTGAACAAGAAATAAAATCATGACTGGTTGAGCAACATCCCTGTGCATCCAGAGCAATTCCCTAATATTTTACACCCTTTATTAAATTTGAGCCAATTCCGAGAAAAGGGGAGCCCTCTCTTCGCTGTGAATACTACCTCAAATATCACAATACCAATTGTTCTTTGAACGTTCCCTATGATTTGTTTGTCATGACGGATCATGATTTCAGGACACCATGGAAACATAATCAAAATGTATTGAACGACTTCAGCTGGGCAAAAACAAAAACAGGAGAGCTTGATTCAACAAGGGTAATAATACACATACGAGACCTTTAGTACGCAGTATACTGGAAGGCATTCTGGTCCGAAGTGTTCTGGAGAAATTGGTGAATGTGTCTCTAAGATCTGCAGGAATCTCACACTATTCAGAACATGCGACATAGAATAGTACAATGTTGTGCAGGCCATGCCGCCTCGATGTTGTGCCAACCGTTTATTGTCCTCTAAGATCAAACTAACCTATGCACCTACATTTCACTGTCATCCATGTGCTGACCCAAGAGTCGCTTAAATATCCATAATGAAACTGCCACCTCTGCTCGTAGTGACATTTCACAAGCAAACCACTCTCTGTGTAGAAATCTACTTCTGAAACCTCGCCGAAACCTTACCCCAAACAGCTTCAAATTATGTCCCCCCCGTGATAGCAATTTTGTCCCTGTGAAAAACGTGTATGGCTATTCATTGGATCAATTCCTGTCTTCATCATGTATACTTCGTTCAAGTAATCCCTCAAATATTGTCGTTTCATTCAAAAACTCCGCAGTACCCTGAAACTATCTTCTCAAGACATGTCTTCCTGTCCAGTTAAAATCCTGCTAAATTTCGTCTGTACCCTTGCTGAAGCTTTCACATCCTTCCTATAATAAGGCAACGAGAACTGAACATCATATGTCAAATGTTGTCTCACAAGAGCTTTTTAGAACTGCAGCCTAACGTCGTGACTTGTAAACTCTGCTAATGAAAGGCAACAAACCGCACGCCTTCTTAACAAATCTATCAACTTCAACGACAACTTTAAGGAATTAATCCAATTTGCAAACATTGCAAATTCAGATTCAACATCATTCAGGTAAGTGAATAAAGAAAAATAGCGCAGCGAAGTTTCTTGAAATTGCTCAGGCATTTGGGAGCTGGGCCGATACAGTATATTTGCACATAAGATCTTTTGTAATACTAGTGTCCACGAGAGTAGGTAATAAAAATATTTTTCTAAAAGAATTCAAAACGGAATGTCATTTGCTCTAAAGTTGGGGAACTACCACTTGAAGTAGGGAAATGAGAACATTTTACGAGAAGGCAAATAAACCCTGAAAGAATTTTGGATGCTGTAAGGAAAAACCAAAAGCAGCTATTTTTGTAAAAGCTCAGGCGGTCTGTCTGCATATGTGGATGCAGGTTAGAGCTAAAATTTCAGGTCCAGTGACCCTTCATCAGAACTGAGGAAGGCTAATGTTGAGCATCAGCACTACGTGAATGGCAGGATACGTTTGTATGGTTGGAAGAGCAGGAATGGAGATGGAGCAGAGTGGAGCATGAAGACTGTCACAATCCAATTCATCCAAATGGCATGTTTCATGCTCTAAAAGCTGTCACGTCAATATTTGGTTTGAATTATCACGCGTAGTTTTTTATTCCGTAATAAGTAATTTCATTCAATGACACAATAGTTACATGGTCTTTGATCAGGAAATGAGATCACACAGCATCATGTCCAAAATGTGACTGCGCAGAGTCACTGCACAGCGGTGCACCACGTCATGCAAATAGATCCTGAAGGATAGTCCACTGAGCACACAGTCATTGGGATGAGGGGTCACAAACCAGTCAGGCAAACAGCTTCAGATTTAATGGTCTCCGCGTGAAAGTGGTGTGGTAAAGTGAAGCATTTACATTTGTGAGGCAAACTATTCTGATACAGCTGATGATAATGCTTAAAAATCTCGGGTCTCAGAGCCAGAACTGCCTGGGTAGATCACAGGATTTATTTTTCATTTTCGCTTTTCCTGTGGAGTAAGTCAACGGGTGTGTTCACAAGAGTCTGGCAAGCATTCCACAACAAAAAAAAAAACGCCGTGCAAACACCTTTCTCTTAAAATGAACACAATGCAAATATCAGGTGGAAAGTTTCAATATTTATACAGTGCCGTCGTAACAGGCACCTCAACCTCAGTGAAGACTGAATGTAGTTTTCATGCTGAAACTTCTTGTTCATCTGCTATGTTCCGAAAAGCGTACCATTTTGTCAAAAATTCTCAAGAACCCAATGGTGTGTCCCAGAGTTACCCACTGAAGTCTTGAACTAGGCTGCAATTAAGTTAGTACTTGCTATTTCACATTGTAGGTTTCACAGAGTCGAATGTGTAGTCTTAGCTGTTATCAATTCTGTTGTTTAAGACCTGTTCTCCCTCTTGTGCTTCTGTCTGAATGATCCTGTTTATCTCCTTATTTCTGCATTCGGAATCTCAAGGCAGGAAATACTGGAGCAACCATCTGCTTAGTCGAATAGCGACTTCTTTATTAAAGTTCTCCAGGTATTCATTTATTGTTCTTTTTAAAATGCTTTTTGTCAAATAAATCAATTCGGAATGTATTTATGATCCATCAATAACTGAAAATGGAAATCAAAGGTTTTCTTCAATGCTATCACTGTACGCTTCCACGTAGCCCTTACAGTAACATTTGCCATTTTAATTTTGATTGGCTGGTGATATATTAAGTGTAAAAACACAAAATGTGAAAGCTTGAAACAGTTGAAGCAACAGTAAATAAGCGCACAACTAGCTCAGGGACGTCTGAAACGAAGCGATGTTTCAAGTAACGTTATTACTCAGATGATAACGGTACAGCCTAGGTTAGTCATAATGGAACAGACTGAATATTTATCACCACTAACCTGGAAAACCAACTGCGCCTAATATAACGTAGAATATTTTCCTCACTGTTTGAATTGGAAGATGCATTTTCAGTGCGAATAGACTTGTCGCTTTCTTCTGCAGACAATCCCCCGAAATTCGAATCTGAGATGACGGAATTGCAAGGCCTTAATTTTATGCTCGTTCGCAGCTCCGCAGGGATATTAGTGTTGAAATATCCAACTGTTGTTTGTCTTGAAAAACTGGTAAAAAAAAAAGATGACGGCACCTGACATAATCCCCCGATGCAGGATTATGTGTATAGTCAGGATTGAATACGAGAAAAAAAAACAACCCTTCATGATGGGATACAATTGGTCCCATAAAGGATCTAACCAGAAATGGCAGGGAGGTTGACAAAATGCAAATGGTCCTTTGTACAAGTTCATTCCCAAGACTGTCCAACGTATTGTATTAGTGATAATCTTCCCTCAATGACCATTGAATGAGTTAATTACTACCATAAGAGGATACACGCAGAACTCTTTACTGAATCCAGGAGCATCCCAGCTCTCTTTAGATGTAGGGTTGTCGATTGAATATTTCAGAATGTCACAGTCAGCAAAACGGAATGCCAACTTTTGCACGGTCTCGTTCAGATCTGTGTTTGGGAACTCAAACAATCTCTCCCCTCTCCGTCAGTTTTCATGGTGCAAGACTCCAGCAGTAAAGAGCGACTTCGAGAGACTGAGAGGACAGACGTAAGTACAGGTCATCACGAAAGAGAAAGTGCAGGTCAGTTAAAGTGTCTGAAGGACGATTAATCCCCATGACAGGACAGATTGAATCACAGAATTCTAAACGAGATAGCTAAGGTAGTTGCTGAGGTATTACTGGCGATCTTTTTGGTGACGGGAGGAGATTGCCAGATGATTGGAAAATGATGAACGCAGCAGCCTTGCATATGGATGGACGTACCCAGAAGACAGAAACTAACATGGGTCAGTGTGATCTTGGGTTGGAAACGTTTTGGAGCCTCTTATTAATAATAAGATGGAGGAGTACTTGAAAGTGCCATCCAAACTTTAAAGTTAAAGTAGTGCAAAGAAGATACAGTTTTAGTGGGGGATGTAATGCTTGATAGGAGCATTAGAATAATTTGAGAAAGTTACAAACAAGTTACGTAAAGGAAAGCCAGTGGACGAGATATCTTTGGAATTTTTGAAGCCTTCGGCAATTCACCAGACATGAGCCTGTTCAACATGATAACAGCCCATGGCGTTATGGGCAAGGTACTGCATTGTAACTGGTTAGCTGAATGATCTAATGCTCAAAGGGTTTTTGGAGTACATGTATAGGATTTGTCATATAGTTAACATGCAGGTTCAGCTGCGAATTAAGGAAATAAATTGAATGCCTCCGTTCATTGCAAGAGGGCGAGAATGCAACAGTAGAGATTACTGACGACGTTGTATACGGCTCTGTTCAGACTGCAATTCAAATGTTGTGAGCAGTTTTGGGCCTCATACGTCAGGATATGCTGGCATTGACAGGGATCTCGAGGAATGTTTACAACAATTATCCCGTGAATGATGACCATTTCATATGAACATTACCTGATTATTCTGACTTTGTCCTCAATAGCGTTAATCAGGAAGTACGGCGTTCGAATTTCAATTTGCAGAATGCTAAGAGGCTTTCACAGAGTGGATGTGATGGAGATGTTTCTATTAGTTGGAGAGATAAGTATTCATTCTTACAGCCTCAAAATGAATGGCAACATCTCGAAATTGAGATGAGGACAGCTTTCTTCAGCGAGAGCGTGATAAAAATGTACAATACATTGTCATAGATGATTGTGGCTGCCAAGTCATTCCGTGTAATTTAAACTGAGACAGAGAGGTTCCAGATGATTAAGGGGATTAAGGTAGACAGCAGGACAATAATATTGAGAAACACATAAGCGAAATGGCAGAACAGATAGAAGGGGTGGAATTGTTTAGGTTCTTCTTTCGTCTTATGTCCTTATCATCGAAGAGTCTAATTTGTGCACATAAGTGAACTGTGTCACCTGAGAAAAAAGTCTCTGAACCTTTCCTCACTCAATCATTTTTGGTCATTTTGCCGAGCAATTAATCATACTTAGCATTTTCAATCTTTCTCTATCTGCGATGCATCTGAGTTCCTCAGGTGCCCGATGTACCTCATTGTCTCATGTACTCATGGGTATACATGTGCAAGCATAATAAATTTTCCGTTAGCTATCTGCCTCTGCCATTTGCAGCCCAATGGTGAATCTTCCACAGAATACAATCCCGACAGCATGGAAACATGATATTCAGTCCAACAAGGCCACGTCGATCCTCTGAAGATTATCCCACCCAGACCCATCCCCTTTCCCTGTAAGCTTACATTTCCAACGGCTAACACAGGTAGCCTACATATCCCTGAAGTTTATCGGCAATTTTTCTTTGCCAATCCGACTAACGTGAATATCTTTGAACAGGAAGGAAACCGGTAGAAATCCACGTATACACGAGGGAACGAGCTAACTCCACAGGTTTGCCTGAGGATGGAAATGATCTCAGGACACTGCAGTTGTGCGGAAGCAGGGCTGACAACTGAGCCGCCGTGACGTCCAACAGCAGTTATCATTAACCAGAATCCGATGTTGCCTAAACCATTTAAATACACGCGGCTGAAAGATACTGGAAATCATTCAAAGTTTATCCAACATCGACAGTTCACAAATCTGGTGCGGAACGATAGCTGAGTGGTTAGCACAGCTGCCTCACAGTGCCATGGACCCGGGCTCGTTTCAAGACTTGGGCGACTGTCTGTGTGGAATTTGTACAATATCCCTGCTTCCCTGCGTGGTTCACTGCAGTTGTTCCAGTTCCTTCTACTTTTCCAAAATGTGAAGGTCTGGTGGCTTGGCCATTCTAAATTGACCTTAACGTTCGGGAGTGTGTAGGTTATGTGCATTAGTCATGGGAAATGGAGTCTAATAGGGACCGGGCCCTCTTATCATTCAGAGCATCGGTGTGGACTTATTGGGCCCATGGCCTTGTTTCCACCCTGTGGGGATTACATGACCGTGATGCAATACTTGCCACTTGGATAAATCGGTGCAGCTCCAATAACACATGAAGGTATTCGACGGAATTAATGTCGAATCAGGCCGCCATGATTGACAAGTTGTACCATCTTCAATGTACACTGCAGAAATTCATAACGGCTTATTCGCCCACATATTCCGAAATGTAAGCCATTATGCTCTCTCGGGACAGTGGCTAAAGGTATATAAAAATATCACGAATAGGGATTATTCTCCTCACTCGCCACGCTTCCGATTAATTTGCATGTCACTCCTTCAGTGTTAATGTGGCAAAATTCGTGAAATGTCCCCGTGACAGCACAGTGGTTGTCTGTACTCCACTTGGTGTTGCGCATTTCATGAAGTCTACTCTCACGACTACTTTCTCAAGGCAACTAGGAAGGGCAATAAATACTGGGTACACCAGTGACTTTCATTTTACAAAACTGCGTTAAAAAGGTAACACGACCGCCATTCAACTGCCATAAATTTTCTGGAGGAATTGGCGGTCTCATGAATTCTGGGATACTTATTTGGACTGTGATTGATTATACACAAGTAGCTGTTGCATTAGTGAGGCCATGTTGAGATTTGGCGGTCAATGAGTGTTAGGGTAATAACATTTGGATAGGGCACTGATGTGTTGCCCTAAAGGTAGTGGGGGACATCGAGATGGATCATCACAGGGCACTTATATTTTGAAGCCCAATGATCAAAAACATACTTTGAGCACTTAGGTAAACTGCCTTACGTTGGAAAAATAAAGTATCTAAAGTTTTAAAGACGCAATCATTTTATGATTATGTTGTCAAGCCTCGGACAAAAGTTTGCATATGTCATCTTGCTATGTCTGGCCTCTATCTCAGCTCATATGGGGCCCTGGTGCACCTCTTTGCCTGATGCTATGATAGTTCCCTGTTAAAACACAGTAAATTGTGCATTGGTTAACTGCCTCTGCCATTCGTTCCTCATTAAGGAATATTCAAGAGAACAGAACCCCTACTCCACAGAAGCAGCTCATTCAGCCAAACAAGTCCACAGCGTTCCTCCACACAATTCTGCTACCAAATCACTCTACATGGCTAACGCACCTAACCGACAAATCCCTGAAGATTATCAGCAGTTTAGCATTGAAATCCACTCAACGTGAACACCTTTGGACTGAGACAGGAAAACGGATAAACCAGCAGAAATCAACACCGACACAGGGCAGCATGCAAATTCCACACAGACAATTGGTTATTATTTGTGGCGTGTCAGATAATTCAGTAGATTCTGAGTGATAAAGTATACATGCAAAGTATAAAGATTGGATTTCATTAAGATCAGTGCGCTTGACTTTGCAAGATTCACAACGGCATAAGGGTCGATGCAATTTGTACGGATTTCTGTAAGGCGTTTGGTAAGGTTCCACCTGTTAGATGGTTCTGTAAATTTAGTTTGCCTGAAATCCCAGGAGAGTAACAGAATTGTATGCTCAATTAGTTAGATGGTAGAAAGCATAGGGTAATTGTAGAAGGATGCTTGTCACACTGGACGCCCATGGAATGTTTGCGTGTCTCATGCGTCGTGGCTGGGGCTGCTGCTTGTTATGTATATCGACTATTTGGATGAGAATGTGAAAGGCAATGAGTTTGCAGATGACACTTCGATATGCAAGACCGTGAACAGTAAGGAACATTGTCATAAATTGCAGAAGGGCCTTGTTCATTTGTTGGTCAGGTAATGCCAAATGAAGTTTAACATAGATAAGCGTGAGGTCTTGCATCCTGGAAAGTCAAATTAAGGTCGGACATTCATTGTGAATGACACGACGTTAAGGAGTATAGTGAAATAGAACAACCTCAGAGTTCCGTGTGTAGGCTTTTCTGAAAGTGGCGTCAGAGGTAGCCAGCGCAATGAACAAAGCTTTTGGCACAATGATTTAATCAGTCAAGGCAAAGAGTACAGAAGTTGAGAAGTTATGTGACAGTTGTGCAGGACTTTGGTGAGACAGCACTTGGAGTATTGTGTTCAGGTGTGCACACCTTGCTATAGTGAGAATCATATTAAAATGAAAAGTGTGCAGAATAAATTTAGATGTTGCCAGGACTCAACGGTCTGAGTTATAACGGGGTGGGTGGGGGAGGTTGGACAACCTTAACGCTTTTCTTTAGTGAGTTGGAGACTACTGAAGGTCGTAAAGAAGCGAATAAAATAATGAGAGGTATGGGCAGGATAAATTCACTCAGGTTTTTTCTCCCCAATATTGTGGAAAGATGGACAAGAGGGCAACATTTTAGGCTTAAAGTCGATAATAATAAAAGAGTACCTGAAGGGCAACTTCTTTACGCAGAGGGTAGTATGCCTTTGGAATGTCCTGCCAGCTGAGGTTATTGAGGTAGGTACATTTACAACACTTAAAAGGACAGATATGTGGATGGAAAAGTGTTAGAAGAGTATGGAAGAAGTGCAGGGAAATGTTGTTAGCGTAGATGGACATTTTCATCAGCATGGACTAGTTTGTGTCGATGAACCTGAATCCGTGCTGTAGCTGCCAATGATTCTATTACTCCATGCATGGGTTAACATCCTTATGAAATGAATTAAAATAATGTGCCGCTCCAGTCGAGATTCACAACCGCTTCCCACTCTTGCCTCGCGGAATTCTGGTCGCTCATTTTAACAACTCCTGGTAACTCCACTCAGGATTCACAGGTATTCCTGAGAATGCTCGTTGTCCGTTGCACGCACTGACCACCACCTTCACTTTTTTAATGTGGTGGAAATCCAATAGGCACCTTGCATTTCTTCTTGCATTTGAGTTTATTTCCTTTTTCCCCAAACGGATTTGCAACCACACAGTGAGGACTGGACCATTTTTTGTTACATTTTTCATACCTCATAAGGGCAATCTCACCGATAACACTTTTATAGTGTTCCAAGCTCAACGCAACAAGGCACAAATGCGGACGGGTATCCACAGGCATTAGGAAAGGCATGGCCTATTTTGGACTTTCAGAATTTCATTGTGCATGCAGGTAAAATCTTACCGACTTTAAAGATATTTTAAGGAGGTGAGTCGGTGATTGATGATTACAGAGTAGCGGGTGTTGTTTACATTTTTATTAATAGTGCATTCGTCGATGTTTTGCCTAGCAGGCTCATCAAAAGGTTAAGATGCACGGGATTCACTATGACTTGACCATTTTGAATTAGAATTTGTTTGCCCATGAAACACAAAGAGAAGGATGCACGTTCCTCTGACTGGAGGTCGTGACGACTGTTGTTCTGCACGGATCCGTACAGGGACCTCTGATGGTTGTGATTTTTAAAAATGATTTGGATGAAAACATAGGCAGATTGGTTAGCACGTTTGCAGATGACACAGAGATCGGGGGAGTTGTGGATAGTGTAGAATGTTTCCAACTGTGCAACATATAAATCAGTTGCTGATATGGGCGGAGAAACATCACATGAAATTTAATCTGGACAAGTGTGAGATGCTCCTCTTTGGTAGAACAAATATGAAGAAAAAGTGTACAGTTAATGCCAGACCCCTTAACAGCACTGATGCGCAGAGAGATCTTGGGGTCCTGGTCCATCGCTCCCTGAAATTGGTCACATAAGTAGATAGGTTTGTAAAGAAGGGATATGTTATGCTTGCCTATATTGTTCTGTGTATTGAGTACACGAGTAAGAAAGTGATACTGCAGCTTTATAAAACTTTCGTGAGGTCGCACTTGCATTATTGCATTTAAATATGGTCGGCACTATACAAGAAGGATGTGGAGGCTTTGGAGAGGGCGCAGAAGAAGTTTACTAGGTTGCCTGGATTCGACCGCATGAGCAATAAGGATAGTCTAGTCAGGCTGAGCGTGTTTTCCTTTGGAGTGGCGGAAGCTGAGGGGAGACCTGACAAAAGTTTATAAAATTATGCGAGACTGAAATATGGTTGATGGTCAGAATCATTTTTTTTTTCCACAGAGATCAAATGCCTAATCAGAGACGGCATGAGATAAGGTCAGATGGGGAAATTGGAAGGAGATGTGATGGACATTTTTTTTTTACATTGAGAGTAGCAGGTACCTATAACGCTCTTTCAAGGGTAAAAATGGAGGCAGATATCTTATGAACGTTTAAGGTACTTTTAGACAAAAAACATGCATATGTATGGAATACAGTGATGTGGGCATTCGGCAGGCCAAAAGGATTAGTTTAACGTTGCAACAACTACAAATCGCGAGCCAAAGGAGCAATTGACTGGAGGATTATGGTAGTGATCAGGTGTCTGGATCGTAACAATAACATATACTAATTAGATGATAACGTTAAATGCAATCTCTCCAAGATTGCGGACTGGGAAGGAGTATGATGAGTGAGGTGATTGCAGAGATGTTTCAGTGTGACTGAAAAAAGTGGAATGAGTCGGCAAATGCGTCATTGATGCAGTTTAATGCAAATAGCTGCGAGGTTATCCGGTTTTGGATAACGACAACAGATTGTAAAAGCTTCGAATGTCATTTTTGTCTACACTAGTAATGTCAGGTCAACGTTTCAAGGGAAAAGACAGCAAATTGCATGTTACACTTCATCGCATGAGGATATGGATACATGAACATGGATGTCTTGCTGCAATTATACAGGGATTAGATACACCACAAATAGAGTATGTGTGCAGACTGTGTCTCCTGTTGCGATTTTGCGCAGAGTATTTCTCTTTTGCAAGGCAGGATGTTAGAATTTATGTTTGTGAAATGTTTGTGGTGGTGTGGGGTGTGCAGGGAGAGTGCATGTGTACTTTAAAAGTTGATGATTTTATTTCTACGCTTCGAAATGTATAAATGAGTGCCTCCGGGCAGCATCCTGACAGTCACAGCTGCTCGAAGTGAAACATTTGTATTCAAAACGCTGCACTATTTCCAGGAAAGGCAGTAGTTTTACCAAGACAACAGATATTTAAATTTAGCCAATTATTTCAAAATATGCGCTAAGGACCAATGAAATTTAAAACTGATTCTTATGTATAAAGTAGAATTCATGAAATTGTACAGAAATTAATAGGTCATCGGGGGTATGAGTGAAGAGGTCGTTTGAAAATCTGTGGAAAGCAAACTACTAACTGGAGAGATTAGCTCTCTCAGATCTGAGAATAATTATCATCTGACGAAAGGTACAAGAGCAATCTTAATGAATTTTCCTGACGCAGGATTTCAATGGAGAATGGCGCTGCTGATTCAACTAGTGGACATTCCTGAAAAAAGATCAGTGGAGACAATGCGTAGCTTTGGAAAGACATATCCCAGCTGTAATTTCAGGAGGGTTAATCCTACTGTTTGGTTGTGTAAGTGGGGTTGTATTTCTTACAATAAACTGCATTGCCATTCCTTTTTTTCAGGAACAACTAGTAGTTACAGGGTAACTGTTTGGTTTGTTAGTGTTTCTTTTCATTTCTGAACTGTTAGTGTTCGATAAATAAATTCTTCCTTCTTGATTATGGAGTCAGGGAAAAGACTACATTTCATTTAAGCAGTCTATTATAGCAAATTGGGAGGGTGAGAGGTAGGTAATCAGAGTGTTCATGTGTCTTTTAACAGAATACGAAGCGAAAATGAGGACTGCAGATGCTGGAGATGAGAGTCAAGACTGTAATGCTGGTAACGCACAGCAGGTCAGGCAGCTTCCGAGCAGCAGGAAAATCGACCTTTTGGACAAAATCCGATCATCAGGAATGAGGCTGGAAGCCTCGGGAGTGCAGAGCTTAATAAGCGAGGTGAAAGACACATCCCAGCTGTAAATTCAAGAGGGTCAGTTCTAATGTTTGGTTGCATAAGTGGGGTTGTATTGGTCAAAATAGCACTGCATTACAATTCCTTTCTATTCAGGAACTGTTAGTAGCAGTAGTTAGTAATTACACGGGAATTGTTTGGTTTGTTAGTGTTTCTTTTCATTTCTTAACTGTTGATGTTCAATAAATAAGTTCGAGGTTTCAGTTTCAGTTCCCAGAGATGAATCGACATCCACTTCTTAAAAACTGAGGATCAGAAAAAGGAGGTTTTGACCACAGAATAAATTCAGCGAAGATTTATCTATATTTATTGGAGTTCAGAAGGACTGGGGCAGGATCTCACAGAAATATATTAAATTGGAACAAGACTGGACATGGTCAACACGAGATTAGAACGCAGCAAGGATTTTCCCCCTGGCACAGCAGTACAGAAACGAAAGATTATGTCTATTGGCAGTTTTGGCACTGAAGGATTGACTTGGAACGATGACTGAAACGATAGCGCCCAGTTACTTGTTGTTTTCAGGCCAGACAATGATGTCAACTCGGGCGGGTGGTGAAATAGGAGATATCGGTCCTGTGGTTTTGCCGTGGGGTAGAGCATCCATATGATTTGGGGAGTGTGGGAGCACAGGTCACGAAGTTGGTTGTAGGGAAGGGGTTGATAGCCAGCAGAAAATCAGGGGTGGAGACCTCAGGTGAATGCGTGACAGGTTAGATTGCATGGGTGTCAAATCGATTAGATATAGTGTCCTATTGTAGTGAAATCTGGGTGTAAAAGTTTAAAATTTCAAAACTGAGAAAGCACTGCGTTGTGCATTTAAAGGATGGCGTTTTTTTCTAAGCTTAGAGATTGAAATAAAATGTATATGCCTTTGCAGGTGCACAGAGACCCTGAATTTAAACAGCTATATCAAAACTGCTGTGTAGTCAGCATTCCATGCAGCAGTTTTGCTTTCCTTAAAAGGCAAGTTTGAATTTAGCTAATCAATTCAAATCAGGCCTGTAGATACCACAAAACTATTAAATTGAACTCTGATGTTTATCACAACAATCGGGTTCTAAAAATGCTGAGAATTCGTCAAGTGTATAAAAGGTGAGGGCATCTGGAAAATCGCACACCACTCACTTCCATCGCCAGATGGTCAGAGTCCTCAGATCTGTCTAGAGAGAAATTAACTCTCACTGTCTTCTATGTATTAGAGAAAGCACAATCTCAAAACAAATCTACATTAGGTCAGTACCAATGTAGAAGACAATATTTCGACAGAAGAAAACATCGGTGAAATTATTTCGGACAGAAGGCAGAATGCACAGAACATGGCAGAAGAGTTGACCTGGCTGTCATTTCGAGAGATTAAATTTCCTTGTGCTGTTACGTAAGTGGATTATATTTATTGGAACAGCATACCATTGAAATTATTCAGGAATAACTAGTAGGTAGAGGCGAATTGTTCACTCTGTTAATAGTTCAGTTCATTTGTTCAGTGCTTTACTTACGTGAATAAACTGTATCAAGTCGATTGAAAAGTGATCGTCAGGGACGCTGATGAATAAGAAGAGTTACAAACTTTATTCCCGTCCTTTTTAACAGATTATAAGGCCAGACGCTCCGAGCACAAAGAACAAAGAACATTTACAGCTCAGGAACAGGCCCTTCGCCCCTCTAATCCTGAGCCGATCCAATTCCACTCTCTAAACTTCTCGACCACTTGCTAAGCATTGCTCTGCTCCCCACCTACTCATGCATCCATCCAGATGCATTTTGAATGAATCTACCATGCTTGCCTCTACTACCTCTTCTGGGAACTACCACCTCTGTGTAAAGTACTTGTTGCGTGTATCCCCCTTAAACTTCACAGTTCTCACCTTGAAAACGTGGTCTCTTATTATTGAATCCTTCACCCTGGGAAAACGTTTATCTCTGTCTACCCTGTCTATACCCTTCATGAGTTTGTACACCTCAATACGACGCCCCTCAATCTCTTATTTTGGAATGAACACAATTCTGGCCTATTTAACCTTTCTTCATAGCTAGCACCTTCCATACTGACAACATCTTCCTACACGTTCTCTGCACCCTGTCCAATGCATCCACATCCTTTCGGTAATGTGGCGAACAGGGTTGTACACAGTTTGCGAAATGCTGCCGAACCAATGCCTTTACAATTTTAACTTTTCTTGACAGCTCTTACGCTCAATACCCTGTCCGATGAAGAAAAGTACACCATATGCCTTCTTGACCACTCGATCCACCTTTCAGCCCCCTTCAGGGTACAATGGACCTGAACCCCCTAGTCCCTGTGCTCATCTCCTTTTCCCATGGCTGTTCCTTTCACTGTATTATTCGCTTTCGAATGAGGATTCCAAAATGCATCACCCCACATTTGCCCGGATTGAACATCATCTGCCACTTCTCCGCTGAACTCTCCAGTCGAAATACACGCTCCTGTATTCTTTGACAAACTCTGATGTTTTCTGCTTCTCCAACAATCATCGTGTCATCTTCAAACTTGCTGGTCATACCAACTGTGCCCTCTTCTAGATCATGTATGTATATTACAAATAATACGGCCCCTGCACTGATCCCTGTGGAATGCCACTGGTCACTTTTCTCCATTTTGAGAAACTCCCTTCTCCTGTTGTTTAACCAGTTGTTTACTCACCTAGCTAGGATAAAGCTAGCTAGAGTAACCTACCCACACCCATTCCGTTACCCTGTTACTCTAATATACTCGCAACTAATGCACCTATCCTCGATGTCCCTGAACAGTATGGACAATAGCCAATTCACCTTATCAGCTTATGTTTGGATTGTAGGAGGAAACCCAAGCAGACAAAGAGAGATTGTGAAAACTCCACGCAGACGTCGCCTGAGGAGTGGAATCGAACCCGGGTCGCTGGTGCTGTGAGGCAGTAGTGTTAAGCACTGAGCCACTGTGGAGATGCCTACTCCTGTTGTCTACCTGACCTGAGAGTGTTGATGGAGGACAGTGCGGAGGGAGCTTCATACTATGGCTAATCTCCTTATCCTGGGAGTGTTTGATATGAGATGCTGTGGAGGAGGTTTTACTCTGTATCTTCCCCACTGTCCCTGGGAGTGTTTGACGGGGACAATGTCGACAGAGCTTTACTCCAGGTATCATATCATGCTATCACTACTCTGGGAGTATGCGATGGCAGGACAGCTGTATTAGAAAAAATAACATTTATTGTGAATATGTAAAAGCTTGGTTGAAATAAAGAAGTTAAGTCTTGGTTTTGCAAGCATTTGCAGAAGGTTATACCGATAGTATAGTACAAGGACAATAAGCTATCAAACCAACAGTTAGGAATGAGAAAAACAACTCCATATATGGAAAGGAACTGGAATGTTCCCGTGTCCTGGCCTTGAGATATTGATAACGAAAGGCAAAGTATAGTTTAAAGAGGATATGTGAAAACCGTCAGACACCTCTTACATGCGTCATCTTGCCAATGTATTCGGTCGGCCCTGCAGAGTCCAAAAAAAAACTTTTTCTTTGCTCTTGCTAGCATTTGAATCGAAGCGATTTATTTTTCACAACTGTAAACTTTGGGGCTAGTCCGGGATCCTACGACCAACCAAAATGCTAAAGATTCCCAGGAGGCGTAGGCACCAGCGACTTGAAGGAGTTTCACTTTATCTCGAGTGCGAAATTGGTCCCTTTGTATGAGAGGACTGGGAAACTGGGAATAGGGTCGGAGTAAGTGTCGTGGCTTATGTATCCTACATAGAGGCTCGTTTTAATTGAATAAATAAAGCAGGAAGAGTGTCCAGTGAACGCTCGCGAGGTATTCAAGTAAAACCCAAGGGATTGCCGTCTTTAGGGTGCGTCAGAGAAAGCAAGTTCAAAGGTGGTTTTGGACTTGGAGCTACCGCTGGCTGAGTTGGAATCGCCAAAGACGTATCTGTTACATGGTTCCTTGGTTTACGAAACCCAAGGCATTGAGGCGGACGCGCCCAATGCGAGAGGAGACCTCTGGAGTAAAAGCGAGTAAAAAGGAAAAGATAACGGTACTGTGAGAGAGAAAGTGCTGAATACTTTTCCAGGAACGCTGGAAATGGGTTCCAGCAAGAGCAAACAAATAGAGGGTCTACTGAAGACTTGGAATGGCCAACCAAAAATACAATACATGCTAAATAATTACGGCCAAGAGTCTGTGAAGCAGTTAGAATTGTGGATCAAGGAATGTGGTTTTCCAGAGGGTGGAGGTTTTAGTAAAAGGCAGTTAGAAATACTGAGGTCACGGTTGGAGGAGACAGAGAAGAATAAACGGAAGGGAAAAATAGAACTTGTGGATTGGAGTGTTTATAATATGTGGAAGGCTGAGGATGATATCAGGGACAGCAAATTTCAAGTAAAATATAGATCAAATACATGTACAAACACCAGCGCACATGCAGACGCGCGCGGAAAACTACCTAATGCAACTGCACAATGTGTTAGGTCTGTTCCAGTTCCTGACCTTGATGACTGCCCTCCGAGACCTGCAGACCCTCTACGAGACCCGCCTGGCGAAGGTTCCAAGTCAGCGGCCGCCGCCTCAGGGTCTGCTGAATCACCGGCAAAACTTCGTACCCGCAACCTATTGAAGCAAGAAGGCCAAAAGAAAGACGGCCACTCCAAGGCAGAAAGATATCCAGGGCCTGTTCGTGATCACGACACAATGGACGATGAGTCAGTCGGCGAGTTTACTGGCATCCGATCACCTAACCAGGTTGTTCTACAAGTACTAATGATTGAAGTTGCAGGCCCAAAAGGCTACCTCTTGTTTGTCCACCGGCCATGGACCATGAAGGATTTGGAAAGTGCCTATCGATAGTTGCCTGACCGAAGCGAGGTAGTAAGTTCACCGAAGAAGTGACAATGTTCTGCAAAGAGTTCAATCCCACGTCACATGAAATGAGGTGTCTCCTAGCATGAAATCTGGGTGCTGATGTCACCAATATCATTTTTAAGTGGCCAGCCACAAAAGTCCATGCCAGAGCAGCCGATCTGCAAGCGGAGCAGAACAGAGATTTTAATGCTTTTGTTGCAATGCTGGCAACCGCCTGTAAGGAGGCATTCCCAGAAAGAATGGGAATGACCAAAATTGCAATGTGTAAACAGCAAGGTGAAGCAGTGTCCCAGTATCTTACGCGCCGCACTGAAGTCCACAACGCACAAGGTGGACTGATACCACCCATGGACATAACGACGACAAAACCCACGCCACATGAGGCACATCTGAGGAACAGCTTCATCAATGGAATGAAGGATGAAATAGCAAAAAAAGGTAAAATACACATGGGACAAGGGGAGCTGAATTTGATAGAACAACACTTGACACATGCTGAAACATTGCTGGCTCAAAAGAAGGATAAGCGGAATCTAATGGTCGAGCAGCAAGCACATAAAGTTCAGCTGACTGTGATGCAAATGATCGCCCAGCCCATGGGAGGAAGTGCTGCGGGAAAAGAGACAGGCAAGGTGGAGGTCGCGGAAGAGGAAAAGGAAGAGGAAGAAGTCGCAGAAGAGGAGCTGGCAGTGGTAGATCTGGCAGAGCAATGGACCACTGGACGAAACAGTGCCCGCACAGTCAGCCTCACTCGGCACTGGAGGCTGGATAGCAGGGTGATTGACGGAGGAAGGCTGAGGTGGAAGTAGGCAGCCCACAAGTTACAGGTAAACGTCTTTCCCTTATGCTTGGCAATGAAGACTCGCTTATGCTAACCCCTTCTACTAATGTTATGGGCACTGAAACATGTCTCACCTCTATATTGAGCATGGAGATTGCGAACCGTGGACTATATGTTCAGTACAACGATGATGTGTATAAGTAAATGACTATATGAAAGGTACGACAGTTAACATTTTGGTAGATACAGGGCCAACATATTCCGTGCTTACATCAAACCAGTTCAGAGAGTCGACGCAAGTAAAGTTGAGTGGAATGTTCCTGAACTCAGTGGGTGCATCAGGAGTCGTGATAGGAGAGAGATTTACCGCACACCTATTGTGAAAAACCAGTAATGGGGATACATTCCAATTCTCATTTCTATTATTGGAAGTCTGTCCGTTAAATATGTTGGCTCGATTTCTCATAGTGATACTGGGGTTAGATTTACTCAGTACCCCGACGGGCTTGCAGGTAATACAAAAAGTAGATTTGCCAGTGCAGCCTCTAAAATATGACTCACGACCCGTGATGTATATCAGTGAGTGGCGATTTAGCGGCAGAGTGATAAGTTCAGTTAGCGATTCACTCTTCCTGGATGCAAGTAACCATGTCAATCCTATTAATATCGATTTTCTTGCTGGGGACATGCTGCAATGCACAGCACACATACACCACGATGGCCCTGACGAATCATATGAGAATGATTAGTTCATGTGATTGGTTAAACTAGATCAGGTGTTATTGCGCGAATTTTATTGGAATGATGACAGTGCAGTCAAGGTGAACTTATCGAAATTTTCTGTGACGGCAAGTAGACCCTATCTTTTTCATGTGGAAAGCTCTTTTCCTCACTTGGCACTGGCGAAAGCATCCAGTGACAGGTGGCAGGATTTGGGACCATGGGTGCTAAAGGCACAAAGAACGAAAGTTTGGGTCTTCAGGGACGATGGGAGTATCTGAATCAATGCAGATATGCAGACCTATAAAGAGAAACTAAGTTTGCTAACTCAGGCAGATAGGACAGTCCAGGTAATCCCCCGCAAGCCCTGAAGAGCCTAGGACACTGGTGATTCCCTAAGATAGATGTTTCGGACCCAAGATTACAAACGGTCCATACTGAGTTGTAAGCAAAAGGCAAACATGATGTGGGGCTCATACGAGGCTGTGAAACCATAAGGATAACCCCGAAGTCAGTGTATCATCCTTGCAGAACACAATGCCCGTTAAAACATGGAAGGAGCTACTCCAGTCTTTGAATCCCTCCAAAAGATTGGAGTGATTTGAATACTCAGTGATAGAACCTCCATTTTTCTGGTCAAAAAGGCAAACATTCCCAGTGAACCGGAGGAATGGAGGTTTGTTCAAGACCTGAAGACGGTCAATAATGCTGTTGTCCCACGCGCCCCAAATATTCCCACACCCTATACTATATTAGCTCAAATTCCAAAGGACAGTAAATGGTCCTCTGTTGTGGATTAAGCAAATGTCTTTTTTAGGTCACCAGTGCACGCATATAGTCAATTCTGGTTCGTTTTTTCAGAGAAAGGGAAGTCATATACCTTCACGCGTCATATTCAAGGTTACTGTGAGTCCCCCAGCATATATAACTTGGCTCTACGCAGGAGTCTGGAGACTCTTGTTTTAACCCCGGGTTAAGCGCTTCTGCACTCTGTTGATGATTGCGTGATTGCGGCAACAAGAAAAGAACATTGTCGGAAGGATACCCTTGTGTTGCTCTGCCATCTACCGAGGGAAGAGCACAAAGCCACTCTCACAAAGATACAGTTGTACAACAACAGGTGAAGTTCTTAGGTCACTTAATATCTGAACAAGTGAAGGCCATTGGTCAAGGCAGAGATCAAGCAATCCAGCAAATTCCAGAGCCTCACAAATAGGAATGATTACTAGCCTTTTGGGCATGTGCTCCTACTGTAGAATGTTTATCCAACATTACACAACCCTTGAGGTGCCCCTAAGTGACAGAACGCATGGCAATGGTTTGCAGAACCAGAGTCCGTTGCAATGGACCCCAAAAGCCGAGAGTGCCTTTGTTGAATTTAAAAAAGTGCTCCAAACTACATCTACATTGGGAATTCTGAAACCAACAAAGCCTTTTGTACAAACTGTAGGTAACAAACGTGGCGGCATGACATCTGTGCTGCTGCAGGATCATTGAGGGAGATTGAGGTCGGTATTTTTCAGCTAAACTAGAACCCCTAGCGGCAGGATTGAAATTTGCATCCCTAGACCAAATTTGCAGGATTCAGCACTTCTGAATCCAGATATGGAATTATTTTTTGTGGATGGGTCAGCATTCAGGAGCAAGGAGACATGCCAGAATTGAGTTGGGTATGTTGTAGTGACCACCTACGGGATATCAAAGCGGCATCACTCCCTTCTCATCTTTCGGCGTAAGCAGTGGAGCTGATTGCCTTGGCTGAGGCATATAAATTGGCTGAGGAAAAGACAGTGAATATCTATACCGACAGCAAATAATCATTTGAGGTTGTACATGATTTTGGAACCCTGTGGAAACACAGGGGCTTTTTGTCCTCCACCGGATAGCCCATCAAACACCGTGGCCTGATTTCTGACCTCCTGGAAGCAATCCTATTGCCGAACTCAGTCGCTGTTTGTAAGTGTGAAGCCCACACGGAAAATAATGGTTTTATTTCCCAAGGCAATGTGAGAGCAGACTCAGCAGCCCGAACGGCAGCCCAACAGGTTGACACGTGTCGGACAAAAAAATGTACCCCAACAGCAGACGTACGGGAGTTACAATCACAGGCCACACGGATAGAAAAGTATGAGGAGACAAAAGCAGGATGCAGTCTGAGGGAAGGAGTATGTTTTGGCCTCAATGGTAAACCCTATCTACTACGATCAGTATTTCCATTCGTTGCCAAACTGACACACGGTAGGGACCATGTGTCAAAAGAGGCGATGTATGACAGTATATTCGGCACATTGGTATACGGAGGCATTCACCCATTACTCCCAGAAACATTGTCAACGTTGTGTTATATGTGCCACTAATAATGTGGGGAGAACTACGCAGATGTGTGAGGCAGCACACCCCCAACCCCAAAAACCCTTTGAGTATGTACAGATGGATTTTTTTGAACTTACTTCAAGCGATGGGAAAAGTATTGTCTCGACATAGTTATATGTTTTCCAAATGGTTGGAAGCGTTTCCCACGTCTAAACAGGATGCCAGTACAATAGCCAAAGCCTTGCAAACTGAGATAATTCCGAGGTGGGGCATTACTGAAAAGCTTAGTATTGAAAACGGGACACCATTTGTAAATAATGCCTTAAAGCAGACAGTGATTATTTGGAAACAAACATGAGACAACGCTGTGCCTACCAGCCAGCGAGCAGTGGGGCAGTGGAACGGGAAAATGCTTCCCTGAAAAATACATTGACAAAATGTTGTGAGGAACTAGGGGTGACATGGACAAAGGCATTTCTGATTGTATTAATGTATATGAGATCTATGAGGAGAGGATCAGCTAATCTTAGCCCGTTTGAGATTTTGCTTGATAGGCCGCCGAACACAGGAATTGGCCCAAGACCTAAGGTAAGACGGATAACTCGCCACTGTGAGGACGAGATGTTGTGTTACTGTATAAAACTCTCTACGTTTCTGTCTCAAATACAGAATCAAGTTAAAGTAGGACTACCCCAAACAGCAGGAGGGAAGCTACATGATCTAGAACCTGGAGACTGAATAGTGGTGAAAGACATCAGGAGGAAAAAGTGGAAGGCTAAGAGATGGCTGGGACCGTTTCAAGTGCTCCTTACAACACAGACAGCTGTTAAGATCGAAGAAAGAGCCACGTGAATACACACCAGCCATTGCAAGCGTGGAGCTGGGCCGAAGGAGACTTCGAACAACACCGGAATCAATTGAGTGCAAGTAGTGATTAGAAGCCTCATACAAATATTGGGCTGCCCTAGCTTATACTTTCAGCATGTGCCCTGTTAGGATTATTCGAATGGGCAGGGGCATTTGGGATACATCCGCAGACGGTAATATTAATTGGACCTTCACGTGCGACCCATGGCCGTTTAGAAACCAGGACGACTATAAATGGGATAATCAATATTTATTCATAATCCTTACGGCGCCAGTGACTGGCACTTAGTAGAAGCCACCACGGCCAAAGGGAGCACCTGACACCGGTAAGAGATATTCTATGATCAAGATAGAAGGTGCCAGGGTACGGGTGGTAATATCCAAGATTCAGAGGAGTGCTGAAGGACTATGGTGGTGTGGAATAGATGGACCCTTCTCTGACATATATAGACAGGTGACTATAGTGGTACAGTCGCCCCCCTCGAGATGCAGTGCAGAAGTTCCTACAGAAGATAGTAGCACCAGGGCATGTCAACAACCACACCAGATTATGGATATAACCACAAGCAGGGTGGAGTGCATTAATGTCACGCCCGAACCCGGAGGGAGTCGACTGGGGCATGATAGCGAGTCTAACACGGTAGTGGAATTGGCCCTGCAGGAGATAAATGGCGTAAATGCGCCGCCAATAGGTTGAGAAGTGCAAAGGGACATTGCTATATGTGAAGGGAACAGAGCATGTGCTTTGGCTCTAATACAACGCCGGAGATGAGACCTTGACTACCCTTGTTGGATATGTTTCCATACAGCCCACTGTGGACTGTCGGACCAATTACAGACAGCCTTGCAAGAAGTGCTAACTGTCTTCTTCCGGAGAGCGGCGACTGCACTGACCCTGATAGGGGGACGAATTAGGGCAAATCACGCATCGCCACTCGAACTCAAAGCCAACTGTAGTCCTAAGGCTGACAAGCACCCGACCACAGCTTTCCACATAGTGGAAGCAGGGGAGAAAAGTGTATTTGCATCAATCAGGGGAGAATCCACTTGTGGATCTCCCAGTGCACTACGACGCTGTACTTGAACAGTGATTCTTGCTCAGCAACTTGCAAATGGTACGATCATAAACGTTGCTTGTCCCTTTATCAATAATCAGACCACCATGGTGGATATAATATGGGCCTGTAGAGAGAAAGGGTACCACCACCTTCTCCTGGCATTGAAAGGGTGCTGCTACCCCGCCATACTGTCCACTGTCGCATCAGTGTTTGTCCCAAGGGCCGGTAACAGACGCACCTGAAGGGACATGCCACGGCACTGGAATGGGTACACACTCGCAGACACCTGGACTGCACCAGGAGCAAACCAGGTCCATTCTTCTGGGAGCAGGGACAAAAGAAGTGGCAATAAACAAGATTGATGGTCTCGCATATAGTGTATTACTGTTAGCAAATGAGACGGAGGAATGCTTAGCACTCATTAACACTGAGTTAACGGCAGTTAGGGAAGCAGTGATAAAAAAACGATTAGTACTAGACATATTGACTGCCGAGAGAGGGGGCACATGCAAAATATTATGTACCTCATGTTGTTTTATTAGTCCAAATGAGTCCCAAAATATCACCAGTGTAATAACGCATATGAAGGCAGTGATACGACTGCCTCTCCCAGCAGATGACTCTTGGATCCGAAGGCTCACCTCCCTTTGGGAAAGGTGGGGGTATTGGAACCCACACGTCCTACTAGTTGTAGGACTGGTCTTACTCATAGTATTGTGTATAGGAACCTGCACTGAATCTCCAATTTACTTATACATGCAACATTTTTGTTTATTGATTCCCTGCCCCCCTATTCCCCAATTTAGACATGCTGTGCTTCAATTTTCCTATATATTGACACACCCACCAATTTTCTAATGTAACGGCACTGTGCACCGATTTGTCAATGTATTGATTCCCACAAAATCTCCTATTTACTCATACCCCTGTCCTAATTATTCCACTGACTGATTCCCTAGACTGGTTCTGACATTTAAGGGTGCCCTAATTTACTAATTATCCCATTTCCTGGTGCCCATGCCTCAATTCCATAATTTACTTCCAATGTGCACCATTTCTTCCATTTAATATTTCTCTGCAACAGTTCTTCCATTTCGTAGTCCAGTGGCAGAATTCTCTAATGTTGGCGATCACTGTATCAAATCTCCAATATACCCATCCTACATATATCCTCCCTTTAGTAGTAATTGCACCAACTCTCCCATTTCATGGTGCCCTGTATTAAATCGCCATCACAAATGCATTGCAACAATTGTCCTACTTACTGATTCACTGCCTATGTTCTCCTGTTTGCTCTGTTCTCGAAGTTATTAACTCTCGGCTCCAGGTCACGCCTTTACTGATTCCCCACACCAATTCTCCAATTCAGTGTTGCGTAACACCAATCCCCCAATTACTGATGTCCTGAACGAGTTCTCGACAGTGTTGCCTTACACCAGTCCTCATACTGTCTGATGCCCTCGCCCAATTTAATGATGGCCAACTCTAAATCTCCCACCAAGTATTGTCCTGCCCCAATTCTCCCATTTAGTTGTACACTGCACCAATTCTCACATCTGGTGCTAACTGCACTAATTCTCCCATTTATTAATAGCCTGCACATTTCTCCCATTTAGTGCTACGCTGTGCCAATTCTCTCATTTAGTGCGAAACTGCACCACTTCTCCCATTATCCGATACCCTGTTCCAAATTTGCCATTTCGATAAGTCCTTGCCCAGTTCTTCCGTTTAGTAGTTACTTTCAATGATTCTCCATTGTAGTAGAGCGGCGCAGAAATTTTAAAATTAGGTATAGATAGGTTAGACCAAAGGGTCTGTTTCCGTTTCGCACATCATTATGATTGAATCCTCTGTTTATGGCTCCGCTGCACTGCACTATTTTTCCCATTTACCAATCCCGCAGAAATCCAGAAACTGCACCAACTTTCCCGTTGAGTGATATCCTGTCACAGTTCTGCCACTTCGAATTTAATGGCACCTGCATGAAGTCTCCAATTATTGATGCCCTTTTAGTTGATCCCTGATACGCAAAGGAGACCAAATGTTCTACATTCAGTTTTAACCTACACCAATCCTCAGACTGACTGATGCCTTCGACCAATTTAGTGTTGCCATACTCTAAATCCTCCATTCTGCAATGTCCTGCACCAATTCTCCAATTTAGGAATACAGTGCATCAATTCTCCCATTTTGTGCTAAACTGCTCAAATTCTCTCATTATCTGATGCCCTTTTCCAAATGCTCACATTTCGAGAAGCCCTTGCCCAATTCTTCCAGTTAGTAGTTCATTTTAATGATTCGTGCACCTTGTGTCTTTCACTGTGCCTCAGACCTGCACAAAAAAAAAACAAAAAACAAAGCAACAAGTAGTTGAGGTGGAAATTTGCATAAAGATTCGTGCACTTTTTGGCTTTCACTGTGTCTCAAAAAAAAAGACCTGTGTACATGAACACCAATGCAACTCTATCCATTTCAAAGTCTGTAGTTCGGTCGTGTTCGCCTCTCTTTAGCCTTTTATGCCAAATTACATCACAGGCTTCAGTCTGTTCAATTCCCTCCACAACATTCTGCTATTTAACGGTGACATTATTATTCACGTCTCTGTGCAAACAATACCTTTGACCAGTATTGTCCACAGTGTCTTCTCCAAATCCAAGTTAGACGTCAAAGAAAATATTGATTGTATTTTCTTTCTCGATTAAAAATGGCCGTCTGTATCATGCACATATAGAGAACAACATGATTCAAATATTCATCCTTGCAGTAAAAAAGCAAATTGGAATTTAATTTTGCTGTTTGCAAGTTGCAGACATTTATGATCACTCAGCATTTTTCTGTCCTTTGGATTAATTCTCCATGGTGAGCTTAAGTCATTTATTACAATAGCTTCCGTTTTTATCCAGCCCCTTTTATAATGATTTGTGAAACAGATTGGAGGCCTTACCTTCATTAATTTTTTTTATTTTATTTTATAATATTCGTTGAATTTTAAATCTACAATGACTATCCTTATACAGATCCACCCTCTCCAGTTAGGTTTTTGTTGCTCTGCTCCAGTTATATACCAAATGTAAACGGCACTGGTGGCAACCTGACCTGCCTGTTATAACCAGGAATAGAAATTTGTTGTACTTTTGAGACTGGTGTCATATTTTCAAACATGTATGTTGGGGCAGTTAATTATCACTTGGGTAGAGAACTGGCTCGCAGGTAGAACACAGAGGGTGGAGGGGGAGGGTTGCTTTTCAGATTGGAGGCCAGTGTTACAATACTCCTCTTATAGGAGGGAGACCAGAATTGCACAATGTGCCACAAGGGTCGGTGCTGGGTCCACTGTTGTTTTGTCATTTATATAAGTGTTGTGAACGTGACCACAGGACGAATTCTTTGTAAGTTTGCTGATGACAGCAAAATTGGAGATGTAGAGATCAGTGCAGATGATTACCTCAGAGGACCATGGGGTTTTGATCAGATGGGCCATTGGGCTGAGGAGTGCCAGATGGAGATTAATTTAGATGAGGGTGAAAAGCTGCATTTTGGAAAGGCAAAATAGACCAGGATTTAAATATTTAATGGTAAGGTTCTAGGGATGTTGCTAAACAAATCGACCTTGAGTGCAGCTTCATAGATCGTTGAAGGTGGACTGACAACTCGATAGGACAGTGAAGGCGGCGTTTGGCATTTTTGTCTTTATTGCTCACTCAATTGTGTACAGGAGGAGGGAAGTCATGTTGCGGTGCTGGCTAGGCCACTTTTGGAATATAATGTGCAATTCTGGACTCCCTCCAATAAGAAGAGTATTGTAACACTTTGAAGGGTTCAGAACAGATTTACAAGGATTTTCCCAAGTTTGGAGGGTTTGTGCTAGAGGTTAAGACTGTATAGGTGGAGCCTACTATCCCTGGAGCGTCGGTGGCTAAGGAGTAACCTTATAGATCTTCACAACATCATGAGGGGCCTCAATAGGGTATAAAGGCAAGGTGATTTCACTGTGGTGGGGGAGTCCAGAAACAGAAGGCAAATCTTAATGTTGAGACGGGAAACATAAAATGGACCTAAGGGGAACACATTTCATGCAGAGGGCATTGTGTGCATGAGAGCCAGAGGAAGTAGTGGATGCTGGTACAATTACATTTAAGAGATTTCTGGGTGGGTGTAAGAATTAAAAAGTGTTCAGAGGAACATGGGCCAAATTCTGAGAAATAGGATGAGACTTACATCGGATATCCGTTCGGCATGGATGTGTTGGACTGAATGATTTGTTTCTGATCTTATAGTGAACTGAGTCGGTTGAGCTCCGCATTGTAGATTAATGAAGCAGAGTTAGGCCGAAAGATCTTGCTGATCTCATCAGCTTTATACTGTTTTTCTGTGCCTCCTTCTTCAAGTCCACCAGCGGTGCCTTTCCCATTGCCCTGCTCCCACGGCCTACAATGCTGCGGACAGAGCAGACGACCCAAAGCGCAATGATGAGCTCCTTCCAGCCCACGCCCCTCCTTCTCACTGAATGAAGACATTCATCAGAAGCAGAATACAGCTCTTGTTTGAAACTTGAATGCCTTACTCTATCTCACTGTATGAAGATTTCACTCAGAAACAGAAATGAAATAAACTCTCAATCTGCATTGTCTCACTCTTTAAAATCTGTGCGTCTGAGTTCAAGTCATTTGATTGCAGACTGTGGATAGTGGGTCACTAGTGAAATGGAAAGAAAGGTGGAGGAGATCACTGAGGTACATCTCTCAAAGTTAGAATCAGAAAGATGATATTCCACATTGGAGAGTTTAAGGTGAATTGATGGTTCAGAAAAGCGTTACCCGGATGTTTGTAAAACTTAGGAACTCTGCCTGTTTTCAGGTTGGAGATTATTTTATCCTTGTACAGATTTGACGCCTTAATCCTCCCCTCCACACCACTGCAGAAGCTATTACAACTGTTCAGTGTTTCCAGCGGCTTCTTGAGTTATTTCAGGTTCCTAACGGTAACAGTCTCTCATATTTCGAGCAAAGCAAAACCATCCTTTTGCTGTAACCAACATTTAAATAAGAAATGAGAAGCATCAGAGGGGAAAGCTTCCGAGATGCCGAGCAATGCTGCCCAGTTCCACATTGCAATTCACAGAAATCATCACAATGAAAAGCAAGGAAGAATCTGACAAACCCATTTTACCACAGAATGATCATGCATATTTACCCTGGTTATTTTGCTTTAACGGCCAGTTTGGAAACCACAACAACGCGATAGCCAGGGATTTAACGTGTATCAGCTGCTTACAAAGTAGCGATTCGCACCACTGCACCACCACGATGCTGCTAACAGCCCACTCCCCATTCCAAAATAGACTTATCAAGACCACAATCATCTCCAACTGCACTGGGGCTGAAATCAAAACAAGAAATTGTGGGGATGCTGCCAGACCTGCTGAGTTTCCACAGCAATCTCTGTGCTGTCTCTCAGATCTGCAGTTCTTTGTTGGAAACAGAGCAAGTTCTGGCCCGCCTAAACGGACGCTGGGTCAGGTGACAATCGACCTCATCCACAGAGGGATATATGAAGGAGCATAGAATCATAGAAACCCTACATTGTGGAAACTGGCCATTCGACCCAACATGCGTCCCACCCGCTCTACCCAATCCAAATAACCCGCAATTCCCATGGCTAATCCGCCTAACCTACACATCCTTAGACACTATGGATAATTTAGCATGGCCAACCCAACCGCAACTGCACATCTTTGGACTGTGGGAGGAAACCGAAGCACCTCGAAGAATCCCACGCAGACACTGGTACAATGTGTAAAATCCACACAGATAGTCTTTAATCAGACATGGATCCGCAACATTGGAGAGGTTTAGAGAGAGAGTCAGACGTTTAGAATGAAATGTGAATGATGGGCCGAACAGCCTGCTTTCAGTGCTTAAAAACCTCTCCAGTAACCTGACTCCCTACATGCAGTAATCATCATCGTTTGCGTTTAGTTTTAATCCGTCCTCTTATTGACTTTATTCTGAATGAAATGGATGGAGACTGGTTGTTTTTGCATTCAGTCAAATATGTGTATTGGTGGGTCAGGAGTATCATACACAATAAAAACAGGGGAGTGCGGCCGAATTCTCGTCCCTTACAGATTACATTGCAATATGTCATTTATTCATGAATTTCAATTGGTTTATGACGTTTGATTTTTAATGTCATCATAATATATTTATGCCGCTCTGAGCATGTTATGAACTTGGACAGATTGATACCCCTTGTCTTTGTGAACAACCAGAATATCAAGGAATCGGATTGGAGAATGTATCCTCTCATAGAAACAGGAACAGTGAGATGTCACTTCCTCTGAAATAAACACAGGCCATGCTGAAAAATCTGATAAGGTCAGGCAGCATCTATTGGAAGAAGGAAAGGTGTGGTGGGGAGTAGACAGGGGAATGGTTAACCCGTGGAGGGTGGGAGGATTCAGCAGAAGGGAAGGAAGTTAGAACAGCAATGATTTCTAAACAATTGGAATGGGGGTAACGCTGAAAAAAGTATGAGATGGTCCTTAATAGGGTGGAGGCTGCAATGATTTTATGACAAACGGTTTCAAAAAAACAAATCGAAAGGGATTGGGAATTGGTTCAGTAAACATGTAAGAGCTCGGGGAATTTGAGGAGGAGGAGACTCTACAGCCTGTTTAAACTGTTCAGGCTGTTCTGGCAGTTAATCCAATCAGAGGTGGTTTTAGATTTCAAATCCGGTTTCCTATTCAATCTCCATATCCCATGACTCACTGAGACACCGGCGATCTGTCTATCCGAACCTGAAATGTACTCAGTGAGGGAGTATCCGCAAACTTCAGGGAGAAAAAAATTCAAGTCACAGAGTCCTGCGAGTGAAGCGCTGTCTGCTCATCTCAGAATGAAAGAACCTACCCCTTACCCTGAGAGTGTGTCAACAAAAACTGAAAGAACTGCGGATGCTGTAACATTAAGGCAGAGATTTTCCAGCAACTCCCGAGAATATGTTATAGTGTTTCAGGTTCCCAGACGTAATGAACCAATTTCTCAGCATTTACCCTTTCAAGCCTTTTCACAATCTGATAGAGTCAAATGAAATGTCCACTCTATTTTCTAGAATATAGACCCAACTTATGCAGATACTCAGCATTGGAGCACGCAGGTACCAAATAGTGAGCTTTATTTTGTGATTCATTGATGTGTTTGGGTGGTCGCTGGCAGTGTCACCACGTATTACTCAGATATAATTGCTCTGGGGAAGGTCTTATACTGCTGCCATTCATTTGGTGCTGATAAACCCACAATGATGTAAGGGAGGGAGTGCCAGGACCTCCAGCCATTGGCACCTGTGGAACTGAGATATTTTTCCAAGTCAGGGTGGTGAATGTCTTGTTGGGGAATTGTCAACTGGTAAGGAAACTTGTGAATTTTTACAGTGCATCTTGTTTATGGTACGCACTGCTGCTATTGAGTGTTGGCGGTGTGGACACGGGAATTTGTGGCTGTGGTGCTGAGCAAGCTACACTGCCAGTTTATTCCACTTAATTATGGAGAACACAACTACTCTCTTCCATCATTATCCATTTCATACACGGACGTCCAGTGATTACGCAGATGTGCTGTACGAATCTGTTAGTTGTATAACAGATCATGAGATTTTAACCAGATTCATCACTTCCCTGACAATAGGTCGTGGAACATCATATGACTGTTCCACTTTCTCATCGACATTTCATCTGTAAAAGCTGGGAATGAACTGATGAGACACAGATTGTGGTAAACATGGTGAGATTCAGGGCTCTCTCAGTTGCCACACACAGATTTTATGTGTCTGTATGCATGTATCTCTCTGAATGTGGGTGTGCACATGCGCGTGGTCTCTGTCTTTGTGTTTTTGTGCGTGTCTACATACCTATCTCTATCTGACTGTCTGTGTCTTTGTCAGTATGTGTTTGATAGTGTGTGTCCGTGTGTTGATTAGTGTGCGTCTCTATATTTATGTATGTCTCTGTGTCTGCATCTCTGCACAATGGGCTCTCTGATGCTTTGGGGACTGTAAGCATTGAAACGGAGTTTAAATCCCCATCTATCTTTATCTCTGTCTCAAAATCTTGTGTTTAATGTGATGCAACGCTGTTGGTCATGTTGATGTGTGTGTTTCTGTATCGGTCTATGTGTGTGTATGAGTGCCTATTCATTATTATGTCTCTTTGAATATGCGAATGTCTATGTATATCTCTGTGTTTATCTCCATGTGTGTGTTCCTGTCAGTTGCGTGTTAGTGTAACAGTATGTATGTATGTTTGTGTGGATTTCTGCGTGTGCATCACTGTGCAATGGCTCTTTAATGTTCACTTTAATTTACTGTGAATGGCGCGTATGCATGGCAACAGTACACATATTTTCACTGTATATTATACTGAATGCACTTAACAAAAAATAATTCAATGCACGGTTTTGGGGGTGAAATCATTATAATGGTTTCAACAACGCCCCACCCTCCACCCCCCAACCCCCGTCTGTTCCACTTTTGGTAATGTAGATGACCATGTTGATTTCTGTCTCTGTATGTGTATGTTTGTGCCTGTGTGTCCATTTCTTCCTGCAATAGGAATTACGTTGTCCTGATAGAAGTTTGTGATTAAAAAAAAGTGGTAAATATAAGACTCTTTCTCGCCCTCTTGTGTTTGAAATAATGCAACGCCACCCTCTGCTGGATGTTCCATGGCACTACAGAAGCAGTAGATTTATCTTTGTTGAAAACATCAACGACTGTGAATCTCTGACGTTACACATTTGTTTCTTTCTTTGAAGAATGCCCTTGGAGATACTGAGTAGTTTTGCCCAATCCCCTGTGACGTTCTCCCAGAGATAGACATGCCCTGTACTGGTCTCATCCCGTCAATCTTTCAATCTTTTTCATTAGAATTAGTGAGAGCACATCAGAGAATATTGTAAAATACAGAAAGAGGAATATAATTCACCCTGTATCCTCATGAAATGGTTCACTCATGGGGTCCTTGGCTACAACTGTAGTGCAAACACTCTATTTCACATGTATTTCAGGGATACTGATCAAAGACAAATCATTTCCACATTGCAGGGGATGCAAGACATTTCTCCACATGCGCAGTTTCAACACATGATGGAGCACAGTCCAACTGCAACCCTTCTCGCCACCAGTCATGTGAGTGCGTGTGTGTGCATGTATGTGTGTGTATGCGTAGAAGGTGTTGTCAGTTTGGATGGTGCTGTGAGCTGTTGCCGTCCCTCTCTGCTTGAATCCTTGAATGTTTTCACCTTTCAACAACACCTGTGTTATTGTATCAATACCAGGGAGTTTGATTGCACTATTTTGACTCTTCATTCCATGACAGGAAGTTTATACTTGAGCCTGCATTGGAGGTGCAGCACATTGAAGTTAGGAAGCTTGATGCAGAAAAGTAGGGAGCCCAGCTATTTGTTGTCATATGTAACTTTTATTTCTTCATGATCAATGAATTCATTCAAACTGAATACTTTATTGCACTTCGCTGTGAACTTCGTCAAAGTTGCTGCAAAATAAATGTTGATTGATTCTGTTAATGTCGAGTAATCCCATGTCACACTATCTCGCATTTAAACAGTTCATAGCTGACTGTACTGTTACATTTGTGAATTGTTGCTGAGGAGTCAGAACAGAATGGAACATTTTCTGATGGACTGTTACATGTTTGTTAATCAGAACCCCTTGAAGGATTTGACTTTGATGGAAACTTACAGAGTTTTCTACTTCCCTTGACAATTTCGTTGGACTGTGCGACAATGGGGAATTCACAGGATCCCAGCTGAACGCTCTCTCTCTGCATTGGCATAAGGACTCTCCGTAAGGATGCGATGGAATACTCCCCGATGACCTGGATGGGTGCAGCTCCAATAAATATGTTCTTCAAAGTCAGTATTAAAGTTGCAGAAAGGATGTTTGAGATCTCCTCTACTGAGGTAGTATGGGCTCAAGTTAGAAACAGGAAAGGAGTAGTCACCGTGTTAGGTGTGTTTTCTACAGGCCTCCGAGTAGTTCCAGAGATGTAATGGAAAGCATTGCAAAGGTAATTCTGGATAGGTGCGAACGTAAGAGGGTAGTTGTTAGGGGGGAGTAAACTTACAAGATATTGCCCGCAAATATTATATTTTGAGTAGTTTAGATTGATCAGCTTTGCCCAATGTGTGCAGGATGGTTTCCTGACACAATATGTGGGCACACCAACAAAAGGTGAGGCCATATAGGATTTGGTACTGGATAATGAACCGGACCAGGTGTTACATGTACAGGCAGGTGAGAACTTTGGTGACTGTGAGTATAACTCGCTATGTTTAGTTTAGCGATGGAAAAGGATAGGCATATAACGCAGGGCAAGAGCAATTGCTTGGAGAAAAGCAATTATGATATGATTAGGCGAAATATAGGATACAAATGGGAGGGAAGAAAATACAGGGGATGGGCACAATTGAAATGTGGAGCTTATTCAAGGAACAGCTACTGTGTGTCCTTGATAAGTATATACCATTCAGGCAGGGAGGGATCCATGGTTTGCAAAAGAAGTTGAAATAGTTGTCAAGATGAAGAAGAAGGCTGAAGTTAGCATGAGCCATGAAGTCACTGTTAGGATGCTTGACAGTTAGCAGTTCGCCAGGAAATTCCTAAATAGAGGGCTAAGAAGAACAAGAATATAAGAAGTTATTGGCAGGTAGGATCAAGGAAAACCCTAAACTTTCATATAGATATATCTTGAATAAAACAATGAATAGAGTAAGATTTGGGAATAGTAGTGGGATGTTGTGCGTGGAGTCATAGAGATAGAGGAAGCGCTAAATGAATGTTTTCCATCAGCATTCAGACTGGAAAAAGATAATGTTGTCGAGAAGAATACTGAGATACTGGCTATTGGCCTGGACGGTGCTGATGTTCGGAACAAGGAGGTGTTAGCAATTCTGCAATGTGTGAAATTACATAAGTGACCCTATCCAAATAGGATTTATCCTAGGATTGTCTGGGAAGCCAGGGAGGAGATTGCAGAGCCTTTGGCTGTGAGCTTTATGGCGTCATTCTCTACAGGAATTGTGCCAGATCACTGAAGGATAGCAAATGTTGCCCCCTTATTCAAGAAGGGGAGTAGAGATAACCCTAATAATTATTGAGCAGTGAGCCCTATATTGTTTGTGGGGTAAAGTGTTGAAAAAGGACATAAGTGGTTTATAATCATCTCGAAATTTGATTATGGATAGTCAAAACGGTTTTGTGAAGTGTAGGTGGTGCCTCACAAATCTTGTTGTGTTCTGTGAGTTGATGACCCACACGTAGATGGAGGTAAAGTGTTGATGAGGTGTATATGGACTTTAGTAACTTGTTTGATAAGGTACCGCATGATAAGCTATTGCACAAAATATAGAGACATGAATTGAGAGTGATTTAGCGGTTTGGATCAGAATTTGGCTAGCTGAAAGAACAATGCATTTGGTGGTTGATGGGGAGTGTTCATCCTGGAGTTCAGTTACTAGCGGTTTTCTGCAAGGTTCTGTTTTGGGGTCACTGCTGTGTGTCATTATATAAATGAGCTGGATGAGGGCGTAGAAGGATGTGTTAGTAAATTTGCGGATGACACTAAGTTTGTGAATTTATCGACAGTGTGGAAGGACGTTGTGATTTACAGAGGGGCAAAGTTAAACTGCAGAGCTGGGCTGTGAATTGACAAATGGACTTTAATGCATAAAAGTGTGAGGTGATTGACTTTGGAAGGAGCAACAGGAATAAGGAGAACTGGGCTGACGGTAAGATTCTTGGGAGTGTCGCTTAGCAGAGAAATCTTGGAGTCCATGTACATAGATCCCTGAAAGTTTCCACGCAGGTGGATAGGGTTATGAAAAAAACATACAGTGTGTTCGCTTTTATTTGTAAAGGGATTGAGTTTTGCTGCCATGCGGTCATGCTACAGCTGGGCAAAATTGTGGTGTGGCTGCACTTCAAGTGTTGCAGACACTTCTGGACACCATATTATAGGGATAATGTGGAAGGTTTGGAAAGGGTTGACAGGAGATATACTTAGATGTTACCAGGTATGGAGGGATGGTCATATGGGGAAAGGTTAAGGGACTTGAGGCTCTTTTCGTTCGAGATAAGAGGGTTGAGATGTAATTTAACTGAGACACATAAGATAATCAGAGGGTTCGCTAGGCTGGACAGTGAGAGTCTTTTTCCTCGAATGGTCCCCCTTCACGAGGGGACACAGCTTTAAATTGAGGGTTTATAGTTACAGGACAGATGTCAGAGGTAGTTTCTTTACTCAAAGCGCAGCAGGGGAATGGAACAGAGTGCCTGAAACATCAGTAGACTCACCAACTTTAGGGATGTTGAAGTGGTCATTGGATAAATGTATGAATGAATATGGAATAGTGTCGGATAGATCACCTTCAGATTAGTTTCGCAGGTCGGTGTAACATCGAGGGCCGAAGGACCTGTCCTTCTCTGTAATGTTCAATGTCCTATATTCTATATCTAGCTCATTCTTAAAAACAATTAATATGCTTTCAGTGACAGAGAATTCACCAGGATCCCTATTGTCTGGGTGAAGATGTTTCTCAGCTCCATGTTCATTGGCCCATCCCATATCCTTACACTGTGTCCTCGAGATCTGAACTCCCTCAGTCATTGGGGACATCCTTCTTGCATTTAGCCTTTCTGCTTATGTTATAATGTTTTTGGTTTCTTTCCGATCTCCAGCTCATTCTTTTAAAAGCCAAAGAATATTGTCGTGACTGATCCAGTCTTTCTTCAGACAGTGATCTTTCTAGTTCTTTCGAAATTAAGTATCCATTCTTCAAATCAAAGTTCAGCCCATTTTCAGTTTCATTGAACCAAGGCGCCTCTCTGTCTTCCCATACTAATCTGGTTGTACTTTTGTCCAAACTTTCAATGGTTTATTTTGCTATTATCCGTTATTTCAGCAGCACTATGTGTTTCAATCATAAAGTCGAAGAATTTAGATCCATTGGATCAAAATGCACAAATGTTGATCTTGACTCCATCGAGTTTTTCTCACCTCCCCCACCAATTTCTTTGTGTGTGAGTGTGTGTGTGTGTGTGTGTGTGTGTGTGTGTATGTGTGTGTGTATGTGTGTGTGTGTGTGTGTGTCTGTGTGAGTGAGAGAGAGAGAGAGAGAGAAAGAGAGACAGAGACAGAGACAGAGAGAGAGAGAGAGAGAGAGAGGAAGAGAGATAGAGACCAAAGACATCATAATATTTTCAGCGAAAGAGAATATCTGATCTACAGAGAATTCTGGGCGGAAGAATCCCTCCCGGATCTAATACGCTGTCCTGGCTTTAACTAGCAATGCATTATTTGTCCTCCTCAGTGCTTCTTTACGATCATGTCGACTTTCTCACACCACCAATACCCCCAGGTAATAATATTTCGAAATTTGTCAGCATTATTCTTCCTACAAATGTAAATACCATTTCACAATATATATTCCATCTGTAAACGTTTTAAATACATTTCACACGAACCACACAGGAAAGTAAGTGATGTGGTGAAATGTGGTGAATATCTTCATGTTGAAATGTTTTAATTCCCAATCAGAAAGCTGCCATCCCACAAAGACAGATCATCGTTTGTGGGCGGCAGGATGGTTAGCGCTGCTGCCTCACAGTGCTAGCGATCCGGGTTCAATTCCCAATTCAGGTTAATGACTGCGTGGAGTTTGCACATTCTCCCCATGTCTGCGTGGCTTTACTGAGGTTGCTCTGTTTTCGTCCCACAGACAAAAATGTGCAGGTTAGGTGAATTAGCCATGCTAAATTGCCCATTGTGTTAGATGTAGGGGGATGAGTGTGTGTGGCGGGTTGGTGTGGACGTGTTGGGCTGAAGGGCCTGTTTTCCATACTGTAAGTAATCTAATTATATCAGGATAGATGGACCGGGGAGGGAATGGTGATTTTAATCCATCACTGTGTTAGCTTGGAAATCTCTGTCACAAACTGTTATTTCTCCACGTTAATTTCTATTCGCTAATTACTTGACAGGTCAGTGAAGCTGTCCATTTTGGTTAATAGCCACTAGGAGTGTTTCACCACCCTCTGCTGCTTTGCAGCTTGTGTGTTTCTCAGTGTCAGAAACGGTACATGTTCTCTCAGTACCTGATCTTCTCTCGGCTCATTGTCTCACTCGCCCCAGTCTCATTTTTCATGCAAGTCAGAATGACAGAGGAGGAAAAGTGGAATGTCAGCACACAAGCATCATGTTCCTCTGCAGACTAATTAATGTGATATACTTAACGTTTTAGAACTTTAAGAATAATAACACAGATTAATTATTTTTCAAAGAAATCAGACAAGAAAGAATGCATTATTCAAACTCATGGGGAGTTATGAAGAGAGATGAGCAAAATCTCACCCACCGAATTAGTCTTTTTTTGCGGGGAAAGAGAGGTAGGCTGTTTGTGGAGGTGGAGACAATGGCTGAGATGAGGAGGTGATGTCACAGAGAAACGCAGGCGTTTTTGTCGTTTGCATTCTTCCGAGAATGCAGTGGCTGGAATTGCACACGGTTCACCAGTCATGACTGATAAACACAAGTGTCTTATTTGTCTTCTTAACCACCTGATTAACTTGTAACGTCACAATCAGGAATCTGTGGACAAGAATTTCCGAAAATTTAGAATAAAATATGAACTGTTGGTTTTCAGGGAGCAAAATCATAGTCCGGATTGCAGGTCAGTTCAATTTGTTTACTTAAATAATCTAAGAATTAAGTGAAATGGATACATCAGTCCATTCTTTAACTCCTCCCTGAATTTGGTCTGGGTCAGTGCATAAATGCATGTGTTTGTAAAAGAACTCAGAATTCGCAGCATGAATCCAATTTCTTGAAAGATAAATAGTGGATCACTAAATGTCTTGTCTTCATAATTATAATTTACAATCTGCCCATGTAAAGAATATACTACATATGTCATCCACAACACTACAAAATTAGCAGACAAAGCGAACAGCAGAATTATGGATTTTCTCCGGTTTACAATTTCTGGATCAATTCCATCCTCTCCATTTCCATAACGGCGGAGACGCTGGCGAACTCAATTGACACCGATTATATTCCTGACAGTGAGCACGTTGAACAGCAGAATCAATATAATTGGAAGCAAAGGTGTAATAATACTAGCAATACACTCATACGCTGTCCAGAAGAATGTGGTATAATATTCTGGTATTGTGATGCAGAACCATGGCACATTATCAATAATAAAGGAAGGGAGAAATGCAAAGTACCATGGAATTGACCGTAAACAACTGACAGTGCTCACAGTTACTGTCACCACAATCGCCGTTCTCTTGCTGCAATATTTTGACTTCAGTGTCTGGCAACAAATTGCTATAAACCGATCGAGTGTGAAAGCGACTGTGAACCAAACAGAACAGTCCAAGGCTGCGAGAAATACAACAACTCTGAGTGCGCACACAGGAGTGATGAACAAGAATGTAACTGGGAAATGAATATTATTAATTCGGTTCAGTAAGACATTGAAAATGACAAGTATGAGATCTGCTGATGACATCGCCAACAAGTAGCAAGTGATACATTTTGAGAGGCCACAATTTCCTCGATTCAGAATTACAATTGCCAGTATGTTGACTGAAAGAAAAATCATGAAAAAATCACCATCTATCTTTGGCTGCCAGCACAACAATAAGAATCAACTTAATATGAATTCAAAATCACATCAATTTCTGCGGACCAATATAAAGAATGTTATTGAGGTAAGTAGTCCAACTCTGCCATGAAATTTACAACTAAGATCAAGAAAACAAAATAAATGTCAATGCAAAATCAGATAACAAATAGAACAAGGGAAGTGGATAACGGACAGAATGATGATCATTGTACAGAAGCATATCATCATTCATTGGTTCACAAGTCCAGATTTGAGACTTAGCAAAAATTAAGTCTGGACAAATTCCTTAAAATGAATTGAACGCGTTTATATAATTGTAAATGCGAGTACAAAATCTCTGAGTAAACATTTAACTATATCTATTTCTGGCTCAGTTATGAAAAAAGAAGCTTTTCTTTGTCTACTACTACAGAAAGACAGATTACAAGATTTTTCAATTTTGCTTCACAGCACAGAAATCTGCGATTTCAAATTTGACTTGTTAAATCCTGCTCCATTGACAGCCAGGATATCTTTGCAAGAAGTGAATCACATGTAAAATAATGCATTGTTTATCTGATAGTTCATGTGAGGTACAAATATGTACAAATAAACTATCCTTGGAGTATAGGTAACTTTTGAGAATGCAAATCCAATGTTGAGTTGACTTCATGTCAAAAATTAAGATGACACCAAATGAAGGGACAGTCACAGTGCGTGGACAAATCTGATTGTGATAGATTGCTTAGAATTTAACTTCAATTAATTTTTGAAAGTATGATTCTCTTGTCTTGTTGAGGCAACCTTTTTTTCCTAATTTCCAAGTTTTGCATTTGGAGCAAATCAAAGAGCCAGATTTCTAAGAGATGCAGCAAGATCCTCCATGAAGTAAAATACTGGTGCATTCCCTACTTTGTTTTTGTTTTCTTCCTGTGGTAAATGACTGTTAACAATTGGAACAGTACTTGGAAACAGAGGCGTTGATAAACAAACGTAAAGTTACATTTTAAGATAGCTATAACTCTGAAAATATGAAAAATAAGGGATTTACTTCAAATCGTATGGTAAGTTTAATAAGTCTATGTTCACTAAACTACTCTCTAAAGGGAATGAACTTTCATTTTCTGTTAGTATAAACTCAAGTGTGGTGTGATGTTGATTTTGTTTATTCACTGAATGTGCCTTACATTTATTATAGCGGGGAAAATAGCAGATTTATCTTTCATACACTTGAACACTAAGCGCTGCAAAATCATACTGAGTGTTAGTCAATGCTCCTGTTAGCTGATCAGCTTCATGTATATGCAGCGCCTACTACTTATCAGTAATTAAAATTTGAGATGTATGTACAATGCTGTACACAAACTCCCACAGGCTCATCACCCTTCTTAATCCATCGAGAGCTGATTCTAGTAGTCACTTTGCAGCATTACATTTTACCTCGACACAAATTTCTGCGGAGTGAATACTTATCTAAGGCGTATAACTAATTTCACCAGCAATAAATGAAGAAAGAAATCAGTAACTTTACTGACAGTTTTAACCTTACGTTCCTCTGTTTAGGGTGATACAATACATGACGGTAACCCTTTGTTTTCAGTGCAGTCAGACTTCAGTCAGTCAAAACTCCACTAAATGAGAACAAGGTCATTTGATCACAAAGAATGAAAGAAGTATACTGACATATCGCAATCACTACACATAAAATATACCGTTATCAGGAAAAGATATTTTTGACATCGAGGCATCCCATGCATGAACTTCCAATGAAAAATTCATAAGTTTCTTCAATGATATTTCTCATTTAATTCAAATATTTGCTTTACCAATAGATGCAAGACTATTTCTCACATGTGAGAATTCAGAACAACGCTGCGTTTTTTTTTTGGAATGAACAGTGTCTAGAAACTTTATGAATCTTGTTATTTCAGCAGACAGCAAAAAACAAAATTCTTTTGTTTCAGCCCCTGCAGGAAAGCGCAGCTTGGAATCGAATAAAGCTAGGCAAATATCTTAAATATCAAACAAAAATATGAGAACAGTGAAACATATTTTGAGATGAAAAGCACTGGAGTTGTAGCCTTACCAATAATGCCGACAGCTGCAAGAATAGGGTAGTAAATGCGCTCTATCTGCAAGATTACTGTCACCTCCATTTTCACAATGAACTTTGTTGCTTTCGAGTCAATTATTCTGACTGCCGTCATGTTTTCAACTTAGTTCCCTTTTATATTGAATTTAAGCTCCCGTGAGACTGGCAATTCAGTTGAGAAAAAAATATTTATTTACAGTCACCTGAGCAAGCAGAAAAATGAATACATGATACCATGCATGAACAGTGTTATTTTTATTTTACTAATGTCATGAAAATAACTTATGTTTGTGTAGAGCAAGAGGACAGACAAACTGCATAATTGAATGCAGGAACAGGAGTTGGCCATTCAAGGTGAACATGGTTGCTCATCTTACTCAGTACAATGTCCCCGCTTTCGACCCACAACCCTTGATCCCTTTAAACCTAAAACCAACAGCTTCATCTTTCTTGCAATCCTTCAGTGCTTTGGAACTGACCGTTTTGTGTACCAGAGCATTGCTCACGCTCACCACTCTCCGCGTGAACACATTTGTCCTTACCTTAATCCTAATTGTCATACTCTGAGCGTTTAAATTGAGACTCCCGGTCCTGCCCTGTCCAGTCATCGGGAACGTCATTCCTACATCCACTCTGCCTCGTCCTGTTAAAATTTTGTGAGTTTCTTTGAGAAACACCCACCCGACCCTATTCTCATTAACCCCAGTGTATATAATCCTTACTGATTTAATCTCTCTCACATGAGTCCTACCATTCCAGGATTCCAACTCAGATGGTGATGTGCAAATCTTAATGAATGGCCATACACTTGGCACAGTTTGAACTCCGGAAATTCTGCACAGGTTTTATGTTTAATCAGCAAGAATGCTTTATTTTTACTGGAATCACTGTTATAAAGGAAACATTTGTACACAATATGCATGCAGCACGATGCTGACAAAAGACGTCTGATAATAAGCAGATGATTTCTTTGTCTTCTCGTTGATGTTTCCTTGTGTTTGTAGTCGACAGACAAAAATTGTTCAGGATACCAAAATAGGTAACACCGACAAATCCTGAAGTGCTGCAGGCATTAAATTGCTGCATTGATCTGACTGGATTTGCATTATCAATAATCTACTGACTGAAGAAGTAGCATCACATCTCTGTAAGTAATTTAAGATTCCTAAGGATAGAGCCTCTGGGAATATTCATGGCCATATTCATGTTGTAAAGCGTATGCTCAGAGTTTAGTCAATTGATACATTTTTACATTTTACTCCGACTCTCCCCTGTGCCCCTCCACCACTCAGCAAGAGAAAACAGTCATTGCGTCTGAAAGCAACCACATTCTTTTGTGAATCGTTTTCCAAATTCCAGACGTACAGAGTTAAATCTCCATCCAATACGCACAGCCAATTGGAGTGTAAGATGACATAAATAAGACATTCTAAGCCGTAATATCCATCCAATCTTTCCAATGTCAGACACACACTTCAACACCCGGCACACGTGCCTCTCTTCAACAGCAGTTTCGCCCCGCCTCGCAACTCCTGCAATTCAAACCATGCATTGCCCCAGAACTCAGATGTCAGGCATTTGTCAGAACCTGAGGTCTGAGTCAATGGGAGGTGATCTTAATGATGAGACCAGAGATTAATTGGAGTCGGCATTTAGCGTTGGTGGGGGAGATGAGGGGTAGAAAGTACTTTGGAGCTTTCTGAAATGAGGAAACGAACTTCGTTTGGGACGCCACCCCCTTTGAGCTTGAGGTCTTGACGGGGTGCGTTTCCAGTCTCCAACACCTCCCCCGACCCTAGACCAAAACTTCCACGGTATGTGGGAGCGGACTCGACTCTTCGCTGAATCATTTATAGACAATCTATGTGTCTGAACTTGTGGCAAAGGTAGTCTGGCCATCTAAGAGATTAGTGAGTGACAAGGTCAAGGGGACGATTTATGGGACCCCTGGGCCCTCCTCCCACTCACACTCTCTCCACATTCCTGCTGATAATAGAAACAGAATCATACAGCACAGAAACAGGCACTTCTGTCTAACTTGTCGACACCCACTACATATCCTAAATTCATCCTGTCCTATTTGCCATCACTTGACAATCCTTTTATAAAACCTTCCTTTTCAGATACATACCCGGGGAAGTGCAGACTGGGCCCACAGTGTCTCTGTCATTGACCCAGGGGAGCAGACTTATGCCGCTGTGTCTCTTTCACTGACCCGGGGATAACAGACTGACCCCACTGTGTCTCTGTCACTATCCAGGAGAGAGCAGACTGACCCCCAACTGTGTCTCTGTCTCTGACCCAGAGAAAAGCAGACTGACCCCATGCCATCTCCGTGATTGAGCCAGAGGAAAGTTGACTGATCCAACTGTTTCTCTGACACTGAACTGGGGAGAGCAAATTGATCCCACCGTGTCTCAGGAGTGGGGAAATCATGTTGAGGTTCTGCAAGACATTGGTGAGGCCACTTCTTATACACTGGGTCCAGTTTTGTTTACCCAGTGATAGGAAGGATAGTATTAAGCTGGACACGATTCAAAAGAGACTTACGAGGATATTGTCGGGTATGGAAGCTTCGAGACAAAAGGGACAATTGTAAAAGCTAGGACTTTTTACGCTAAGGCGAGGGAGGTGGAGAGGCGTTCAGATAGAAGTTTATAAATGATTGAATGGTATCTATGCAGTTGATGCTAGTTGACTTCTCCCTAGAATGGGGGATTTCAAGTCCAGGAGGAACATTTTTAAAATGAGAGGAACGATATTTAAAGAAGATATGAGAAGCATTTATTTTACACACAGGGTGGTTTACATGTGGAATGAAACTCCTGAGGAAGTGATGAATGTGAGTGCAATGACAACGTTCTGAACACTTTTGGAGAGATATATGAATTGGAAAGGTTTAGAAGGGTATGGGCCAAGAGCAGGCAGATGGGATGGTTTTGTTTGGGATAATGTTCAGCTGGACGGGTTGGACCAATGGTTCTGTTTCCATGTTGTATGACTCGATGATTTTATGACTGTCTCACACACCTTCAGTATTGCTCCGTGAATTGCAGCTTCAGTTATACAACGTGTTGCGTCCCAAAGATGGAGATCCTGTGCAGATTCGCAAAGATCAACCCCACTTATATATTGTCTACATTATCAGATTGTGTTATATTGAAATATTTCAAGTTTTGTCAAGCAATGAGAAACAAAAGTGTTAGCTTTGATGTCTCATGATCATCAAAGTGATTTGGTGGTGTAGATAGTGAACAATTGATCAGGAGTGATTGTTCAGAAACCAGTTGTGGTGGTAACGATGGTGAAATGTAAGAGTTTTTCTGTGTTCTTTGTAACAGGTTCGAGCAGGGAAGCATACTGTATCCCACGATGATTAAGTTACTGTACCACAGAGACAGTGAAGGTTTGAAAATAAACACAAGTTCCGACTCAGCAAATGTCTTGAAGATTATATTTGATGCTTTTAGGGCAGAGAAATTATATATCATAAAGACATTTTGTAGTCTTTTGACTTATAATAAAATTGAACACGCTCTGCAGGTTCCCTTTGTATATACACAGACGAAGGAAAACGGCAATCAGATCCAAAACACGTTCCTCCAGCACTCTCCAGCAAAGCGTTCCCGTATCAGGTACAGCGTGTTCTGGTTACAGAGTAAAGCACCAACTGCACTGGCACTAATAGGCATTCCCAGGACCGGTACAAGACAGGGTCCCATAAAATGGAAGTCTCTTCAGTTTTGAATCACCCAACATTCCCAAGGCAGGCACTTGCTCTAAACTTTCCAAATGACAAACAATACATGTTTATCAAGTAAAATGAAGCTTCTGCCCTGTGACATCAAAGCAATGATCTCACAGAGAGTGGTTTTGATGATTGGTGAATTGGGTGAAAGTGGGGACGAAATATTCTTCTCTGCTTTTTATTTACTTTCTTTGAGTGGACAACACTCATGATGTAGTTCCTGGTATGGTGCAGAGGAAGGAGATTGTTTGGGACTAACCGGTTATTAACGCAAACATGAAGTAAGGCAGCTCCTCTCTAAGGAAATAGTCAGCCTGTGAAATGTAGTATAGTTATTTGCTCAATGTATCAAAGAAAAGCCTATCTGCAGGAAAATTTCACAGTCTGCATAAACTGAAACTGTATTATTGGAACGGGAGTAACTGAGTCTCGGGACTAAGTGAATGGAGCTGGCCACACCACAGTTTAGATAGGTATTCCGGAAGTCTCCTGAGAGAATCTAGATCACACACCAGTTTCTTGTCTGAATGCATACCAGAGTCACATCAGTGACGGCATGTCCGGCTCAGCTGTAGAGGAAGGTAGGAGGGAGAGGAGGAAATTCGTTTCTGAAAGTGAGCTCTTTCGTTAGGGTAAAAAGTTGAAGTTTCTACAACTATGAACATATCTTCAGTGTGCTATGATCAACTAAATGATGCCAGGTTCAAGGATATATCATAACAGCGGCAGAAAATTCTGATGCAGCGAGATTGAAGACAAAAGTATAGCTACCTGTTTGTGACAAAGATCTGAGTAGGAAGACGCGGATGTGGTCCATAAAACCGATTTCAGGCAGCTAGGAAGAAAACTGAAAAGCAAGACCTGTCGCACATTAATCTCAGAATCATTGACATTCCCACGAACTGGTGAGAATAGAAATAGAACCATTGAGCCATTGGAAGGTAGCTGCAAAACGGGTTTAGGAAGGCAGGCAGCTTGTTTCAGGAGCATTGATACTAGTTCTGGAGCAGTCTGGACCTCAACAAGATGGATAGTTTGCATCTTGGCAGTACTGAAATGAACATCCTCACAAATAGGTTTGCAAGTGCTGTTGGAGATGGGTACAAATGATTGGAAATGGCCTGGGGATGTCAGCGGGATCATGGTTTAAAAGAGACGTTGCATTTCTATTCTTTGTTTCTGGGTAATCGTTTTGCTGGGTCCTGAATTGCTCCCACTCGTTTCTGACGTTTTTATCTGCCATTTCATTGATTTAACGCAATGCAGTCTGTAACTTTTTTATTGGTGAAATTACACCAAGTGGTACCATTTACAGCATAGCAAAGCATTTAACACTTTTGTGGAGTGCTTATAAAACAAGATTTGCAACAATCCAAAGAAATAAAGAGATCAATGGATGAACATGGAATATTTTGAATGCACAAGTGCAAGTTTACCATCGAGAATTTGGAAGAAAATATGCCTGTGTTGGCCCATGTTGTTACCAGATTATTGGGGAATTTTGGGATTTGTTGGGACATGCAAACTAGGAATGTGGAAGAAATATGGACAAAGGAAATGTATCGAGTTTGTTATGAGGTGTCAGGTCGAAATGTCGATCAAGTACAGGGATCCAGAGGTGACAATGGAATGAATGACTGATTAACCAATTATGAAATGAGACAGGGGGTTAGGAGTTATTTTACAGAAGGAAACAATTCTGCATGATGGTGTAAATATCTTTTTGCATTTATCTCACTCTTCATTATGAAGCCACAATGGAACAGGATTAATACAGAGTTGGTTCCCGTTGAGCCCGATGGGCTCAGTGAGAGCCAAAAAACATTTTCGTGGAGCACGGAGGATGTTGTCTCATCTCCCCCACCCGACCCTACTCCCAAACTTCGGATCCCGTCTGTAACCCCGGAGATTCTGGTTGGGACTTTGATTGCCCCATCAACCCAGCTGCTGAGTCAAAGAAAGAAAGAAAAGGAGTGACATCAGCATCAGTGCAGGGGGAAATGGATGGAAACAGAGAAAGTAAAGAATTGCTGAAATACATTTGTAATCAAAGACAGGTCTTTTTTAACAGTATATCATTTACTGCTTATTACAGGAGAATTCACATGTTTTTAACTTTGGACCACATGTTTGTATCAGAGAGTTACAGGAGGCATTGTCGTCTGAACAATGATAGCTTCCTCCATATCATTTACTTTGGTAATTGCTTCATTCACTGAGAATTATTTGGAATGAATGCATCTATTGTGCGTATCTGATTCCTATTTCGGTTATACTTATGCTTTTCAGTGTTTTAGTAACTGATGTGCATTGCTACCAGCAATTTACACTACGTTGCTCCTCCACTCTCTTTCATTTTGCTCCTCAGATGGAGATACTCCTTGCGCATAAGAAAATGAGTGTTATCATGTTGCTCTCCATTCGATCCATTCCTCACGGGGACACATTGGTCCATTATCTGCTGCATTTAATGTTGCTCTCAGGTACTTCGATTTACTCATCAATTGAATTATTTTGGTAACTGGACATTTCACGACATAAGTTAACTGGTCTCTAAAACTGTTCCAGGTCACCGCTTATTTAAGTGCATTGTGGAGTAGCTTCGATTTCGTAGCATTAATGCGACCTGGAGAAAGAGACGAAAGTCAACGTAATGCAAGGAATCACTGACATAAAAAAAATATAAAAGATACATCAACCAGAGAAGTATGAAACTGGCGGGCATGACAAAGAATAAAATCATGGAATTTCGGCTGCTGTCTAACTTTGGGTCAATTTCCGTTTTTCTCTGACCTTTCAGTTCCTTAAACATCTTAATGGCCTCCAGGATTTGTCTGATAGTCAGCAAGTTCAGAAAGAGAATGAAAGTGAATGGGAGCAATGGGATTAAAAATTGTTCAACATATCTAAAACTTGCTCACTGACGGCCAATTTAATACCTGTATCTAGTATGTCAGTACCATAAAACATTGTTGATGATCCTGCAGGTTTATATCGAAAGTTGTTGACAATATTCTTTAAAGAAAATTATTTCCAGATTGTTCCGAGAACTCGCATCGCAGTTTACTCTATGCAATAAATAGTTTTCATCTGACGAGAATAAATGCTGACAAATCGATTAGAAATAAAAACAACAGTGAAGCAGACAGAACATTCAACAGTTCAGTGGCTCAGAATATAGAGAACACCAGAAGCAGGAGTCATGTCCAAGAAAAATCGTGCATCATAATTGTACAGAAATCAAATGAAGCGCATCCTCAAAAGCATTTAACAATAGATCAGATGTTGTCATGGCCACCAGATAATGAGTAGTGCATCTAGAAAGACCACACATGCCCCGATCCAGGAACACAATTGTCACTAGACTAACTGTGAGAGAGAAAACGGAAAAAAACGAGATTTGAAACTAAAAATCAAACATTTCTATGCTTGATCCCAGATTGCAACTGTGGGATATTAGGACACAGATAAGTGTTATTTCATGTCATATGATGTTTAAACAATATAAACTCTTGAAATGAAGAATTTTTGAAAGATATAAGGAGGAAAAGAAGTCACAGGTTACCCGCAGAAATACAGTCATGTATTCAACTTTTTCTTGTTGTGGGTTGTGGTTGATTTCATCTGCTTTACAGTTTAATCTGTTTGGCTGGAGTTTCCCATAAGTCCATAATGCACGGGATGAGGAAAATAAAGAATGAGAGACACCTAACACAGACACTGATGGAAAAAATGATTTTGATTTTGGAACTTGCACAGATGAAATTACCACTAGAATTGTTTACCCACATGATATGAACTGCAGTACAGGACATTGAAACATTCTACAATATACAGGAATGGATAGACGACCAAATATGAATAAACAAATCATTAGGCAATGAGTCCCTCCTTCGTGCACCGAATTTAACTTCCTGAAAATCTTAACTATGTAGATATTCAGGAGTGAATCCAAGCACCATGCCCCAGGTTGAAATACCCACCGTCATCAAAAGGACTGTAAAATTTGGCACAGATTCCTCCCACATGCCTAACACTGTACACCACCCAAATAAAACTTGAATCGATGAAGCATTGATCATTGCCACTTTTCAGTTTAGAAATCACACAATCAATCTGGGCTGGAGTTAAACTTCCTGCCTGATGTCCATGCTCACGCTGCCAAGTCGTATACATGTGAACGTACTGGGGTTCGGAATCCCCATCGTCAACTCTGAACGCTCCATGGAGATCAGCAAATTTAGACCACAACTTGTTCTTAGAGACCTAAACACTGTACTATTACTCAGCGTCTAAGACTACCTCTCTGGATTCGGTCCAAATGCTGAAGACTGGGGTAGATTCAGGCCTAATAGCTTATCATTAGACTAGTAATTCAGAAGCGACATTATCTTCTGGGGAACTGGATTCAATGTCCAAAATGGCAGATAGTGTTATTTCAATTCACTTATAATCTAGAATTCCAATGTGGAAGAATGATAATGCAATGGTTGTCAGTTGTTGGTGAAAAGAAACTTCATCCAATTCATTACTATCCTCTTGGATCGGCTAGTACCCTGAACAGACAAAACAAAAAGAGGATCAATCTCTTGGCTTTGAGACCTGCAAGTGATGGGAAATTCATGGGACTTGGCAAAATAAGTTTTGGCACGAATTATCAGCTGGGATGGCTGACACCCAGAAATCAATAGAAACTCAACACCAAGCATCCAGCCTTTCCCTTGGACATTTCTCCTGTTGTCTGTCATGAGAGACATTCCATTGGGCACTCAGCACCTCTAGAGGTCTGAGACATCGCTTGAAGATTTGGAATAATGATCATTTTTAAATGTGCACATGGAATAAATGTTTTAGCGGTCATGTCAGTGTTCATTGCCCAGCTTTAATCGCGTTGTGATGGTGTTGGTGATAGGCTGATTTGAAAATCTGCATTTCGTTGGATGCAGGAAATCCCACAGCTGTTTTGGGGCGAGGGTTGCAGCGTTTGTACTTGGCAACAGTGATGGAACAATGATATATTTCCAGGTCAGATTTGAAAGGGAACTTGCATGCGATCGTGGGCCATCTCTTTGCGAGGTGCAGTTGAAAGAGAATTATGGTGTTCCTGGTTTGCATCTTGTAAGTAGCACTATTGCTGGTCATGAATGTCATTGTGAAGATAATGGTGAGCACGCTAATCAATCAGCTGATTGCACAGCCCAGCGTGGAGTTGTGGAGATACTCTCAGCCGGATACATGGAGAACAATCCATCCCTACCCTGGTTTATGCTTACTGGTCGATGGGGATGGATTGAAGAGGCAGGCAAAGAGTTCAATAGTTGGATGGGATGGGGATGGAGGTGAGAGGTCAGAGGGCAGGGTGGAGTGGATATTTGGGAAGGGATATTGGCAGGTAGGGCAGGTGATCATGACAGTGCTGATCTAAACTCTGGTTTACAGCATCTGCAGTCCTCACTTTTACCAAGAAAACCTGTGAACATTTTCCCAAGGGCTATATATTGTATGTTTACAAACAGCACTGAAACATCCGTCAGTGGACTGAACAGAAACCAAAGCTCTGTTATAAATGAAACAGTTAGTACATTTAGGCAGTTAGTTTTGCGACCTCACAGCGCCAGGGACCTGGTTTCGATTCCTCAGGCGATTGTCTGTGTGGAGTTTGCACGTTGGTAGTGTGGGTTTCCTCTGGACTCTCCAGTTCCCACCCACAATCATGTTTAGGTTAGATGAGTTAGCCATGCTAAAGTACCTAAAGTGTTCAATAATGTGTAGATTATGCACATTAATCAGGGCGAAAATGGTAGGATATTGGGTCTGGGTGTGTTAATCCTCAGAGAGTCGGTGTGGATATGTTCGGGCAAAGGACCTGCTTGTACAGCAAAGTAAAGCAACTACAGTGCCAGTGTTCAACCTTTCCGGGGATTGTCAGACTGACTAGTCGGTGGGGGTGGGGGGTGGGGGTGGGGTGGAGACCATTTCGTTCATTTCTCAGTTCTCCCTTTCCGTTTTTGACATGTCTTTGTAACAATCTTCGAAAAAAAGTCTTATTTTATCTGATCCAAGATTTTCTTCTTAACCTGTGAACAGTACACTAAAGTAGGAGGTTAAAGACGCTGAAGGAGCAATAAGACACCGGTTACAACAGAATAAATATTAGACAATGGTTCTTCCTTTCACGGCTTCAACTTCGTATCAATACAATTCACCTTAAAAACTTTCAATGCGGAATAGCATCTTTCTGATTCTAACTTTGAGAGACGTGCCTCAGTGAGATCCTCCAGCATTCGTTCCATTTCACTGGTGACCTGCTATCCACAGTTTCCAATCAAGTGACTTGAACTCAGACACACAGATCTTAAAGGCCACCAAAACGCAAGTAGAACATTTATTTCATTTCTGTTTCTATATACAAGTTTGATTTTGTGACACAGAGTCAGATATTCATGCTAAATTGCCCATAGTAATCGGTGCGTTAGTCAAAGCGAAATGGATCTGGGTGGGTTACTCTTTGGAGGGTTAGCATGGGCTTGTTGGGCCAAATGGCCTATTCCCAGAGTGTAGAACATGCAATGTCAAGTAAAAACACTGTATGATTCGTATTGTTTAGCTTGTAGCTCCCACTGCGGTCAGATATTCAATTTAATAGAGACTCCCCCCCCCCACCCCCAAACCGTTGAATGTTATAGCCAGAGATGCTCCTCCTTGCAAAATACCACTGGGTTAAATTATTCTACTTCAGATAGTAAACCCACAGTCAGTGTAACTTTATTTTGAGAAATGGTCCCAGCAATGATTGCACTCTGTGATTAATGGTTCGCATTTGGCTAGGAATCCACACTATGTAAAATTGAACTTGGAAGATGTTCACTGAATCATATTGCCACTGAAATTGAATTTTCCCTTCAGGCACAAGGGATACAGAACTACAGTGGAAGATATCCCCAGTAAAACCTGTGATTGGAGTCACGGGTAATCGACTGTTTGTGCTCCACACTTACTACGATATCATACTATAGACAGACACAGAAAAGCAAGAACACTTGGTCAGACGTTCATATTCCCCCATTCAGTGCTATTCTACAATGAGACATCCTCCCAGAACCATGAGGCCAGAGCAATCAGACGGCCCAGCCTGAAATTCGTTATCCACATTCACTGCAATTCCATGATAAGTAATACATTCGCTTAGAGGGATTCCTAGAAATCTGAAACAACAATCAACAACTTTATTGCATGTGATTGGCCATTAACAGTAAGCAAGCCTTCCTGTGACTGTTGCACTGAGACGGCATCAGACCTCCTGTGGACCACTTTGATTCGCAGACTGATTCATCGTCTCTGCAAAAAAAATCATATTTTCAAGATGCAGGAATGTCTGAGCGAAAACAACTACTGATGTCCTTCCCCAATATAATCGCTGATACTTTTTCAGGGTGAGATTTTCAGGAGGACATGAAAATAACGGAAACTCAGAAACCAGGAGCAGGAAAAGGACATTCAGCCCTTACAGCCCGCTTTCCTATTCAGTGTAGTCATGTCTGACTCTGTATCTCACCGCTACATTGCGAATTTCTCTCCAACCTGTAACCTGTAAAAAACATAAATTATTTCTTTTCTGAATATACTGTGCTCCACAGCCTTCTGTGAGAGAGAATTCCTCAGGTTGATCAGTCTGAGTGTCGAAAATTTTCTTCATCTCCATGAGAAATGGCCGAGCCCATATCCTGAGACTGTAAGGTTTGTTCTGAAAATAACCACCCAGGCGATTGAGCCTACCCCCTGTACCGAGTCTGTCGAGCCGTTAGATTTGGATACATTTCAATCAGATCCTCCCTCTCATTTTCCTGAATACATGCCAAGACAACCCAACCTCTCGCAGGACAGTCGTGTCATCCCCAGTAATTGCCGAGTGAAACTAATGAGCTGCCAGAGGAAGTCGTGGAGAATGGTACAATTACAACATGTGATAAAAGACACTTGTTGAAAATAGTGAGATGTTATTGAATATCATTTTCCAGAGGGATTTATGATATCAGATATTTAACTGATAATGGAGTCAATGAGGAGAAGGGCAAATGATACATTATCAGTTATTTCCAACAGATCATATAAGGAAAGCGTGGTCGTCTTGCTGTGAGACTCTCTCGGTCAGATTGTCCCTTTCATTGATTATATTAATATCCCTTTGGCTCCTCCGTCACACAATAGCTCTGTTACGCATTCTACACACAGCATCACTGGCGGTCTCTCACATTGAGGATGACTCTCTTCCACTCTGAGTGAGTCGCTCGGTGGCTGTCAAGAACAATGCTGCTTATTGAGAATGAATAATGAAAATGGGAACGTTTCCGGTCTGGAGGTACTTCCACAGATAGAGGCCGTGCACAACCAACGATGTTTCATGGAAAGGCTGGGTGACATCATTGACAGATTTGACATCAAGACCACTTTAAAATACAGATGTTGCTGGAGGCAGCGCAGTTCAGTTGGAAACCACATGGAGTTACGTAATGGATAGCAGACACTTTGGGTACATGAAGCCTACTGACAAGGAAATCACGGTAGACATGTCAAATATGAGTTTGAAATTTCCAGTAATGCGGTAATAACAGGGTATAGGAAGATTTAAAAAGCATGTGAATTGTGCAGTACTTAAATGCAAACAAACACACTTGATTCTGAGGTTTCAAGTTTTCGAAGTTATCGAAAGGCTCTAATTTAAAACTACGATTGGCAACTTTCTGAGACAATTCTGGGGAATTGTGGAGTATGTGATCCGCTTGTCAAGCGATGACATTGACCCCTGTACTGAATGCAGACTCAGTTCCTGGAACTTTCTCCAGCTTTTCTTCCAATCCTTCAGCCAGAAACCTTGAACTGAGCAGCTTAATGACAGCAATCATCATGTTTATAGATATTATCTGTCTAGGTAACCACACTCCCCCAATCCCTCCCACCTCTCAATAATCTGAGCACACTCAATAGGTAGCTGGAGGAATGAATACCGCCCAGGGCCAGCCTATGATGTGAGAATCAGAATGATATGAATAATTGTGATGTTTTTATTAACAGAAGAAGCAGTCCACCATCTGCTTGGATTCTCATTTTGAAAACAGAAGTGCTGTTTGTTTTCCCGGTTGGAAAAAGCTGAAAACCGAAGAAGCAGAGCTGGAGTCGACATTCTGGATCGCTTCCGCTGACACAGGAGGAAGTAAAGGGGCTACTCCCGGCTAGTTTACACTCTATGATACTTCGTGTCAGGTTGTGTTTTGCAAATGCTGGCTTATGCCTTTGAATGATTGATGTTTGTTCTGTGAGGTGTCTCCAGTTCATTTACACAGGTCCCCAAAATGTTAACAATAACAAAACAGGAATTGTTGCAAAAACTCTACAAGTTTGGCAGCATCTGTGGGAGAGAAATCAAAGTTTAAGTTTAAGGTTCCGTGCACTTCGTTCCGGATGGAAATGTTACCTCTGCATCCTGAATTGGGAGACCTATGTCGTTATCTTCATCACCTTTCCGTTCTGTTCATGTCTGCTAAATATTCTATATTCTCTGATCTCTCTGATAGATTTGCATCTACCTTGCCTTTGGTCCTCCATGATCATTTCTTGCTCATCACCCACAGCATTTTGAGCTTTTCTCAGATTTGTGCGGTGATTAGGTCCATTACTCTGGAAACTGTGTATTTCACTGCTTTTTTGAACTGAGTACTGAAATTAGGCAGAGTTGCCATATATATATATATTTGCAAAAGCCATCATTCCGTAGCATGTATCCAAGTTGTTCAAAGACTTCACAGTCATAACCATTTAAATTATCTGGGACATCAATGATATATAAAATATATATCAGCCACGAAAGTATGAAAATTCCGGATATAGTGGAGAGTAAAATCACTGCCTTAATTCTACTCTTCATCTCGGGGTCAATCTGTTTCCGTTCCTTACTCTGACCCCTCAGTCCCTTCCGAACTCGACTTGATTTAAATAAAATGTGTGCGATTATCAGAACATTGAGGAGCACAATGAAAATGAATGGCAGCATTGGGGTTACAGCCACAGCAAATGAGCGGGATCCAATCCATCGAGTGTCAGTGAACTACCTTCGTTTATTCCTACAGTGAAATGTGTGTTCCTGACTGTCTTTATAGGTTTGAATCTAAAATAACAAGGAACAGTTTTTAAACAAAGCAGAATACCGGTTATTGAGAGAATTGGGCATGCACTTTTCCCAGTACAATATTTTCTTTTCAGTTTGTGGCAACAAAAGCTGACACACCGATCGAAGGTGAATGCAACGGTGAACAAGGCAGAACAGTCTATGGTTGCATGGATCGGCACACTGATAACACTGCACACTGTAGTGATATCCAGGAAACATAATGCATAATAATAAAAACGAAGCTTCCTCAATATGACCTCACTGATAATGATCAGGAGATCTGGTGCTACCATGGCAACCAGACAGCGTGTCGTGCAGGTCGTGAGGCCACGTTTTCCCTGCTACGGGTCATAATCGTCACGAAATTCACTAAAGGATAACGGGGAAATGACTTATTATTAATGAGCACTCTTTTCTTTATAAGTTTACAAGCAATCTGTATTGTTGCTACAATGGCAATATACAGCCAGTAGGTAAAACATATTGTGTTGTAAATTGTCAGCGTATAACTTGTCAATTTCTACCTTGAATACAAACAGGCAGCTGGTCAACAGCCGGTGGAATCTGGGATACCAGTCATAAAAGTACCCACCAAAACATGTAACATTTTGAAGGGTGAATTTACACCACTTGGATCCATGATTTCCTCAAGAACAGTCAACTCGGGTGGGTAATATGGTCAGAAAATTAGATGACTCCAATGATAGGGAAATACTGAAAGCAGGACGACACTTTCTTCATTCATGGGATTGCTGGCTAGCACAGTGTCGATTGCCCATTGGTAATTACCAAGGGACAATTCGAATTCAATTACTTTTCCATTAATCTGGAGTCACCTGAAAGCCATTACCTCCCTTCTGAAAAGTGAAGTAACTCTACAGTGAGTCCTAGCATTAATGTATGAGGAGAAAATCATATCATCAGAACTGTGAAATGTCAAAACAGGGCAGATTTAAATCACTTGTCATGAAAGTGAAATGGGGCATTGGGGAGAGTAGAGATAAGTTGTTTAATGAACGGCTTGAGGGTAAGTGCATTTCAATTACAAAGGGATGATGACCTTAAACAGTGATAATGCATTTTGTTAAAATATGGTTTCCAGGCAGAGGCAAATGCTGACTGTATAAGCACAATGAAAGATGAAGGAGATTGAATCGCTGTAAAGGTGGTCAAGTGCGAACCCCAATCATGTGGAAATATGATGGAGATGGGGAGACAGATCCTGGTGGTTTAATCGACATTGTGGGTGCACGGAGATAGAAGGAACAATAACAATTTCCCATTGCCAACCCCTGCAAAGTGGCATTAATTCTCTCAGTTATCAACACATTACATCAAGTAGGCATCTGCAGTGAACTGAGAGAGCATTCTTTACTTTCAGTGCGGCTTTCTGCAAGTTTTAGAAAATTAATGATATGCTGTTCATCATTCAGTTTAAAACGTAAACATGTATGCAAAGGCAGAATGTTGAGTTAAACTGGGTGTTCTTCAGAAGCTGGAGCGGGTCCACAGTGCACCTTCAACAAAATAAACTGTCCAGGCACATATTGTAACTTCAGTGTTACAGATAATTCCTTTGGACAGTCCTTAATTGAAAAAAAGTGAATATTAATTTCAGTCCCACCGACATACATTTGTTTATAGTCTTATAAGGGTGGATGAAAAGAAGTAAGAGGGAGTGAAACGCATGTACTCAAACAGAAATGTATCAAGTGTTCTTTTCTTGCTCTGCCTCGGAAAATAAGAAGCTCCAGAGAGTTGTGAACACAGGCCAAATCAGACGCAAGTTAACCTTCCATCCATTGACTTAATTTACACTTCCTGTTTCCGCTGAAAACCAGCCAACACCATTAATGAACCTCCCACCCTGCTTAAACTCTCCTCCAACCTTTTTTGTCCGTCAGAAAATACAAAAGCATAAGTACACAGAGCAACATGAACAAGAATAGCTGCTCCCCACGGTTATTTGAATTCGGAATGAATCCGAATTAAATTTTAAATCTAAAGTTGACCTTGCTTTGTGTGCTCCTTTGTTGCAGGTGTAACTCTGCATTTCTCAATCTGTTGAATCACCCTATGGACTTTGTGGCTTTGCATGGAAAATTCGCTGCTCTGCAAACAAAACAAGTATTTTTTTTCACAGTACAGAGGTAAATGTGACAATAATACAGTTACATCAAATCAAATCAGGGTTTAGAAGAAAAGATAAACGACAGAGATGATGGACGAGTAACCCTGTCTCTCAGCAGAGCTAGTGGAATACCTTGTGCAGCAAGACGCATTTCATATTTGCTATGGCTGAGCAGTGTGAAATGCCTACCGATGGCTTGCTCAATGCTGCGGGATGGTTGGAGGAGGGTTGCTGCAACTTCAAAGGTACTGACATGGAATGCTGCTTTATATGGGAAATTTGCTGAAATAGCAGATATGCTGGAATAAATGAAACCCACGCCTAAAACTGACAAGATTTGGAAAAATTCCAGTGAGGGTCATTTTTGGAGTCAATGGCTCTTGATTTAATATTATTTGAAACACAATGGGTCATGTAGGAGTTGGAGAAGTGTTGGAGACATGGAGGCTAATATCACAGAAAAAAATTCACTTTGGTTTCTAGATTAGATTCCCTACAGTGTGGAAGCAGGCGCTTTGGCACAACAAGTCCACACCGACAATCTGAAGCGTAACCCACACAGAAACATTCCCGTATATTTACCCCTCACTAATGCACCGAACACAACGGTCTAATTAGCATAGCCAATTCACCTAATTTGCACATCTTTGGACGGAAACCGGAGCACCCAAAGGAAACCCGCCCAGACACGGTGAGAACGTGCAAACTCCACGCAGACAGTTGCCCGAAATCGGAATTGAACGCAGGTCCCTGGCGCTGTGAGACAATCGTGCTAACCACTATGCCACCGTGCTGCCCCAAACCCTTAATGGTCAATTACAATTGCGTAAGAATTCCAATCCAGTTTTCCAGCATTAGGTCCATAACACGCCATTACAAGTGCACATGTTAAGATTTCTAAGTTGTAAGAAGATCTGCTCCTATTCCCCTTACTGGAAGTAAGTTCCACATTGCCATATCACTTCAGGTGGAAAAATGAAACACCTGCTTCTTTGCATCTATGCCCCTAGTCATTGAATTGTCCATAATGGAGAAAAGATATTCCATTGCTCTGCTGTTTTTGACTTGTATAATAATATACGTTTAAACCCTGTCACCTATCAATCTCACCTGCTCCAAGGAAAACAACCACAGTCTATCCAATCTCTCTTCGTACCTTAAACTTTACCAACTTGGACTCTTCCTTGAAATCTCTGCACCATCTTTGAGGAAATCAAAACACTCCCTATAACGTCGATTCTAGAACTGCATACAATATTCTAGCTGTGGTCTCGCCAGCATTTCATACAGTGTGAACATATTTTCCCTGCTATAAAACTCTACTTTTCGGATTTCAAATGTTAAAAAACCTTACTGTCACCTTCTTAACCAATTCATCGACTTATCCTGCTACCTTAAGATCTTCATGTGCATCAAGGTCGCTCTGATTCATGCTTCCGAGGTTTCTACCATTCGTAATGTACCCCTTGTGTTTTGTGTTTAGCCAAGTGTATCAGCTCATACTTAGCTGGATTGAATACGATTTTCCACCTTTTTTTTATTACCAGTGACCTTATCCTGGAAATCTGATGTTCAGTGTTCACAGCATTTGCCAGTACTATACTTGAAGTTTCACGAAACATATTGGCTCTGTAATCTCCCTATTTCCTCCTTGAATCCATCCCCTTGCTCTGACTTGGATATATTTTAAACGTCTTTGCTCTTTGTCCAATCACACCTTTATTTCATTTGGCTCTCCCCAAGTTTAGAACTTTGATTCCACCCTCATCTTTGTCTTTTTCCGTGTTAAGCTTGAGTTATGATTGCTGTCTGCAAAATGTTTCCTCACTGAGCGGCCAGTCAAGCTTCATTATCTAAATATTAATCCAGGATCCCCGTCAACGCGGGAGAAGGTAAAGAAATAGTCTAAGATTAGCCAGGAGAAGTTATGGATTGTGTTGTAGTAAAGAGAAAAAAAAAACCCTCCAGTCTATCCAGCAACGAGCAAGAGAAGGATAAGATGGATTACAACAAATGGAAAATTGTCCAGAATCAGAGGTGAAACAGGAATACCCAGGATAATTGATGGATTATGGAGTGGGAGAGCAATACCAATCAGAATGGCGAACAAGTGGAATATAATTAATATCGTCCAACATGAGCATTTGGAGGGAAGCTATGGGAAATCTTCAAGGGGTATTTGACAGAAAATGAATTGCTGCTCTCAGTGTGAATGGATCATGCCCACTGTGGGTTGAATAAATACTCATGTTAATTGCATATTTTAAAGTCGACTGGACAGCTACGGTAAGAAAGGAAAGTCATCCGCAGTGTATTATCAGCCCTCATTGAAAAGCAAGATGCCAGCAAGTGCTTCAGGGGAAGTGCAGGGGAAGAATGTCATGATTAATCCAATGTTTAACAAGTTCGAGGGAACTGAGCATTTATTTTTAATTCGAATTAGATCCTGTATTTTGGAATTCAAGAATGTATACTTGACCGTTGCACTTGTCTTGCTCATTGGGACACCCTCCATTCGCAAACAGCAGACCCCACTGCAGATTACAAATTTGAAAAAAGACATGTATGGAATGAGATGCGGGATGAAGTGGTGAAGATAGGTAAAATAAAAACAGTTAAAAGGCATGGTCATATGAACAGGAAGGAATTAGAAAGATATGTGTCAAACACTGGCAAAAGGAACGAGGTTACTTTCAGGTGTCTGGACGGTATGGGAGAGTTGTCAAAGGGGCCGTTTCTGTGCTGCATGATTCCATGAGAAAATTATCCCTCAAATCTTCATCACTCCCAAAATTGGAAAAGTCAATATACGCTTCTCAATAGTTACCCAGGCCGACAGCAGATTCTGAACAGTCAATAGCCAGCGCGAACAGAATCTGAAAACCGTACTGTGTAAAGCAGATTAACCAATTCAAAACTCTCACTGTATTGTTCCCTAAAGTAGGAAGGAGGAAATGCGCTGCTGTCAATACAACTTCACAAACATAGATACGCTCAGGGATGCGAGAACACTGGGTTTATGAGATCCACTGCATTGAGTGACTATATCCATTGCAGTTCTATATTTGCTGACATTTCGATTCATTGGTAGCTTGAATGTGGCCTTCAGTCTAAGATGTGGTTCAAAGGTAAATTTGAATCATAACATTTGACTAAGTTTAATCATGTAGTAAAGCAATGAAACAACATAATGTATAAAACATATAATTTGATTGTGTGATATTGCAACTCGAAAGTGGGTACAACGCTGAACAATGCACCCGAATGCAAATCTCTTAACTAACAAGGGAAAACAAGGGAGATCTCCTCCACAGATTGAAAATAATTATCGACACTTACCAGAAACAACAGTGATGAAAATTTGTCGCTGGAAAAGCGCAGCAGGTCAGGCAGCATCCATGGAACAGGAGAATCGACTGTTCGGGCATAAGCCCTTCTTCAGCCATTCCTGAAGAAGGGCTTATGCCCGACACGTCGATTCTCCTCTTCCTTGGATGCTACCTGACCTGCTGAGCTTTTCCAGCAACACATTTTCAGCTCTGATCTCCAGCATCTGCAGTCCTCACTTTCTCCAGGAACAACGGTGATATCAAGAATCATGTAGAAAACTTTCCTGGCTAATTGATTTGGCAGATGTATTTTCACTGTAGAATGGTAATCCTTTCTTGGTGCACATAAAAATTCAAGCATTAAACTCTGCAGTGTTATATTCTCAGTATTTTTCCTTTATATTCTGTGTGATCTCCACTGGCAGGTAGGGTTTTGCAGCTATGATAATAACAACTTCATCATTCCCTGTTGGAAGAAGATGTCTCTGACTGCAATTCGATCGTGACAAGTAACGAATGGCCTCAGTGAGGGAAGAATCACAATTGGAAACTGTGTTTATTGTTGTTGGATAATACCTCCAATTTGTCAATTCTCTGAAGACAGTTTTTAATCAATCTGCTCAGAGTTGTAAGATTGCACCTATGGAGAAGATAG